>NW_027279202.1:0-325000 GCF_046629955.1 Centroberyx affinis
GGTTATGGTTCAGGAAAGGCTTTGGTCTTGGTTAACTAAGGAAAACAGTAGAAATGTCCTTCGTACAAGCAGTGTATTGAATCCCGGTCACCGGTATTGAAGACAAACGTATTCGTCCATCTACCACCCCGACCACAACACCCTTACTGTCCACTGTGCTACCTCAATGTGACATAAAATTTGCGTATTTGTGTGAGATCAGGTTGCATTGTACAGTACGTGATGACATTTGACTCAAACTGACTGCAAAAAAACCCCGAAAAACCCGTTCACCGTCTCACCTTCGGGGTCCAGGAGTTTGGTGAGGCCGAGGTTCTGCTCGGCGATGTTGAAGGCTTGCTGGAGGTTGTGTGTGGCATTGGACCGCGTCAGCTTGTGGAACTCTATCAAGTCGGGTCTGGAGGGCAGAAAGGGATGAAACAGTTACTGCCTCTCTCTCCAAGTGTGTGTGTGTGTGTGTGTGTGTGTGTGTTTGTCCTCAAGCTGCAGTTGTTTGGAGTAAAGTGTGCCTGCATATGTGTGTCGTTGTGTACTTATGTGTAACAGTTTGGATTTGGATGCTAAAGTCACAATGAAATGAAAAATGACACTTTGTTAGATAATTCTCCATATCATAACACACACATATTCACCAATAAATGCCAGAGAATTCACAAATTATTTATTTATTTTAAAAATGTATAATCTTTTTATGTTCTTGTGTTACTGCCTGGAAAACGGCATACTTTTACTGATTACTCCATCATATAAAACCTGCTACTTTACAACTTTAAAAATGACACGAATTACAACATGTTACGGAGGCAAATTTTTGGTAGTTCACCCTCTGAAAACACTTTTCCTGAGAATTTATTCATTCTTAAGAATCCAAAGTTTGTGACAGCTCAAGATTATGCAAAAGCGAAGGAAGTTTGAATGTCTGTGTGTGTGTGTGTGTGTGTGTGAGTGTGCATATGCCCTACCTGTGTCTGTGTATGAGGGCGTTGAAGGCCAGACCGTCTCTCCAGCAGGTGGTGAAGTTCTGGATGTTGACCTCAGGATACCTGCAGCACAGCAGGGAGAGTTTTAGTGTCCCATGATGCTCTGAATGCTGTTTCAGAGGCTGTTCCACCCTGACAAGAACATATTCCTGGGGGAAACGCTGAATTCTTTGTATTGTTTGGGCAAAGAAATGGTCAAATTTAAAGATATTGAATATCAGTATCAGTATTTGCATTAACATACTGTACGTTCTTGAAGTGTTTGACTTGGAAATAAGCTTTTTAGCTTTGGGTTCCAAGAATTGCTGGTGTAAACAAACATTTTATAGATTGAAAATATGTGTAAAATGCATGTTTAGCTGTCACATGTATTCAGTCATTGCATAAAAGCTTGGTCGATCAGTCTGAGAGTGGAAAACATGTTTTGTAACTAAAAATGTAAACGGAGCCAGTAGAGGCCTCAGGGTTTCAACAAGGAGAACCAACAACGCAATTATCAACTGGGACTTGGTGTGAAACTTTATTGATCCCCGGAGGGAAATTCGTCACTTCGTCACCCTCCTCCCTCCACAGAGGTCAGAGGTCAGACGTCAGCTACAGAGCAGCAGCCCAGGAGCTGGTAGGGGTTCAGTGTTTTGCTCAGCGACACTTCAGCAGGGCAGAGGCTTAAAGTTTGATCTGTTTTTACCCTGCAGTCTTCATCTGGCACCAGAGCAGCAGGGCATCCTTGGCAGAGCGGGTTTCTCTGTTGTCCTCCGTCTCTATCTTGATCACCTGGATCTGAAAACACAAACACACACACACACACACACAAAAATATTAGTTCAACCTTTGCGGGAGAGACCATGTGGTGCAGTTCCTCTCAGACTCAGGTATAAACCTCACTGCACAGCCGAGCTCCTGGCTCCGCTGCAGTGCTTTCTTCTTCTCTGGAGCATTAGGCTACATTTACATTTCAGGCACTTAGCTGACACTCTTATCCAGAGTGCTTACAATGAGTGAGCAGATAGGGGATCAGTGTCTTGTTTAAAGGCATTTTGACAGGACACACGGCTGCTGATGGACACAAATGAGCTGTTGTGAGGATTCAACCTGGGCCATTCTGGACCAGACAGTCTCTCTAACCATGAGGCCAAATTTTTATATTTTGAACATGATTTGGACTGGTAACTTGCTACATTTCAAATTAAACAAACCTTCCACATTAATATGAGAGGAACATTGGGCTTTTAGTTGGGTTTGGGATCACAAACCTCTCAGGCAGGGTTCAGATTTAGAAAGAAGTCTTCCGTTTGTGTCTATGCCAGGCTGGGCTCAATGCATTTTAGGGCGCTTCCCTGGGCGCTTTAAGTTGAACATGTCTCAACTTACATTGATGTCAGACAGAAAAAGAAAGCAGTAGCGGCTGGAGGGAAGTATACATTTCCCAGTAAGTAACGTTAACTTTAACTATCCTCCGTACAGAATGGGCTCCTCATCCTCTTCTTCAGGCGCAAGCAGAGCTATCGGTAACTTCCTCTTGTCCATTTTTATTTTCAACAATGTTATCCCCCTTTTTTCTTTTACTTCAGGTTAGCTAGTAACCAATCAGCTTTAGTCATGGTGCCTTCAAACACTTTCAAGTGGTGATGCTCTGCTTAGCTGGTGCTTAAAGCCACAGATTTTGTGAAATAAAACGCCTTTGTATGCAAAACTGACTATGGACGTGAAGCTATACTGTGGTGTTAAGTATTGATGTTGATGCTCTTTATTCATAACAACGGTAGCATGGAATCTAAGCCTACAAAAGTTTCAGAAACACACATTCGTTTTGCTGTGAGTAAGATCTACGTAGATCTATAAACCTGAAAGTGTCTCATCTGACATTTAACATTTGCATTGTAGGCATTAATCTGACGCTCTTATCTAGAGCAACCAGCTCTCTCTACTGAGTGCAACAGAAGAATAAGCTTCATTTCCAGGATCACCAGCATTACAATGGTCTGAGTCACTTCGCCCTGACAATCTTCCCGCGACCCTCCAGTGATCATGTAATGGAGAAGTGCCGGTAAGAGAGATGAAGAGTAATAAGAGCTAAGGAGAGCGGCACACTGTGTGCTTGTTGAGTGCAATATGCAGAGCCATGACATCATCAGCGTGCTGCCTGATAATAGGTGACAGTGACAGCCATTCAACCAATCACATCACAGTGACATGATCCAAGGTAATTGGGGACATGACACCCTGGAATCAGCTGTTACCCGCGTCGTTAGGCACAATATTACGCACACGCACGCACACGCACACACACACACACACACACACACACACACAATACAAATCCGTACATACACGGACAAGATGAACGTGTGCATGCACATACACACATGAACACAGACACAAACACACACATCCACCGACAGACAGCAAATGAGGTTAAGAGTTCTGTTAAAATCCTGTCTCTCTTAATCCTGGGAGTCTTGGACAGTTTTGTACATTGATTCTTTGTTTCAAAGCAAACTGGAGAAATAGACTTAGAAATAAAACCTCCATTGTTGTTGTTCAACACTGATTTGTAGGCTATAGATCCACACAGAGAGGTTGGGCTGAGTGGGAAATAAAAGCCAGTAGGATGCTCACTTTATTCATAGATTTCAATCCAAACCATATATTTTAAGATTAGATTGACAAAATTTTAAGCATCTATTATGGATTTTGTCTGTCATGATGTAAATTGTGTCAGCTATAACACATTTCTAGGGAAGCCCATTGAGGACATACTGTATATTCATACATCAGGATAACACATTTTAGAGATAATTTTCTCATTATCTCGAGATAACAAAATGTGTTATCTTAAGATAATGACATAAATAACTCGATATCTCGAGAAAACAAAGACAATTTACTCGTTATCACAGGAAAACGACGTAAATAAAATGTATGAATATACAGTATGTCTTCAATGGGCTTCCTTTACTGTCAACAAATCAGAAAATGGTAAGAAATGACAACTTGGCCGTGTGTATTGATGTTTACAATCTGCTTATGACACAGATTCTCAACGTGGGGTCCAGGGACCACCAGGGGTCCTTGACGGGGTTCCAGGGGGTCCCCAGCCAATTGATAAATTGTTAAACTTCACCATTTACCATGTTAAACACCACCATTTACAAGAAGTTGACACGATGAGAGAATGTAGAAGAATGACTGTTTTGATCATAGTTTCTCTGTTATCTCTCTACCTACAATACAGATAGTCATGGAATTCTGGACAAAATCATATCTGACAATAAAAACATTCTCAGATTTGGGTCCGAGAGACAAAATCTCATCAAATGGGGGTGCAAGGCTCTAATGTGGACTAAATTAGGGGTCCTTGATATGAAAAAGGTTGAGAATCACGGGCTTACAATGAAGTTGCAGCCCCTTTTGCACAATCCACATCTCAACTGTCTCAAAGCTTAAAAATCCTTCTCTTCATCTACATCTCCTCCTCTGAGATCAATATAGATTTAATAATGCAAATCAATAAGGCACAATGGCTTTTACCTGGATTCACCTCATCAATGTACATTGTACAATGTACTGTACTGAATCTATATCTATCTTATAAAATATATAGATTAATGTGTCTCAATTCAGATTCATCTTTAACGAGTGTAAACTGTAAGTGAGCTGGCAGTGTGTTAGGTAAGCACACAGCAAACGTACGCGCACACACACACACACACACACACACACACACACACACACACACACACACACACAGCACAATACAAGGACACTCAGCCAACCAAATAGCACACCGTAATCGAAGTCACTGCAAATAATAACCGTCTGTGTTATTATTTGTGCATGGCTCTGTAAGTACAGTAGGATTACCTCTTCCTTTGCCTGTCATTCCTTTTCTCCCTTCTTTCCTTTCTTTCTTTCTCTCTCTCTCTCTCTTTCCTTCTCTCTCTCTCTCTCTCTCCTTGCATGTGCAGCTACTGCAGTGGCTTGGCCCTACCTGCTGACTGGGCAAAGCAAACTCTCACTTTCACAACAGAGAGAGGGAGGATGGGAGGGAGGGAGGGGAAAGAGGTGGAGACGGAGAGAAAAAGTGCAAGGAAGGAAAGATCGGACCAGAAGGCACTCGGACAGCAGAAACCTTTGCCAACGCGGAACAATTTGTCCAACTTGCTGTTACACCCAAAGGCATCATTCTTATCACTTAAATTTTACGTTAAATTGATTTATTGACCCTGCAAACATACTGTTAGGATTTAGAATCAAGTATCTAACTGTTAGTTTCATAGTTATGGCAAAAAAAACCTGATTATTGTCTAATGGTGGTAATCCCATATCCAGATCACTGCCAAAATCTAATCAATTGTTCCTTGGCCCGAGGCCTACCTGTCCACCAGATTTCATGGAAATCCGTTGATAGGTTTTTGGGATATCCTGCTGACAGACAGACAGACAGACAAACTAACAGGGGCGAAAACATAATACATAACATAACGTCTTAGTGAAGGTAATAAAGAGGAGTGTGTGAATACAGTCTATAATGTGATATTTATTACAGTCCATAGGTACAGCATCATCTGTTTTCCACTATATGCGAGATCCTGTTGTCTATGTAGGTTTCTGTGTGTGTTAATATGTAGCCTGGGCCTACTATGTAATGTTTTGTGCAATACTAGCAGCCAGGTTTCATGAAATGTCATGAAATGGGCATGATGTCTTAAGATGCAAATAACGTGCTGCGTGCATGAAAAGTGAGAGAAATCCATTTCCCCACCATGAAAGGATTACATGGAGGAGACACGGCTGGAAGTGGGAAGTGGTTTGACATTGAAATAGTGCAGTGGGAACGTGTGGAAGTCGGGGAAGTTAAATACATTTAACTATAACTCTGAAACCCAGGTTCAATTCCCAACTCGTGAGAAGTGGTTTTCTACTGTGAGTGAAACAGTTGAAACATGACCAAAACCTTAACCCTAACCTCAACCAAAGTTATTTCAGTTGCCTAAACTTAACCGTTAGCTAAACATTTCAAGTGACGAACATTTGAAAATGGTGTGTACAATTCGTGCTATTATCACATAGGCTAATCCTTTAATGGTACGTAACCTGCGTTTCAGAGTTTGTGCTCATTTCACGAAACCTTGTGAGACTGTCTGGTCGGATAATTACAGTATACTTGGTGATTACAGTAATTTCTGATTCAGTTTTTAACGTGACTTGTTTGCTATGCTGCTTGATGTTTGTCATTATGCTATATATCCCCATCAACCCATCTTCTCTACAGCCCATCTGAATTTTTACTTTCTTTTTTGTATCTTATATTTTGTCCGGTCGTCTTGCCCTCAAAAGGCTGTTTGCTTTTTGCCAGGTTGTCACTGTAAATAAGGATTTGTTCTTAACTGACCTGCCAGTTTAGATAATGGGGAATAAAAAAGGTGCGAGGAAAGGTTGACATGATAATAATAAACAGTGGGAATGGCAGTAGCCTAAAGGATGAAGAAGCCAGCTTGTGAACGGAAGGTCGGCGGTTCAGATCCTCTGACCGTCGGGGAAAATGTGGACTCAGAAAGAGAATGATTAAGTATACTGTTGGTTAAACCTCAGAAACTGCTCTCACTATCACACTCTCTCTCACTATCACTCTTTTACCAGGGAAAGTTGGCTGAGCACACTTCAACTACTGCTGGAAGTCTCAATTCTATATTCGCTCTTCTTCCTCTTGTCCAAAACACATAGTGGAGGATAAACCAACCTAACCCACCTTTTTATGTGCAGAGCTGCAGAGGTTTCCAACTTTTTTAGATTGACTTGAATGTTTATGATGCAAATTCGCAGTACACATCATATAAGTTCATAAGGATAGGGTCTTTTAAGGGAAAGGGCATAAATGAATGCTCTTCAGAAACTTAGATTTTTGTTTATAATGGTGGATGTTTGCCTTATGATGATCACCGACTGAAGGTCATACCCAAACCCTTTTTTATTTACCGCTACATCACTGCTTATGTCCCATTACTATCCATCTTCTTTCCCTCTTTCCTGACTTCTCTCTTAATCACTGTGTCTCACACACACACACACACACACACACTTCTGAACACCAGCCTCCTCTACCACTCTCCTTCTTCAGCACATGCAAAATTGACGAGTCCATCGACTGGTGGCTCTGGGAGCAGGAGAGCGGGACTGCAGCCAAGCTCACAGCTAATGGCGGCAAAGCATTCAGCTAACACTACTGCACTGTACTATACTGCACTGTACTGTACTGTACTGTACTGCACTGTACTGTACTGTACTGCACTGTACTGTACTGTACTGTATCAACTGGCTAACCCAAGGCTAACCTCATCACTCTGCAACAGCACCAAGCTAGCCGACTGAACTGTAGCACGCTAACTAGCATGTTATTCTGATACACATCTTTGTACTACAGTATGGGAATGAATATTCTTCCTGCCTTTATGGAACAGACCAGATTCAAAACTGGGTCTCCACAATTGAGAAATCCAGTAGCCTACCTGTGAGTGAGGATTTTTCCAAGAGAGCCTACTATAGCTTTATGGCATGTAGCATGTTGCTTTGATAAAATGCCAAAGAGGACCTTTCCCAGAGCGCCTATACTGAAGATAAAATACTAAAGAGGACTTTTCCAAGAGCCTGCTGAACTGTCCAGCATGCTAACTAACTAGCATGTTACTCTGATAAAATAATAAAGAGGACTTTTCCCAGAGAGCCTTAACTGCCTAGCGTGCTAACATGTTACTCTGAAATACTAGGACTTTTCCCAAAGAGCCTCTCTGAACTGTCTAGCATGCTAACTAGCTAACTACTTATTCCAATACACATCTTTGTACTACAGTAGCCTAGTGTGGGAATTACTGTAATACCATTTTCTATTTTTTAGACCAGATTCAAAACTGGGTCTCCAGATTTGAGAAATTGAGAAATCAAGTAGCCTACCTCCGTGTGAGGATTTTTCCAAAAGTCTACTTAATTGTCTAACATGCTAACTAGCATTTTACTATGAAAATACTAAAGAGGACTTTTCCCAGAATGTCTACTGAACTGTCTAGCATGATAACTAGTACTCTGATAAAATGCTAAAGAGGATTTTTCTGTGCCCATACTGAAGATATAATACAAAAAAGGACTTTCCCAAGAGAGCCTGCTGAACCGTCTAGCATGCTAACTTGTATGTTACTCTGATAAAATGCAAAGGAGGACTTTTCCCAGAGCACCTGCTGAACTGTCTGGCATGCTAGCTAATATAAAATGCTAAAAACATACAAAAGATAAAATACTAAAAAGAACATTTGCACCTGCTGAACTGTCCAGCATGCTAACTAACATATTACTTTGAAAATACTAAATAAAAGAGGACTTTTCCAAGAGAGTCTACTAGCAATAACTAACATGTTACTCTAATGGCACAGCATTTACTGTCCCGAGGGAAATTCAGTTTGCAAGGACAGCACAGTGGACAATACAACACATATTTTACAACATTCACAGTTAAATTATCAGTCCGGTGAACCTTGCCAATTTAGAAGATTGCTCCGTTGCCTGCAAGCTAACATGCTAAACAACAGCCTTATTCCAGCTTTATTCCACTTAACATACTACCATTGCTTCAACAAAGGACCGGCTAATTCTGCTAGCAGAGCTGTTAAATGTGCTTTGTGGTGGGTAGCTCAGCCATAGCATGACAATACCGAGTCCCCAGAGACGGCTATTAGGCGACTCTGCACCGTGAATGTTACAGAAGGGCCCGAATAATGCCAGACAAGCGTTTCGTGCCGAGGCCGCGCTGTAGCACTGGAGCGTAATGAAGAAGAGCCGTGGGCTGCTGCTGTACTTACATGGCTGGGACAGATCCTGTATCACTGCTGCTAAGGCCTGGAGAGAGTGTGTGTGTGTGTGTGTGTGTGTGTGAGACAGTTTGTGAGATAGTATGTGTGTGTATGTCAGCATATGAGTATATATGTGCAGGCCTGAGAGAGAGGAATCAATAGACAGATAGATAGACAGACAAACAGATAGACAGACACAGATAGATAGATAGATAGATAGATAGATAGATAGATAGATAGATAGATAGATAGATAGATAGATAGACAGAAAGACAGACAGACAGGTAGATAGATAGATAGACAGACAGACAGACAGATAGATAGACAGACAGATAGATAGATAGATAGATAGATAGATAGATAGATAGATAGATAGATAAGACTGAGAGACAGAGTGTATGTGTGAGAGAGCAGTGCGTACAAGAGAGCGAGTGCAGGTAGGAGGACACGCCACGGCAGAGTTTCTGCATGTATGTGTGTGTGTGTGTGTGTGTGTGTGTGTGTGTGCCTGCGTCCTTGCTGAAGATCAGACTAGAAAGCGACCGCCACCGCTAGGCCGCTGAGCCCTGAGTGACATTCAAGCCTTATCCACCGAACACCGCCGTCGCCGTCGCACACTGATGATGCGGCAGCTGTGACAGCCTCCCCAGACAGAACCGCCGGCAGCTCATCAGCTGCATGAGGAGCCGCCGCTGAAAACACGAATGCCGGCTTCTCGTTGTATTTATGGAAAAGATCAGGATCAAACATTCAAAAATCAGTCCACAAGGATTTCTCTCTTGGCACTGGATACTCTAATTCAGTGAATCTCAACCTTTTTCATATCAAGGACCCCTCATTTAGTCCACATTAGAGCCACAGACCCCCATTGGATGAGAATTTGTCTCTCGGACCCAAATCTGAGAATATCTTTATTGTTAGATATGATTTTGTCCAGAATCTCATGACTGTACTGTAGGTAGAGAGATAACAGAGAAACTGTGATCAGAACAGTCATTCTTCTACAATCTCTAATTGTGTTAACTTCTTGTAAATGAAATAATGCTGAAGTTTCACAATTCATCAGTTTGCTGGGGACCCCCTGGAACCCCCTCAAGGACCCCTGGTGGTCCCCGGACCCCACGTTGAGAACAACTGCTCTAATTAGCTAGAGATGCACCAAGACAATACTTCTATCTGATATCAGATCAATACCAGGTCAAAACAGAGTATTGGTATTAGAGAATTTCCCCAATGCTGATAAAGAAAACTGATACCAAAAGCCATGTGCAACATTTCAGAAATCAGAGCAAAACAACATGATTATCTGCACTGCAAATGATGATGAAAAACAAATTAAATCACAATGATTTTTGTCCAGTGGCCCCACACTAATGGATTAAGTCTATGATGGGTTGTTCAGTAAAAAATAATGGATGAAATTCGTATTTGACTTCTGCCAACTCCATTACCATTTGAACCATTCTTATAAATAGTAAACAAATGAGCAAAGAGTTTACTACCCGAAAAGGCTGGTCTAGCCAATTCCTTTAACGTGAAACACCAAATCTCAACAGAGACAACAAAGAATACAAATTCGGAGCAAAAGCCCCATTTCAGTGTTCAGCGACATCATCACTGGCGTTTCTCGTTGATAAACCGATTAAATCACTGCTGTTGAGCACTGAATGTGTGTTAGTGAACTACAAAGACCATCATTCATCACACCTATGACACAGGACGCGGTGTCAGTCAACAGACGGCACTCCTCTGTTCCTCCTGAACAGGTAAAGCTTGAAACACAACACGACAAGAAGGTAACCCATTTGTAATTAGCTTCCTGTAATGTACTTGTTTCACTAAAGCAGCAATACCCAGATGGGAGCAGGGTCTGAATTTACCACCTGTCCGTTAAAACTTGTCTTTGGCAAATAAATCAAGTAGAGTCACAAGCCACACTGGCCGCTTTGTGTGACGCTAACATTTGAATGCCTCTGTTATATACAGTCTTTGATCTCAGACTGTTCTCAGAGTTTGTCCCTGCTGACCACCGTACACTCTCTCTGACCATGAGCCAATCAAATCAAAGCAAAACAATGGCTCAGTATCAAACAGGCTTTGACAGGCTTGGCTTTTATGGCTCCACACAAAGCTGTATCGTCCAAATTTCTGCAAAACTATAATTATTTCTATGAAAAATGTATATTTATTATTTTTGGCAGGTAAATATTTTGGGTTTAAAGACTGATTTTGGACACTGGATGGAAGTATATCAGTCAACTAATGTTGCATTAGCAAGTTAGCTAATGCTAGCCTCATTAGCTTGTAGTAGAGTAAGAGACTTTAGTGCCATTATGTGTCTTCTCAAGTGCCAAAGAAAAAGGCATCAGGTCAAAGTTTTTAACACTTGGCCATGACTCAACTAGAAATGACACTCTAGTGTAGAATATTGTACAAAGGTTTCCAAAAATCCTGATTTATCCAAACGTGTGTGTGTGTTTACCTGGAAGCGTAGGATGATGGTCCACATGAGGCCCAGGGTGAGGCGGTGGTTTCCGTCAACAATGTCATGGGAGCCGACGTTCTCCAGGTGGACCCTCTGCTCCTTGAGGAACTGGAGAGCCTTGTCAACGTTCTCCAGACAGTGGATCCGCATGCGGCCCCGTGTTGGTCTCGGCTGGCGGGGGAGGAGTACTTTATTTAACACCAGATCATTTGAATGACTCTGACAGATAGAGGAATACTAAAGCCTTTATCATTAAAGGTGCTATATAACAAACCAGTCCATCAGTGGTCAGCCTGCCAGCCTCTATCAGCCTCTACTCTGCATCCTCCATTGTTTCTCCACCTGGTGGATCTGGAGGGAAATCTGCTGGATCGCTTTACGGCACAAAACAGGAAGAGGTTCTGTTCTTCCAGAGCAAACGGAGCTAAAGCTTTCAGAGTTTCTGGCAGCAGATGGTGGAAGGAGGGAAAGACTGATGGAAAAATCACTTCCAACATGTTGATCCTCTTCAGGAAAGTGAAAGAGAAAACTAACGTATAAAAGGAAAGACTCTAGGGAGGGAAGTAGCAACATTGTCTGTGTGACAGGAAGCAACAGGGTTCATGGGAAATGTCTTAATTTGGAGAAACACTAGCACTAACATAATACCACTGGTGCGAGATAGAGGCTACTCATCTTCTCAACCATGGTCTCATTGGTTTGTTGCAGAGGTATGACCTCAAGTCATGAGGCACAAGTCTCAAGTCAAGTCCCAAGTCTAAATGTAGATTACCAAGTCAAGTTCAAGTCAAGTCCATGTCATTAATGTCAAGTCTCAAGTCTAAATGTAGAACAGCAAGTAAAGTCAGAACAAATCAAGAGTCCAGTATCAGTTTAATATCTTAAAGAAAACAAAATATCTAGGACTTTTCAATGCAATGTGGTTTTAATATGATAAAAACTTGGTAAGAGCATCATGAGTTTTTTCTATGATCAGTTTCAACTCAAATAAATTAAATCATTCCATCCAAATTCAGAAAACAGAATTTAAATTCAGTCGTCTGCTGGAACAAATCTCATCACTTTCAATCTAAGTCATTTACACAAACACAAGATCTCAAGTCAAGACTTTAGAAACCTTTTCAAGTCATCAGAGCAGTCAAGTCAAAGTCAAGTCCCAAGTCACCAGAACCCAAGTCAAGTCTCAAGTCTTCTCTTCATGCATCAAGTCAAGTCTCAAGTAATTAAAATTGTGAGTCTGACTCAAGTCCAAGTCATGTGACTCGAGTCCCCACTTCTGGTTTGTGGCAATTATAACAAGGTATCACAATTAATTTGACATGATATATTGCTGTTTTAAAACCTTAAACTCCTCCTCATTGCACCTTCAGCCTTCACACAACAAACAATTTCAGATATTTAGGCAGCATAGTGTATTTGTGCTGTTATGTATGTGTCTGTGAGAGTGTGTGTGTGTACCCACCAGCAGCTCTCCACTGAGGACCTCCAGCAGCCTGGTGAGCATGTATCCATCCCTCAGGTCGTTGTACAGGTCGGCGATGCGACAGGACACCCGGGCCAGGTGGGAGTTGACCCACTTGGTGAAGGTCTTCTTCTGCACCGCATCTCGCTCATCTGGAGCACAAGAAGAAAAGAAACTTTACAACTTTACATCAAAACAACAGCAGAGACGGGATTTGGAACGAGTTCATAAGAGTTTTAAATCATTGTAAAAGATGAAGATAGCTTTAATGGGACGGTTGTGCTTGTTAAAAACGACAGAATAAGATCAGAAAAAAACATCTATATCTCTAAAATGAGACTGCATTCATAATTAGTCTCCTGTTGTGTCCTCCCATATACAGCAACTCACATCCCATTGTTTTTTTAATAAGAAATTAGTATTCTCTCTTTGTGAAGAGGCACTCCCGTTCCAGTAAAATCACTTTTAAAACTGGAAATACCAGTTGATTTTGGGGGATTTTGGAGGATTTTGGGGGTCTAAGAGAAGGCTAATAAGCCATCAATAGAAGTGGTAAAAATACAATTGTAACTATTATTTCCTTGCATGACTTTGAAAACAATGCTGGTTTGTTCAAAAGGCTTTGAAAAAGTCATGGAAGGAAACTTTGAAAGATGAGATATGTCAATACTAAAGGTCAAAACAACAGCAAATTGATAATGGCTTGGATTTTCTAGTGTTAACACAGCTATGGTCTTGCTGCAGGTGTGTTTGTGTGGCTATATTCCTGTGAGTGTGTGTGTGAGTGTGTGTGTGTGTGTGTGACCTCTGACCTGCCAGGGCCTTGATGCGGGAGCATTCGAACAGCTTGGCGCTGGTGCACTCCGTCTCCCAGAGGCCTGAGCTGATTGGCCGGTTGTTGTTGTTGAGCTGGCGCTGGGCTTCCGCGTTGTCCAGGTCTGGGGAGGCATTGGCCATCGCGCCCGACACCCTGCAACACACACACACACACACACATATGCAGGTCACACACACACACACGTATACAAGAGCTCAGACACAGGCACATGCAGTTTTCTGGCATGACAAATGGTCACATTTAAAGATATTGAATATTGGCACAAGCTTCAATCCCAAATATATCTTTAACAGCTTTCAAAAACCCATTTTGGTTGAACCCTAAACCACTCACACACACACAAACACAAACACACACAGATGTCAGAAACACAAAAACACACATATAGCCTACACATGTACATGTAAACACACACATACCTACTACACACACATACACATACACACAAACACACACACAGGTCAGACATACATGCCCACTCACAAAACTGTAGATCCATGTGCACGTGTGTGTATATGCATAATACACACATGCACCTATCTGCACGCACACACACACACACACACACACACACTCAGACGTGCACACAGACGTGCACAGAAGGAGAGCGAGACAGGTGCCGTCACATCTTATATGTTAAAACGCTCAAACACTTCCCCATAGGTGGACGGGTTTTCACACTGCGTAATTAAACTCCCAGTGACTTCACACGTCTCATCTGACACTTTTTTAACCCTTCGTTAGCCAAACAACAAGCACAGAGTCTGTTCAACCCCACGGCTCAAAACCAGAAACCATCGCCACTGCAATATTCTCATACGTCACTCATATTTTTATTGCTATTTTTATTGGCAACATTCAAGATCAACACACACAAAGAGACACATTTGTCTTGCAGCAAAAAACAATACTGTGTAGTCTATTAGCAAAAGCACTTTCCCATTCATGAATGATGCACTGCCTTTCCTAGCTTGGCATCAGAGGATTTTATACAGTATACAGTAGCTAATAATAGAATCTCACTGATGATTCAAAGAGTGGTAGGAGAGTTTTAAAAAAAAAAGTCAAAATTATGTGGTCCTCTCATCTCTCTTGTCTCTCCCAGTGACAGTTGAAAACCAGACTATAAAAATAACTAAAAAAAAAAACTTGGCCAAGAAATCACACAGGAGAGGATGAAAGGTAGAAATTAATGCTTCAAAACATCGAAATGATAATGGGAAGATTAGGAGTCAGTCCCAATTTTTGATACTCATCAGTTTCAATCACATTTATTTGAAGACAAATTGATGTTTTTGAAGTGTAAATTTAAATCTTAAAGGAGAATATGTGATAGTCACATAGTGTAAGCAACAACACATCAAGTACTTCCAGGCTCTTCTATTCAGACCGGGTTAAACAAACAGAGGCTCTTGAGGGGAAAACCGAGGGGATTGAGATTCTTTAGGTTTCCATAAGGAAAGTTGCAGCAGGCAAAAAGATAAATTAAATAAAGAGAGGACTGGGTGAAAAAATGAAAGCAAGAAGAAGAGGACCTGGAGCAACGAAGACCTGCTGCTGGTCTGACAGGTTTGCTGAAGGGCTGATTCATGTTGGAATTAGGACTGACAGTTATCAAATAGTAACTGAGTTGGTGGAAGACGCCCTTTGCACAATCCACATCTCAATTGTCTCAAGGCTTAAAGATCTTTCTTTAACCCTGTCAGTCTATTTCATGTTGGTCCTAATATTTTGTACATTAAGAGTTTAAATGACATAGATATCCATTCATTCAGTTGCAGTGGTGGAAATGAAAAGAACTATCATTTCGGCCGTATCAGCTCCTGGACCTCGGCCCTCTCCTCTCCTCTTTTCTCCTCTCCTCTCCTCTCTTCTCCTCCTCTCCTCTCCTCTCCTTCTCTCCTCTCCTCTCCTCTCCTCTCCTCTCTTCTCCTCTCCTCTCCTTCTCTCCTCTCCTCTCCTCTCCTCTCCTCTCCTCCTGGCCCTGCCTCCTGTCTGTCTCTTTGTTTGTCTTCCCCATATGGGTTATGAATATGAAACATAATGATTTTTTGTTCCGTTAGAACAGAACAGGCTTGCCCAAAAGACAAATTACAAACTATTAGGACCACCTGCTCTTTTCATGACACAGACTGACCAGGTGAATCCAGGTGGAAGCTCTGCTACCTCGTTGGTTTCAGCTATTACAGTAAATCCCCCTCCCTCCCTCCCATCTCTCTTTGTCCTCCTACAGAGATATCGTGGTTATGAAGGTAAAACATAAGCAATTGTTCCTGTTGGTACCGAGCAGATGTGCCCACACAACATAAAATATGCCATTTGGTGGATGCTTTCATCCAAAGCGCCTCACAACGAGTGCATATATTTTTGTATGCGTGCCTGGTCCCAGCGGGAGTCGAACCCCTGACCTCACTGAGCTGAAGGGCCAAGGGACACAATTTAACGTGGGCCAAAATAATCCTATTGGACATTCATGATTTAGAGATGTGATGAGTGAAACATGCTGCAGCTTCTTACTTATTATATAATCAAGATGCTTCTTTGTATCTCTTCGACCGAGTCATTTTTTTTCTCTCAAAATAACTTCTTAGATATGATTTAATTGATTCAAAATAGATTTATTTATTGTTTATTTGATAAGGACAATGCAGTTAACATAATTACACTTCACAATTGATATATAAAAGATGTGTGCACATAATTTCCAAACCCAGTCCCTAGTTGGGCTTTTTCGTAAATAGACTACAATGACCTAAAATGTCTTGTATAGGCTAATAAAAGGTACAGAAATAAATAAAAAAAATAGCCAATAATAACAATTGGACAATATCACATAATGTATACACATAATACCGCATGACACAACAAATAAGAGATTTAGAAATGCATTTATAATCTAATTAATTGGTTGTTTTACCCCTTAATCACTCAACCTTAAAATGAGCTATATGATAATATGAAGACTTGTGAAAAGTGTAATATGTTACTGTTTAGAGCAGTTTGTGGGGCCATGTTTGTTTTATTTTGGTCTATAGGCTCCACTTTCAGGGAGCTAAGGGGCTAACATCTAATTTAACCTTTCTCTGCATCCATTCAAGGCCCCGTCCTTGAAGCGCCGCATAAGATAACACAGAATGAAAAATGTGTTCCTCCCTCTTTTCCTCTCAAACCCCCTTTTCTCAATCCTGGTCCACCTCCTGCTCTCCCTTCCCTTCCCCCACCTCTACCTCTCTCTCTCTCTCTCCCTCTCTCTCTCACACACAGACAGACACACACACACACACAGCAAAACCAAAATCACACAATGAATGGATGGCTATCAATCAAACAAATACTCAAATGCACACTTTGCACAGTAGAAAAGACTGAAGGCTGAAATTGTGTTTTGTGTGTAAACTAACACTGTTCCTGCTTACGTTAGAATAATTTAACATTCAGGTTTCAATTAGTCAAGACTGGATCTAAGGATTATGGGTTTATGGGATTAATACTAAGATTCCATGTTAAAGACGAAAAGTGGACGTGTAATTGAGGCTGCTGTAAAAGCTTTAGGAAGGTTTAGGATCAGTCTATCTTTTCCTGCCTCAACCTTTTTGCCTCAACCTTTTGGTAAATCTCTTTCTCTCTCTCTCTCTCTCTCTTTCTCTCTCCCGTCCCTCCCTCTCCCTCTGCAACAAAAGTCCAGGCTCGCGGTTGTCACTATACCTAAACCCGCTGGAAAACAATGTAGCCGTATCGAGTAAATGTCAGCGCGCGCTGCGAGACGGAGAGGAGAAGGGCAGTGGCACAGAGCCGCTGCCCCCGGGGGGGGAAGAGCAGCGAGCGTTACAGCGGCTTCTACCCAGTGATGAGGCGGATAGAGACGCAGTAGAACCCAACACAGCCGAATCTACAGGTTAACTGAACGAGCTCCACGAGGACAGCAGCATGTCATGGGGTCCAGGGGTCCTTGCAGGGGGTCCCCAGAAAATTGATGAATTGTCAAACTTCACCGTTATTTCATTTACAAGAAGTTAACACAATGAAAGAATGTAGAAGAATTATTATTTTGATCATAGTTTCACTGTTTTCTCTCTACCTACAATACAGATAGTCATGGAATTCTGGACAAAATCAAATCGAACAGTGAAAAAAATATTCTCAGATTTGGGTCCGAGAGAAAAAATCTCATCAAATGGGGGTCCGTGGCTCTAATGTGGACTAAATTAGGGGTCCTTGATATGAAAACGGTTGAGAATCACTGATGTAAACAGTTAGAGAAGAAAACATATGAGTCTGTTTTAAAGGAAAAATCCACTTTTGAATCCTCTTACACTGTTAGATATCATCAATCTGTGATGTTCAATATATTCCAGGAGTTACTTAGTGATTAAGTGTAACGTGCTTTTTTGGTGTACCCACTTTCCCTCAACCTGCATGTCCGAACCATGGAGAACGACGTCATCGGACCTCCCCGGGTGCAACGGAGGAAGCTGGCAGTCGGATATTTACCCTGGTTGGAATTCTGCAGCGTTCCATGCAGCAGTGATATTACGATGGTAGTGAGGGCTTCATCCCCTAAGAAGAACAAGCTACTCACGTTTTCTTCATGGACGCACATGGTCTGATGTTTGGAGCAGCCGAGCGGTGTAGTTGGTAAGTTACCGGACGTCAGTTCCGACAGCCATATACAGTATATACACACAGATGCTCCCGATCAACAGGGGGAAAGAGGGTGTGAAACATTAGAAGGCAGCAGGCCATGAATCTTTCTAACTGCAGGGAGAGTGTGTATTTTTGGAGCAATGGGCCTTTGGAGCAATGGGCGTTTATTTTCGGGATAACGGGCTGTCGGACAAATGGGCTTTCGGTCCAATGGGACATTTTTCGGACTATTGGGGTTTTGTAATAATGGGCCGTCGGAACAATGGGCCGTCCCCCAGTGGGATGGCGGTGGCGCGTGCATGGTGTCTCGAAAAGTAATGCAGCTGCAGGCCACCGGTGAGCTCATTAACTAGCAGCTACGCTGTGTCGTCAGTGAAATGTTTTGTTTGTTTGTTTTTTTTCTTCGGACACGTGCAAGTAGGCAGGGGTGGAGGGAAAAAAAAATACTGGGAGAATCGCGAACCTGCTTGTGATTTCGAAGGTCGAACTCGAACGCTCATAACGATCGATTTTCGATTTAGAATCGAAATCGTGACACTCCTAGTACCCGCACTGGAAATATCTCAACATGACATAGTGTATAATTTTTTCCTTTAAGTTCTCAGATGAGCGGTGGCGAATGCTGTGATGAGAATGAGCTGGCCCTCTGGTTTACCTCCCTAACTCCCTGTACATTTCTCACCCACATCCCCTGTGTGGCAAAATCCCCCACCCAGGATTCCTCTTCAGGATCATGGTTGGCTGCACACAGTCCTCCTGTAGGCGTAACTGAACTGACCGCTATCAAACAAACCATGAATCTAATAAAGGTTCACGCAGAATCACACCTGCCTGGGCTGAGATTTAGAGAGGATTTTCTACAGGCTCCTTTCAGTTGTTTCTGCACAGACACTGACTTTATAAATACACTCAGAGAGGCGGGGGGAGTGGGGGAAAACAGGACAGAAGAAAGAAAAATAATGCTTTTATTTTTTTTACTTTTTTTAGTAGATCAGGAGAAAGGTCAGGAGTTTTTTTTAACCATGTTGACTTTTAAATATATTGCTGTCTCTGCTGTCAATAGACTTTAAAATGATTTTAATGCTATCAGGCATGAAGAGAGACAAGTATTAGAGAGCTAACCCTATATAAGAATAGATGATGTAAGACAGATGTAATATCAATATAAGATATAAGATCAAGTGAGATATATTTTACATTCCATCAGTGGATTACAAAGGAGCGACAGCAGCTATACCATTACACCAGCTCCATATCTGTCAAACTGCCACACTGTCATATCAGTCAAACTACTGTGTGTGTGTGTGTGTGTGTGTGTGAGTGTGTGTGTGGGTGTGTCTGTGTGTGTGTATGTCCTCTGCTCTCCTTGCCGTGATCCTTGCCTAACCTCAGCCACCTGGTGTCTTTCAATCAGCCGTGTGTGTCTGTATGTGTGTGTGTGTGTGTCTGTATGTGTGTGTGTGTGTGTGTGTGTGTGTGTGTGTGCGTGTGTGTCTGTATGTGTGTGTGTGTGTGTGTGTGTGTGTCTGTATGTGTGTGTGTGTGTGTGTGTGTGTGTCTGTGTGTTATTGCCTTTATTCTAATAATCAGACCCAGCTGTTGAGGAATCATCCAGCCCCAGGCAAGAGGGTCTGCACTATATCTGACAATCTCACACACACACACACACACACACACACACACACACTCCTGGCTATCCATTTTCTGCTCTATAGGTAATGGAAGCAGCAGTGATGCTGAGCGCTGTCTTCATGACTCCAGAGACGAGACTGAACAGCCTGAGGAAATCTCACATGGAGGAGATGAAAACAACATGAAAATGACTCTGTGAGCTCAGGATTAGAAGCTTTCATCTGCATTCAGTGAAGTCTGAATGTTAAAGGTGCTAGCATCTTTTAAGTAAAGGATAATGCCCAACCATTAATTTATATTTTCATACGTTTTGTAATGTTTGACTAATACCTGGAACAATCATTACCATACCATAAGGTTCTTATGCAATGGAAACGTTGTTCACTCCTCCAGTAAATAGGACGAACCTTAGATACGACTTGGCAGTGGGAGATATTTCTAGTCCGCTCAGCTCATAGAACCCTTTGGCTCAGCTATGAGCCAGAAAGCTAACGTTATGCTAGCAACATTCAAAGTCAATAACATTGCGTACAGTTGACAAACAGTAAATATAATTTGACAGTATGTTTAACAACAAGACTAGCTAGCTATCCAGTCATGTCATTGACCCCAAATCAATATCAAGATTTTCACGAACATACAAATTGTAAACAGAGGCTTTGACTGTTGCTATGGTTACTCATTTTAGATACAGGCTGATACTACGTAGCCAGCGCATTAATTTAGAACGGTGAACAGACAGTTTCACTGAAACTACGAGGTGTCCATTATCAGGAATTAATGGACACCTTGCAGCCAATCAGCATCGAGTATTCACCCAGACCATGGTATAATCATCAATATATCATTGTCAGATTAATTGTGATACCTTGGTATAGTTACCATAAACAAATTGAGAGCCTGGTGGAGACGATTGGTTGCCTCTCTCTCACACCAGCCCCCCCCCAATTATTTCACCTTGTCACAACCTTTTCACTTTTCCACATGCGCATCGTTTCATTGTCAGCCCCACGATTCTTTCCCCAGCTCTCAGTATCGATGATCACAAGCTGGCGTTGCTGCCAGAGAAGCTGGCTTGAGAGGGAAGAATGGAAACATACAGCATTACCCGGGTCTAATTTCCCTTGTTTGTGAAAGCATTGCAAGTAGGATGTTTTCGACTACAGTGTCAAAGGGAAAGTAAGAAAATAGTGCTGACTAATGCTGCTGTCCTCAGACTACTGGGCAGTTTGGGTGGCTGATCAGTAATGAACACCTAAAAAACACAAAGACACACTAAAAATGTTAAGTGTTCAGAGTGTAATATCACTTTAAGTCTGCTGCTGAACATTTTCCTCTTCCCTGCATACTGCTCAGCTGCAGGCAGTGTTGGAATACATAAAATATATCTAAGTAAATTCAGCCAGTAAATTTGATCTGTGAATATTGTAACCATTTATATTGGCTACACTGAGCGCAATATGTTGTTTCTCAGTGCGTTCATTACATCTGTATAGGTCTATTTATTCTGCTGTATTGATATTATGTACTCCAACCCACTGAAGCAAAAGGGCCAAGAGACTGAAGTGATTCCAGTTTTGATTATGGAGGAAGATCATCTTTGTAAAGAAATGAACATAGATTACCTTAGTGGTAAACAGTACGTTTCAAACACCAAACCTTGGAAAAAACGGGTACAGGAAAGCGGTTGTAACAGCAATAATGTGACAGGATGGAGACAGAGGTCAATGTAAAACAGAGACAGCCCCTTGTCCACAAATGCAGACATTTTTGTACATTCCCAAACTGTAAAGGGATCCAGTTCTGATGCTGAAATGTGGCCTTTTCAATTCAGGGATGAGGTTACATCCATGGGGGTTAGAGAGTTCACATGTTAGACCACAGGATACTGTGTCCGCTGTTCAGACTCCAGAACAGAAGCAGTCTCTCTGACATGGAGCTGGGAGCTCAGGGATCATCTGTGAATGTCTGCCTGGTGGCCAGCCCCCATGAATCTCAGTCTTTAGCACTTTTTGAACTTGCACTTGTCCCAAGATGGACAAGATGGACAAGTGCAAGTCATATGTTTGTGACTAGCAATGTTCCCACCTTTCATGCTGTGTCGAGGAATTTCATGTATAAATTTATGTGTCGGCTAATTGATTCAAAAAATGTAATCATAATGGCTTTAACTGAGCCTACACAAAGTGACACAAGGTAGGATTCCTCTTGTTTTTGGAAACATTGGAACAAATGTCTGTATGTGTTTTAATCACTTGTGGACTTGTGAACTGCCATGATCTCATACATATTTCTGTGCTGTTTTGTCCTCGTATTGTACTTTTTATATTTCTCTTCCTTTGCTGATAAGGACCTATGTGTCTGAAATAAAGTTACATTGAATTGAATTGAATTTGAACTTAGTAATTCAAGGCAGCTAATTCGGACACATACTGTACGACACACCTGATTGGATGGTCGATGTAGGCGGGACAAACTTATTTATGACGAGCATTACAGAACGACAACAACAACCAAAATGGCAGCAAAGGAATTGGACGATAACGAGCTAGATTTAGCGATTTCGTCAGTCCCTAAAAAAACTGAATGGCATCGATGAATTAAAACAGGAACAATCAGCTGTTTAAAGATTGTTGTCACTCTGAGATGTTTCCAGATTGCGTCAATCTGCTTTGCTACTGTGATTGGTTTGTTCAGAATAAACAGAAGAAGAAGAAGAAGAACTGGGTAGTCAGCATGAGCAGTGATAGCCACCGTGGCTGAACAGACAAAGAAAAGAGAAACTCAAACTGCATCAACAGAAAATTCAAGCTCCGCCCACACTGTTTGATTGACAGGTGATCTCTGGGAAGTGCAGTGCAGAAACACCACAGTGATGAGCGCTTAGCAACAAAGAGACAAAATAAAAAAACAACAACAACAAGGATCTTGCAGATTACCACTTTAAGGACAGAATCTGGATCATGTCAGCCATCTTTGTTTTCCCTCAGCGGACTCTAACCCTAACCCTATCCTTACTGTGGTTTATAGGACAATACTCTAAAAGGAAATGTTCTATATTCTGGGCAGCCATCTTTGTTCCCCCCCCCAGGCGGTTTGAGTGTGTTTATGTGACTCTTCCTCAGCTCTGTCACTCCTCTTTCAGTCGTTGTTCTCTTTACTATCGTTTCATAAGCCAGACTCCTATCTGTCTGTCTTGGTGACACAGTTTCCTACAGTAAACTGAGTGAATGCAGGTCAGTCATTGCATTTTAGTGTTTTAGTATTACAGCAACATTTGATGTTTTGTGTAACCTTTGCATACTGTATGATTGTAAATGTGTGTGTGTGTGTGTGTGTGTAACAGACTGTCACTATGCTTTCTCCTCTAAACCACTCAGTGTTATTATTGCCTTCTCTCCCCAGCGACGCTGTCACCACTGGTAACCACTATAAATCACCATTACACCAATGGTGTAATAAAAGCGCCACCCCCCCGCCTCTGTCCTGTCTTCTGCTTTTGTCCATCCTTCTCTCTTCCATCCTCTCCCCATATAGAGAGCCTAAGTCCCTCCCCTTCCGGTAGACCACCATGGGACCTTATTTCGGAAAAAATATGTACGGTAGTCAACGGCGAGAGACAAATAATTGTTTGATCCCGTTTGAATCGTGCCATGAATTACACATATGATTTTTTGATATTAAAATATAAAAGTTTTTGTCCTTTTTGGCAAGCACTTAGCACTTTTGCACTTTAATTCCTAGTTTCTTATTAAGCCGTCGTGTTGTCAATGTCAAATGTATAGTAAAATGTCTTTTTTTCATGTCTTTAAGATGTTTTTATGTGAAGCAACTGTGTCAAACGCTTCTCATGTTTTGTGATGTTTTTTATGTGAAGCAATTGATTGTAGCACTGTGCCCAAGACAAATTTCCCCTCGGGGACAATAAAGTTTACTCTACTCTACTCTACTGAACGATATGGACAAAATCAAATATCACAATATTTTTGACCAAATACCTCAATATCAATATTGCGACAATATTGTAGGGATGACTATTTCACAGAATATTTACACAATGAGATTTTTGATAAATAATCATCAGTAATGTGGATATAATGACTTAAAATATAGAACAGCTAGAACTGGTAAGTTCAGAAAATGACATCACTTGCTGTAATGCAGCCTTTAAAACCAGGAAAAGACAACACTTATGCCATATCACGATATTATGATATCCAAAATCTCAGACGATATCTAGTCTCATATCATGATATCGATATAATATCGATATATTGCCCAGCCCTAATAAATTGTCAAATAGGTGTATGGTATATTAGCTGGAATGAGCTCCAAAGGCGTAAAAGTGTTCGATTTTTATTCCTCAAACTGTCAAATTTTGCCCCAAAGTTAAAAACTTGCCTGTGCATCATCAGCTTTAGCAGCAAGAACGTAAAAGTGGTGCCACATTTGACTCCATGATGAAGAAGACATGCTTCAGTCGTGGTGGTGATCAAAACGACGGCGCTCTGTTTTATTTATTTATTTTTGTCAGTGATGATCTTCTACCGCTAATGATCCAAGAATAGCATAGATCACAGACTGACAAGCAGAAGTCTGGCTCTCTCTCTTCTGATTTAGAGGTTAGAGAGAGAGAGAGAGAGAGAGAGAGAGAGAGAGAGAGAGAGAGAACAGACACTGATGTGTTTAATGCCAGTAAAGCTCATTTGAATTGAATTGAGGGAGGGAGAGACGGAAAGAGAGAGAGAGCGACAGAGCAAAAGAGAAGCAATATAGGGAGGATGATAGTGAGAGAAAGACAGATTGGCATATCACAACACAGAGAGAAAGACAGGGAGTAAGAGAAGGAGTGAGAGGGAGAAAAAGAGTGAGGGAGAGAAAGACAGACAGAGATAGAGAGACTGACAGAAAAAAAGAGAGAGGCGGAGAGAAATAGAAAGAGAGTGACAGAAAAAGAGAATTGGAGAAAAAGTGAGGGAGCGAGAGGGAGACAGCCATAATCAAAAGACAGACAGAGAAAGAAAGTAACAGAAACAGCCCTAGAGAGAGAGACAGATGGGAAAAAAGAGAGAAACAGAAAGAGTGACAGGGAAGGAGAGAAGTGAAATAGAGAGAAAGAGAGAAAAAGCGATAGAGAGAGAGAGAGACAGAAAGGCATGTCACTAAACAGAGATAAAGAAAGTGAGAGAAGGAGTGAGAGAGAGAGAAACAGGGAGAGAGAGAGAGAGAGACAGGGAGAGAGAGAGCTGCCAGTGTTAATCAGTCAGTGGCAGCAGCTCTGTGTCTCATTTCCCCAAGGCTTAATGGGGACCAGACCCTCAATGTACTGCCCCCTTTCTCTCTCTCTCTCTCTCTCACACACACACACACACACACACACACACAGCAGTCCTCATCAATATCATCGAATTCATATCAACACATCACATTTTATCTCGACCTCTACTATCAAGCTGACATGGCGGTCGACTGACGACTGTGAGGAACAGGCTGGTGGTCGGCCTATTTTGTAACGATTGGGTATCAATTTATCAACTGAATTCACTTTTCATCTTCTGAGGAAAGTAAATTTCACCTGCTCATTCTCTATTTTAGCACATAGTCAGAAATCTAATGTAGGTTCTCCAATACAAACAATTAATTTTTCCCCTCTATATTTTACACTGCAAGAGTCCACATAAAGAATACTAAATGTTAAACATATATTTGTAGGCCTATAGGGAGCCGAAGTTGACATAATTTCTTTCAACCCTTTGGCTGACTTTACCCTATGTCAGTGGGCTATATGGGAGTTTATTTCATATAAGCAATCAAAACAGCATATGGCTTTGATTTTTAAATATGCTGTAGTAAGCATCAACACATCTCATTTGGCTTAATTCCATTCAGTATTATACATGAATGATAAAATTAGTTGCCAAACTACACTGCCAAGCAGACTTTTAGCTAGCTGGATTGTTCTGTCTCCTGCAAAGGGAAAGCTACAGCTAGCAAGGTAGCTAGCTGCAGCTTCATAGGCTACAGTGAAAAAATGTCAGCAGTTTCTATCATGAGAACGGTGACCAGACGTCCCGGTTTGTCTGGGATTGTCCCGGTTTCAAGATGGGTGTCCCGAGTCCCGACAAATATCTGTAAAACACTAAAATGTCCCGGTTTTCAGCATTCACTACCAAATTGTCCCGGTTTTCACCACAGTTAAAATAATAATAATAATAGTATTATACTTGTTTTCAGTGCTTACATAGATGTTTATCATGTTGTGTCCCGCTTATTATTACCTAACCCAATCAAAAAACATAAACAATGCACATAAACAACACGTCTGAATTGTCTGTATGTGTGTCAATCAATCAATGTGTCGTTGTCAAGGCTGTTGCTAGCCAATGACACCACAAAGACAAAACATCATTTTTTGTTCGCTGAGGCGGTCCATGGTGTTGAAAGGTGCAGTCAGTCACTAGGTGTGCTAAGCGCTGAAATAATTGTCCCCCATCCTGATGAAAACACCTATGGTGCGTGCATAAGCGCATACATGTGCGGGTGCATGAACGTGCGGGACACTTAAGGGTCCCGGTTTGGGGGTTCGAAAATGTGGTCATCCTAATCAATGAGCCTGAACTCAGACTTTAGCTAAGTCCCAAACTGAGTCTGCTCCCTACTCAGGAGGATCAGCTCCTATAAAGAGTTGGTACATTCTGCGTTGTAGTTCTCCATCGTTACAAAATCTTTTCTGTATGTTTCTACACCCTGAAATAACAGAAACGTACAAATCGTCTAAAAGCTGGTGAATATCAACACCATTCATTGCTTTGTTTAGTTGCAGAAGACAGAATACTTTATAGTCAATGGAAAATCGCGTTAGCAACTTCACTGCTAGTCAACCAGGGGAAGGCTTTGGTCTGCACTTCCACTTCGGCTCCCAACTGGTATAGTCTTCTGTCCATAATATGTCTTGCACTGTCCGTTTACACTGTATGTGAGGTTGTGTTGTCCATGTAGGCTACAGTATGTCATGTATGAACTGTGATGCTCTGTATGTTGTTGATGTGTGACTCCACCAACGTCAACCAAAATAAATTCCTGTACGTATTTATTACATGGAAATTAAACTGATTCTGACGTGTGATGCTACACGCCGCCTGTGGATCCCGTGCAGCTTCGGCTGCAACACAAAACGCTGAAGGGGGAAATCTTAAATAAGTAATGGGGGTTTTTTTCTCTGGGGTTCTGACTCTGAAACAGCCAGAAAGTACTTTACAGTTCCTGAGGGTTGGGGTGAGCGGAGAAACACATCGGACAGTTTAACGCTGAATGTAGGTATGAAGACAGAACAAAGTGCTCTATCATGCTGGGGCTATAATAAGATGAAAGATTTTGGGACAAGACTCTGGTGCATTCATACCCCCCTTAACCCTAAAAGTCCGAACTCTAAACTAACCTGAACGGAAAGAGAAATCCTCTGATACTGTTACACTGTTAGATATCATCAATCTGTGATGTTCAATATATCCCAGGAGTTATTTTAATGTTGTCATTTACTATTTTGGTGAACCCATTTTCCCTCAACTTTGCCTCATCTATTTCTACTTCAGTGGTGGTCTCTCTCTCCTCTTCTACGATGGATTTCTCCCTGTATGATTGTTGAACGTCTCTTGGTGCAAAATGGTGGCTCTAGAAAGAAGAAGCCCTCGCTCGTTGATTCTGAGGGACTGACACCGAAACCTGACGTTTACCGCTGATGTTTTACATCCTGAAACATTTTCTGATATCAAACACCCATTGTAGCTGCTGGAAATATCTCAACATGACGTCACATTGTCTGGGTTTGATCAGTTATCCACAGGAAGAAGAAAATGTACCACTAAACAACAAAATAGCCCCAGACATGCAAGGTACATCACCAAGAGCTGTTCTTGAAGTGTGTTAAAGCGTTTTAGGGTGGATTTTTCCCTTAACCTTAACAGTTAGGCTACTCTAACCTAAATCATAATCCTAATACTGATACTAATCCTAAACCTGAGTACTAGCCATAAACTAACCTTAATCCTAACCCTTATCCTAACATAAACCTAATCCCAATTCTAACCTTAAACCCTAAACTCGAGTCCTAATACTAAACTTTATCCTGAATGACAACAATGTCTAAAACTCAAACCTGTTCTTGGATTGAAGTACAAATCTCTCTCTCTCTCTCTGTCTCTCTCTCACACACACACACACACACACACACACACACACACACACACACACACACACACACAGAGCCTTCAGGTACAGGAACCGCGGACATCAGCGCCAGCGCCGTGACGTCACGCAGCACGCACCGCACTGCTGCGTTGCTATAAACTCACTATGCACGCTGTAACACTCTATAGGAATGTTATAGGAGTATTATAGTGATGACATAGGAGATAAAATATCATAAGGTTACCATAAAGTCACTATTGGATAACATAGACACACTATAAATCCCTATAGGAATATTATAGGATGGAGATAAACTGCCATAAAGTACGATAAGGTCGCGATAAAACCACTACTGAGTACCATGCAGACGCACTCTAAGTCACTACAGGAATACTATAGAGATACCATAGGAGATAAAGTACATAGGCTAATGCATGATAAGGTCACTGTGACGTCACCACTGAGTACCATGCAGACACACTGTAAAGTCCCTATAGGAATATTACAGGAGATAAAATACCATAAAGTTTAATGAGGTCACTATAAACTCACTATTGAGCAGCAAAGACACACTGTGAGTCCCTGCAGGAATATTATAGGATTATTATAGTGATACCTGAAGTATATTATACAAGTGGAGGCAGTGGTGTGTGTGTGTGAGAGAGAGCTGTAGAGTATTGGCTATCAATAATCAATAGATTTGGAAAAATGAAATGACTGTAGCCTACTGCTCATTGGCTAAGACCTTAACTGTAAATTTATACGTAAGGACACATATCTTTCCTCTTTCCTCCACACACACACACGCACACACACACACACACACACACATCTCCTGCACCAACTAACCATCCAACCCATCCCTATACACCTTGAGCTTCTCTTGGTGGTCTAATAACTGCAGATCATTCACCAGAAACACC
Organism: Centroberyx affinis; assembly: GCF_046629955.1. NCBI lineage: Eukaryota > Metazoa > Chordata > Actinopteri > Beryciformes > Berycidae > Centroberyx > Centroberyx affinis. The sequence goes on from NW_027279202.1 coordinate 28,993, forward strand.
ACAAATCATGACCACATCCAATCATCCAATGGTTGATTGTAATCTAAATGCAAAATTGGGGTTGTACTCACTTTTTTTCACTGCAGCTGTGATCAAATAGACTAGATTAACACGAGGCACAGGCTACATCTGCTCCTTCTATTGCTCAAGCAAGTTCTGCTATTGTTATTTCTATAGTTAGGGGGGGGAAACAACTATAATCCTATAGCAAATGGCAGGAGGATACTATACAAATGTCCCTGCACAAGTAGAAGTCTCTATAAGAATATTATAATGGTACCATAGGGGATAGAAGCACCATAAAGTACTGCAGGGTCTGTATAACTTACTACTACTTGGCACCACAGACACACTAGAGTCCCTACAGGAATATTATAGGAATATAGTGATTTCTTGTTAGGGAAGTTGTTATTTCTATTGTCAGGATCCTGGTTTGATATACAGGAGCCAACACAAGCATCTGTAGTTTAAGCTTGTAAGAGGTTAATTCCCTAGCAAGCCGAAAATGACCAGGTATGACATGCAACAATATACCGTATAGCCTATTGAAAAAAAGCTCTGACACTAGGCCTCTATTCTGCTTTATCTGCCCATTTTCCATTTCAATCTCCCTGCACAAACTGTCACAGCACACAACCGTAAGCCCAACACAACACTTTGCCCGGCGCAGATAATTGAACAGACACAGATAGGGGGAAAAAAACAAACGAGGTAAAACACCGCGTCCCCCCGCCGGATCACTGCGGTACCCTGCACCCAAATGCAGGCCGGCGTCCCTGCAAAAAAAAAAAAAAACACCACCTCGACTCCTCTCACACACAGGGAATGACAAATAAACACCATCCCGTCCTGCTTTTGACGGCCTTACCTTCGGCTGCAGTGTCAATTTTTGGGTTTGTTTTATCCTCCAAATGCAGACGTCGTGGGGTTGAATCGATGAGGAGAGCGGGGTTATCGATGGAGGAGACTGGCGCTCCGCTTTTATTCCAGCGGGGTCTTCCCTCTATTAGTGCTTATTATACAGGCGGAGACGATAAGGAGGGTAAATCTGGGTAATTATAGTCACAGCCGAAGGAGTCTGCCGTGGAAACGCGGCGTCTTGTCGGGCTGAAAGGTGCCGTGCTCGCGGCAGCAGCAGCAGCGGCGGCCGGCCGGAGATGCTCTCGGTGTTACGGATGCGAGCCGGTGGAGGGTGATGATATCCATAGAGGTCCCTGTTTCCACCTGACACAACCTCTCCTTCCTCCTCCCTCCTCTTCCTCTCCTCTGGTGCTGAGACTGGGGAGAAATCAGCATCAGTGCGGCGAGAGGGGAGCGAGAGAGTGAGAGAGAGAGAGAGAGAGAGAGAGAGAGAGAGAGAGAGTGTGTGTGTGTGAGAGAGAGAGAGAGAGAGAGAGAGAGGTGCTGTCAATAAGTGATAGATTTTAGCAGTAGAAGCCACAAGAGGCCGTGCTTTACACTGATTTGAGAACAGCTGAGAGGCGTTTTCTGGTTTAAAAAATAAATAAATAAAAAAGAATGCAAATGTTAAATACATCTGTTATTTTTATTTTTAGATAACGATGCTAATTAGGCTAATAAATGTGAGTTCTTCTTGGACAGTAGCTAAACAAAGTGGTTGTTAAGCGACACAGGCTATAGCCTAACTATGAGTGGTGGTTTTCGATTAGCGTATTCATATTTAGGCTAGGCCTAGGCTACATTAGGCTAACTGTCATGTGGTCACAGGTGTGCGTTTATTGTGTTCAAGCGTGACATCATAATTTTTCAGCCCAAATAAGGGATTCTGGATCCCGCCCCCTTTCAGTCTAATGTAAAAATGTATTGACATAAAATGATGTTAATGCCTCTAACAACATCCAACACTAATATTGACTAAACTGGAAAAGGAGGTTTTGCTTCAACAATGGGATTCTCAGTGGAGTGCTAAACCCAAAATCCAGAGCATGTTCCAAAAACTATGAAAAGGTAGCACATCTCAAATTTCCAAGCCAAGGATGACAAAATACTAACATTTCACTTATTTATTTGGCTCACATCACAATAGAAACATGCGTACACGTTTCGGCACAGAGCCTTCTTCAGAGCGTTTGAGCTATAGCCTACAGGTTCAATTTGTACTAATATTGACTATTTTTACTTTCAAGGGATGCATTTCTGTATTTGTTGAGGATTTGTGGAGGTTGATTTTATTTTTAATCATTAATAGTCTAATAACAAATTCATTATTCTGGCTAGACAAAGTGGTTGCTAAGCCATACTTCTACCAACAGTGGTGATTTTCAGTTTCAGGGCATTAATATTTTAATTAACTGTTATGGGGTGACGTGTTTTTATTCAGTGTTTTACAGTGGCTTCCAACTTGACTATTATTTGCAGCTTCCCTTTGGGACAGTCAGTGTAATTATGAAAATGGGAGAATACAGTTGTGAGATGCATCATTCCCCCAAGTTTCAGCAAAATCCAACAGGTGAAGCAATCTTGCAGTGCCAACCCCTTAGAATAATCAATGCAATTTTTAAAATGCTAGAATGGAGCAATGAGACGCATCATTCTCTTAAGTTTCATGAAAATCCAATCAGTGGCATCCAAGATATTGTGTGTGACATACAGAACATTAAGCAAACATTGTAGAGCCATCCTTATAGGCCAGTTAGTGCCATTTTGAAAATGCCAGAACGGAGAAACAACACACATAAAAAAAAACCCCATCAAAAAACAATAATCTTCATTCAGAAATGAATAAGGTGAGAGGTTATGTTGAAACTCTGACAAAAGTCTCCATTAGAAACAATATGGACTAAAGGCCTTGGCCAGTATAAATAGCCTGGATAAACAAACTTTTTCTGTGACAAAATGGAGTTGAAAGGAAAAGCTAAGTGCACTTGAGGCTTCTGTGAGGCCTTGAGTGGTGCTGTGAGGAGATGCAGGCCACACACACACACACAAACACACACACACACACACACACACACACACACACACACACACACACACACACACACAGACACAGACACAGACAGAATCATTTCTCCGTCACTGGTCTTTTATTGTGTCTAAACTGACTGACTGAGGAGTGTAGCCCACTGCAAGTCTGTCTAAAGAGGCATGAATAAACAGGTCAGCCTCCTCCAGGCCTTTCTACACTCCAAACGAATTCACCAATTTACAGGCAGAATCCATGAATGTCCAGTTGGTTGAGTTTTTGTCTTGCCACGGTTTCTGCTTGAGGGCCTTCTGAGGTCTGATCTAGTGCTGCACCAGAGTCACCTCATATCTACTGACTTCCTTTGTACATAAGAGTAGTTTTTTTTTTATCTGCATAAAGCTCTTTTGACTGTCCCTAAGTCTCCATTAAAGACAAGAGGTGATTTAGCAGTGCGATCATGAACCCTATTTTGGGGAAATATCTTCATCAGACTCTGTATCTTGCTTTCAGACAACTAGGCTGGGGCGTCAATTCACTGCACCCTATGGCAAAGTCCCTGCATCTAATGTCATTCGCCACCCAATTTGCAAGAAAAAATAGTTCAGCAAGACTGCAGCCTTAGAAACGTCTGTAGCTGCATCCATGTGCTACAATGTAACAGAACAGTAACCTATAATGTCTGTGGCTAGCATTCATGTGCTACACTGTAACAGAACAGTAATAATGTCTGTGGCTAGCATCCATGTGCTACACTGTAACAGAACAGTAATAATGTCTGTGGCTAGCATTCATGTGCTACACTGTAACAGAACAGTAACCATAGAAATGCCTGTAGCTAGCATCTATGTCAGAGCAAGGACCCCTAACTGAGTCCACATTAGAGCCACAGACCCCCATTTGATGAGATTTTGTCTGTCAGACCCAAATCTGAGAATATTTGTATTGCAAGATATGTTTTTTTTTCCAGAATTCCTTGACTATCTGTGTTGTAGGTAGAGAGATAACAGTGAAACTATGATCAAAACAGTCATTCTTCTACATTCTCTAATTGTGTTAACTTCTTGTAAATGAAATAATGCTGAAGTTTAACAATTCATCAATTTGCTGGGGACCCCCTGGAGCCCCCTCAAGGACCCCTGGTGGTCCCCAGACCCCACGTTGAAAACCACTGCGCTGCACTGTAGCAGAACTGTAACCTATAATCTCTGTAGTGAGCATCCGTGGCTACACTGTAGCAGAGCTGTAACCATGGAAACGCCTGTAGCATCCCTAACCCTAACCCACAAGGTATCGCTAGGTAATTTGACAGAGTTCCTACACTCACTTGGACATCAAATTCAAGGATTAGTTTGGTGAAATTTAAGGACTCAAAACTGTCATGTTTTGGGGAAACATGACATCGGTCAAAGAGTTTTCCTCAGGATGTGAAGTGTGTTGCAGATGGAGACAGGTCCAGAGAGCTGACTATGTTGATGAATTTGGGTGCTACATTTGAATAAAAAAAAGCAAAAACAAGTAGCCTACTTTCAAGGCCATCCATTAATTTTAAAAAAAAAACCTTCAAGGTCATATTTAGTTTTTCTCAAATCCACAAACTTTCAAGGCTTTTCAATGCCTGATAATCCTGATTTGATTAGAAATCAACAGACTGGACTGGACTGGGAGTGATGTGATGAGATGTGAACCAGCGGGCTGCCATTCAGAAATAACAGTCCTCAGAATGTTTCTGGCCAATCAGAACTGAGTATTCCACCGAGCCGTTATAGCAGCGCGGCTCCTTTAACTCCCTGGCGGGAGGAGCCTGACGTCCCCCGGAAGTGCCGCTCTTCTTCTTACGTAAAAAGGGGCGTCTCTTCAAATGTCAAATCTGATGAGAGCGAAAGTAAGTTTCGGACTCGCTACAGTTTTTAACCGGCAGTGTACGAAGTTGTTGCTTAATCCAAAAGTTCACCTACTGAAAAGAATAGTGAAAATGTCGGACTCCATTAAAAACGTCGCGATATTTGGAGCCACGGGAATGACCGGGCAGGTGACCCTCCAGCAAGCCGTGACTGCAGGTAAGATAGCCTACAGAATAGAATAGAATAGAATAGACAGCAACCTATACACAGAATTTGATGATCGATGAGCGCCCACACAGAAAACTGGTATGGATGTACGAGAAATAGAATCGAACTGAACAGATAGAGTAAAGTAGAATAGACTAGCGGTACACCCAGGGGTCCTTGATGGGGCTCCAGGAGGTCCCCAGCAAAATGAGGAATAGTTTGAGTTCATTTCAGTTACTTCATTTACTTGAAGTTAGTCCAATGAGAAAATAGCCTACGTAAATGTATGACAGTGACGTGAAACTGAATTGGGAACCCCTGAAATAGAATAGAACATAATAGAATGGAATAGCATAAAACAGAATAAAAACCCAGGATCTGAGCTCCTACATGTAAACCTGGCTTGGATGTTACAGGAATAGAATAGAACTTTACCAATACACAGGATCTGATGATCCATGGTGAGCGTCCACCGAGAAAACTGGGTTAGAGTACAGTAGAATAGAATAGAACAGAATAGAAGCTCATCACAGCAGATTAGCCTACAATACACCAAAATACAAAAGAGGAGACAAAATAGAGCAGACCAGAAGGTGTAGGCTATAATGACAAGAGCTGAACATGATACATTTATAATAAAATTAAAACAAAGTTTAGGTCTCTCTGTCAAGTTGTCCAAACGTTTGCTGCAACGTATGTTATTGTATGATTATGGAGCTTTGTTCAAGACGATCAGATGTTTTAATCAATAAAAGTATAATTAATAATTTCAGATTTTGAAAATTTTCTTAGTCCTGTGTAAACTTCAACCAAACAGCGGTTGAGGATTACAAGTGGAAGTGGTCTGATCCACATTGCAAAATCATTTCCTCAGACGACCTCTGCATATCAGGCTCAGGGGTTTGTGGTTTGGTTATTCAGAAAACAATTTCAGAAGTTCCAGATTTCCACAAATTCCAGTTCCTCCTATTATTTGATTGATCTAATTGATAGATTCTCATAGAGGCAAGGCAAGGTGTATTTTAAATGGTGCACTTTAAACTGTAAAGTGTCAAAGTCCTCGCTCACAACCAGTTTAACTTGGTGCTGATCCATCAAAAAAACGTCAGATGGAAATGAGGCACTGTGTTCTATAAGAAACCAGTGAGTGTAGACACACTGATGAAGGCTTGTAGCCCGATACATGTGTGTTGTTTGTTCCCCTGCTGCTGCTTTTGGAAATAAATGCATTCATATTAAGTTTTGATATGCTTGACCCACAAATCACTTATGCAAATGCAGTGTGTCATTTGATTTGATATTTGATTTGCCAGCATTTTCATTTCCTCGCTCTCTTTTCCCCACGAGACCAAAGAATTGTCGAGTCATGTTAGACGTTACCGGTCAGCTGTGCTGAGTCACAGCGGGCCGGGCCTCAGATAGCTGATAGCAGAGAGCTGCTCACTATCTCCCCAGTGCAGAAAGGGCGGCTTCACTTAGATTTCACCTTCTTGACGGAGTTACAGGAGCTTCTAGCTTCTAAGGTGCATCTGAAGTTAGAAATGCAGCTCTTTTAACAGTGAATTAGACTGCAACTGAAAGGGGCATAAATGAAAAGGGAATAATATAAAAAAAATATCAAATTTGCACACTTTCAAGCTATTTATATGCCAGTATAAGTGCCCACCTTGGATTCAAACTGACACATTCACACCTGTTCTCTGGGGATTGTTGAAAGGCATTCTGGGAAACGTTGGAAATCACTAACTGAAGTAGAAGTAGATGAGGCAGGTTGAAGGAAAGTGGGTTCACTAAAAAAAGTAAATTATAACTCTCCATCACAAAATAACTCCTGGAATGCATTCAACATCACAGACTGATGATACAAAACAGTGTGAGAGTATCTGAGGACGGTCTATGATGTTAGTAGATGTTGCGTCTCTTCTCCTGTTGATCTCTCCCTCTTCTTGTCTCTCCCTGCAGGTTACAGCGTCACGGTGCTGGTGCGGGACCCCGCCAGGCTGCCGGCCGACCACAAGGCGTCCAGGGTGGTGGTGGGAGACGTGCTGAATAAAGAGGACGTGAAGAAGACCATGGAGGGCCAGGACGCCGTCATCATCGTGCTGGGCACCAGGAGCGACCTCAGTAAGGCTAACACACACTGACAAGTCAACATAAAGTAAACAACAAGTAAACATGAAGAGAGAGTGTGATGTAGATGCAGAAACACACACATGTCTCTCTTTCTGTCTGTCTGCCACTCTCTCCTATCCCAAACCAGACACATACAGATGTGTCGAACAATTGTACATTAGTTTTGGGCAATGCATCTTGTGTTACTTTAGAAATAGATAGATAGATAGATAGATAGATAGATAGATAGATAGATAGATAGATAGATAGATAGATAGATAGATAGATAGAGCACCAAGACACTTAAGGCACCAAACATAGAAGGAACAAAGCACAAATCCAAATACATAAGAAAAACTGGAATAATAAAGAATAAATACAGAACACATAGGGCCTACTTTCTATTTTAAGAGTGCGCACACACACACGCACACACACAGGCACACACACACACACACACACACACACACACACACTGTACTCTTCTTTGCTGCTGCAAGGTTTTGATAAAGTTCGTCTTATGTTACACAACTGACCATGTTCACCTTACACAGGAAGGCTTGCAGTTTGTAACAGTGTGGTTCTGTGTAATCTCCACTAGAGGTCGCCACAGACTTTAACAATACTTAACCCTGTTTGACTGTGAACACTGGAAAGGCTAATAGATTTTGGGGGCGAAGAGAAGGCCAACAAGCGAAGTCGATTGAATGGGATAAATAGACCATGGTTTGTACAGAGTGGGTTGAGGAAAAGTCATGGAGGAACGTTTTAAAAGGAGCGATATTTAAATGTTTAAATTCAAAACAGACATTGACTGCAGCTTGGCCTTTCTAGTGATTTTTCACTGTTGAACATTTCTCTATTTATCATGTACATTTCCATAAGGAGTTCAGGATCAGTCAGTCAGGATTTTTCTCCAGTTCTCAATATCAGTATTTGCAAATGGGCAAATGACTTCTTGCTGAGCAAATGAATCATTCTCTTTTTTTTTTTTGCAGATACAGCATTTTAGAAGTAAAACATAGGCTAGGTTTTCAAAATGAAATAAAAATTATAAACTGTTAATAAAAGGTGGTGCTGACTGTATGGCCCACAGAGAGGCCAGCTCTGGTGCTTCACCAGTTATGAATTCCTATAGAGGTGAGGTACTGTCTGTAGGTGCACAGAAAGGACGCTTTAACACAGTGATGAACGAGAAATCTGACTAAAGATGGACACACACCACAAGATTCTGGACAGATTCAGCCCTACTTAGACCATCCTGCATAGAAGAAGACAGATGGATACTGGATCTGTGTTGATGTTCCTCATCCTAGTTTTTCTCAGAATGGAAGCTTTCTTGGAATAAAATCTAGAAAAATTGGTAGTTTTTAAGCCCTAACTTCAGTCTGTATTTTAACCAGAGTCACTGAGAACCTGAGGAGCCTCATTATATAGATAGATAGATTGGATTAGATAGATTCGATTTTATTTCGAACATGTTAAAAAAGTAAAAAAATATAAGTGAGAAAAACAAAACAAAAATAACCAATAAAATTAACAGCAAACATACAGCAAACTCTCAGTAAACATAAATAAATATTTCATGTCCGAAAAGGAGTAGGAAGAAGTGAATACTTATCAAGTCCTACACCCTATTTTTATATTTTATCTTTAACTTAATGTTAGACACAAATATTCCAACTTTCCGCCCCAGTGTTCACAATACACAACTCGATCAAATCAATCAAATCAAACAAAAATAAAACATTCAAAACAAAACAAGAACAAAACAATCAGAATAAAACAAACAAAACAACACAAATCACAACAACCTACACATCCTGTCTTGCTATGCCAGTTCCCCTCTCCGATCATCCATCCCATAGCCATTCAATATGTTATTTTTAAACATTCGTTTGAACTTATATAGACATTTATGGATCAGTTTTGTGTTGGCAAATTATCAAAATGTAAAATATTGAATTGCTGTATGACATGGCAATGGTGAAATCTAATTGGCTTTCCGTCCAGAATTTTGTTACACGATTGTATATCTATCATCTTAATGCTTACCTCCATCAGCACCAGCTCTGCTCCTGTCCTGTCTGTCTCAGGTCCGACCACCATGATGTCCGAAGGCACCAAGAACATCCTGGACGCCATGAAGACTCGTGGGATCCGCAAGGTCGTCGGCTGCATGTCAGGTACGGCTCATCATAAAAAATATTGATGGTATTCAGCCTGTGTTATGTAGCAGATCTGGGTAAAATAGTTAGAAGTAGTACCTAGTTTTTTTTAGCCTAGTAGGTTCCAAATGGAGGGGGATTTGAGTGGGATTTGCCACATTAGACACTTCATTGAATATCAGTAAGTTTAGACAATCAAGAGAAAAGTATTTTAAAGTCAGATAAATCTACTTTTCTGTCGCTAGAGACTTGCCCTGATGTGGTAAGCCCCACCCATCCGGTAATCCAAGCAGATTAAAACAAAAAGTATGAATTATTTGCGTATACATTTACATTTCACTTGCAGCTACTTGCAGTTTTTGCCTCGGTGCTTTTGTTTAATCTCTTGGACCTCTGACTATCGGCTGCTTGTGCGTCTTAAAATAAACACACAGGTAATTTAACTGACAAGCATCTGTCCAGAGGAGAGAACAGGAAGAAAAGTCAATTTAAACAACATGCATTCCTCTACTTCCCTCTGCCCCTTTCTCTTTTTTCACCCCTCCTCCTTTCCTCCTCATATGGCTTTTCCTCTCCTCTTTCCTCTCCTCCATCTTGTCACTCCCTCCTTCTCTCCTCAACCCTTCCTTTCTCATTTCCCTCGCTTCCCTTTCTTCCCACTCCCTCGATTTCATCCTTTATTTCTCCCCCCTCTCTCCTCTCCAATATTCCCACTCCTGTACTCCAATGTTTGTTTTTCTCCTCTCTTCTCCTGCTCTCCACTCCACTTCTCTTCCTCTTCTCCCCTTCCCAGCCTTCCTGCTGTGGGACCGGTCCAAAGTCCCGCCCCGCCTGCTCGCTGTGACGGAGGACCACGACAGGATGTACTCGGTGCTGAAGGAGTGCGGTCTGGACTACGTGGCGGTCATGCCTCCTCACATCGCTGGTCAGTAGCAGGTCCAGCTGGAGACTTTCATTCCAGCATGAGATATCCTCCATTTGACACCATTTCTTTGAAAATGACTTGATGTAAAAGTGCACTGGTTATCGGCCGAACTGAGGCCTTTGCTTACAAAACAGGAAATCAAATCAACCATATTTATGAATAATGGATTTCAGGTTGCAGTTATTTATTTATCCTTTATTTAACCAGGCGAGTCCCACTGAGATCAAAATCTATTTTTCAAGGGAGCCCTGGGGCAAGTCAAAAGCAGCAGCCAATACACAACAATGACAAAGAGCAACAAGACGAAGACACAACTATAAATAACATAATAACATAAGTACAACAACTGCATCACATTATGCAATATCCATTTAGCGTGACCCATTGTAGTAAAATGACTCCCGCTTAGAGACAGACACAGAGCAGGAGAAAGACACAGAATAGAAGGGGAGAACTAGGGATGAGGATTATTGAAACATGTGCAACTTTCAGACTTAACTGATTGGAGCAGACCTTTTAAGTCACCTATGGGAATAAGAGCATCTAACTTGGCATCCTTCTGAAGGAGGTTCCAGCACCAAGGGGCAAAGTAACTGAATGCCATTTTTCTGAACTCAGTGGATGGGCGTGGTACAGTAAAAAGCAATGAGTCATTAGAACGCAGATTGTACTTCCTAAAATTCCAGTTTAAGAGACTGCAGAGGTAACCAGGGAGTCTACCAATAATAAAGCAGAGCTGCAATAGAGAAGAGAGTCCCATCACGACTAATTGAGATGTCGTAGATTCACGCTATTTGCCCAAATTAAATTCTGGTGTCGGGTTTGGACACTTCTCCACCCAGAGGAAATGATGAATCAAAACTTCAGAGTGAAATCCAATCTGTCTCCTGAACAGCATCAGAGAAAGCCGGACTCAGCCAGTGTTAGCGCTTCTCCTCTCTCGTCTCTTAGGTTTCCTTTTGGTATAAAGCGTCACAGAGCGGCTTTACCGGTTGGTAAGCGTTACTGATGTCATGTTCTGGGTATTTAACTCACAATTTTGTCAAACAGTTACCTCTGGCTGCTGTTTGGAGCTGCCAAGATGCAAAGTTGCCTAGAGCAGCTTTAAAGTCCTTTTTTCTTTAGGCTTGATGTCTTAACTGGCTGGTGTACTCTTCCCTTTTTGATGGTGTTTTAAATGAAAACCTTCACATCTAAACTCCTAATCTGTCTAGCTCTAAACATTAGAGAACATGTAGAAATAGATGCAACATATTTTAAATGTTGTGTTTTACTATTTCTTACTTAACTGTCTTCATGTGAGAATTGTCTGTGGTACGTCTTTGTCTGACTGTGTGTGAACCACAGATAGCAGGATAGCAATGACCTCTAGTGTTAGGCCTAGCTGCTGTGGAACCTTAAAAAAAGAGTAAAATCACATCTCTCTCTCTCTCTCTCGCTCTCGCTCTCTCTCTCTCTCATCTCTCTCTTTCTCCCTCTCTCTCCATCTCTCTCTCTCTCTCTCATCTCTCTCTCTCCCCCCTCTCTCTCTCCTCCTCTCCCTCTCTCTCCCCCTCTCTCTCTCCCTCTCTCTCCATCTCACCCCCTCTCCCTCTCTCTTTCTCTCTCTCTCTCTCTCTCTCTCTCCATCTCTCTGTCTCTCCCTCTCTCTCTCTCCATCTCCCTCTCTCCCCATCTCTCTCCCTCTCTCTCTCCTCCCTCTCTCTCTCCCCCTCTCTTTCCCTCTCTCTCCATCTCTCTCTCTCCCTTCTCTCTCTCCATCTCTCTCCATCTCTCTCCATCTCTCTCTCCCCCCTCTCCATCTCTCTCTTTCTCCCTCCCTCTCTCTCTCCCCCCTCCCTCTTTCTCCATCTCTCTCTCTTTCTCCCTCTCTCTCCATCTCTCTCTTTCTCCCTCCCTCTCTCTCCATCTCTCTCTTTCTCCCTCCCTCTCTCTCTCACCCCCCTCCATCTCTCTCTCTTTCTCCCTCCCTCTCTCTCTCCCTCTCTCTCCCCCCCTCCCAACCTCTCTCCCCCCCCCCCCCTCTCTCTCCATCTCTCTCTCTCTCTCCCCCTCTCTCTCTCTCCAGACGACCTCCCTCTGACGGAGCGCTACATGGTGACGGAGAACATGCTGAAGGGAAGGGCCATCTCCAAACACGACCTGGGACATTTCTTCGTCAAGTGCCTGTCCACCTCGGAGTGGGACGGCAAGACAGTGGGGGTGTCTGGACAGTACAGCTGATCCAGACCGCCAGGCCTTTACACCTCCGTTTGACTCCCTGCTGTCTCATCGCTCTGACCAAAACACACGGGAGAGAAGAGTTTCATTTAGAGACGAATGAAGGAAAGAAGTCTGTTTAGATTCAAACTGCTTGCTTGCTTGTTCAGATAAACCAGTAATGTCTGATTGCTGTTTTCACCCTTTATGATCATTACTGAGCCTATAGTGTTATTTTTTTGTTTTTGTACCGATTTCAAATTTAACATAAGCTACACTAAGACAAATTTAATACAAGTGCCAAACTTTTATTGCTGTTTACATTTCTTCTCCTCAATTCTTTCTTTTTTGCAAATACAAACAGGACAATTTGACGTTGACAGTCTTTGTCTGTGGAAGTTTCCTCATGTGATGCTTTCTGTTGCCGCTCCAATACATGCCCAGTCATTTTTATAGCTTTTGAAATAAAAGAGTTTATTGTACAAGAATCTTTGGTACAAGACTGAAGTGTCATGTGAACCCGCATAGCTGTAGGCCGTGGTGTGGCTGAGCACTCTGGAATGAGATAATAATACTAATAATAATACAATGATGATAATAATAATGATGGTGATAATACTACTACTACTACTAAAAATAATAATAATGATAGTAATAACAATAAACTTTATTTGTATTACACAAAGTGATTTACAGAACAAATAGTATAAATAAATAGATAAGTAAATCTATCATAAATATAGTAAAAGAGTAGATAAAAAAGGAAACAAAGACATTAAGAATAAAAAATGGAAATGAGACAGACAAGATTACAACAGGGACATAAAACAACATTATTAGATGCAGGTTTACAAACAATATCAATTCAATTCAAATGAGCTTTAAAAAAATAATTGAACAATAGAAAATTGCAATTATTTAATCACACACAAAGCAAAATAGAACACAATATATAGCATGTCTTTACCATAGACTTCTTATGGACTCATTGTCTTGTTCACTCACTAAATTCATCATCATGAATTTCTCAAATCATAGGAAACTCACTCTCATTCCATTCAAGCAAGTTCCTTGTGGGTTTAGCCCGGTGGGTCCCAAAGTGGGGTCAGGGGACCATCAGGGGTCTTGGAAAGGGTTCCACGGGGTCCGCAGCAAAATTAGGAATAGCCGAATTCCCAATGAGAGAGAGTTTAAGGATGAGTGGTTTGATTAAAGGTTTCATTCTGCACACTGTGTCTGTCACCACACATAGGCTACAGTACAGACAGTTATATAATTCTGTACCAACTCATATGTAACAATAAAAGAGGGGGGTCTGTGGTCTACAGTAGATCTATTTTTGGGGTTCTTGGTGTGAAAATGTTTGAAGAACAGCTGGTTTAGTCAGTTTAGTCCAAATCTCCACTGCAGTTCCTTCATCATGTGGATCAGTATCTCTCATGACAGCCAGTCAGCCCGCTGAGTGGCATGTTCAGTTGTGCAACTCCCTCTGACAAAGCTGCGTCAAGCTATCCAGAGACAGGCAAGGATGACACCGGAAAAGGGTAATGTTGGCTTCAAAATAAAAGCAGGAAATTTGTCACCTTTTGATAACTTTTTGTATCAAGTTTTGTCAAACACCCGTACACTATAATTCATCAGCACTGAAGTGGTAGGAAAAGAAAATATTAACAAGATAGTACAAGGACATAAGCTTAGCTAACGTGATCCCAAGTTACATTCGACATATTGATTACATGTCACACATTGCTCAGTGCATCACTTTAAACACAATTCCAGTGGTTTTCCCCTAGACTGTAAACAAAAAAAGATGTCCCCACTTCTTAATAAATGCTTGTTTTTTACATCTGTGATTAGCAAATTTGTCCCTTTTAAAAAAAACAATAATAGGCTATAATTATATATTGAGGTGTGTGCACAACAACAAACCCACTGAGCAAAAGACGTGATTTCAACGTCGCGTCTATGCTTTAGCTCTCATATAGCCCAGGATCATTACGGCTATGTATAGACCTATTTTAGACCAAGCAGTAAATACATTATTACAATGAATAAACATCTGTAAATACCAAAAGTATGCACCAGAGAAGTCCTGTAGACTAGCCTACAAGATAATTATCTGAGCACAAGAAGTAAATGTGTTTTAAACGTCTAATCAACGTAAAATTGCTCAATGGGTCATTTATATTTGAAACGTGCAAAGCATTTGGATTTCATGAAAAGTTTATTGCATGGTTAAAAATAATGTATCAACATCCAAATGCAAGAATTAGAGTAAACGGGACACTTTCTGAAGTATTTAAACTAACAGGAGGGACAAGACAACTTTGTCACCACAGATATTTGCGATATGTATGGAGTAGGGTTTGGTGTTATTGCATTGCAAATAAAAGTTCTGGGTCATAGAGAGTTGAGTGATAGAGACTCATGTATATATGGAATGTGGCTTATTTACTTTCTAAACCCAAGCAGAATGGTGACAGTGGGTTTTTGTGTTTAAAAACCCTATGCTGAAACTATCATGAAGCCTTTTGTAAACATGATAAATAATCTGGTAGTTATTACATAGTAAACATGAAAACGGTCCAATTTGACCAAAACATCACAGAAAAGTTGAAGGCACAGCTGATATTCAGGAATCATTTTATTTAAAGAAATAAAGCTCTGAAGTGAAGAAGTATAATAAAAAATCAGAATCATCATATCACCTTGATGTTAAGGTGGGAGTATATTCACTGAGAATGTTCACTAGGTTTACAATCTTGTGAACAATTACACAAATATACAATAATAAAATATTACAAGATTAAAACACAATGTACTGATATATCACCAGCAATCAGCAGAATCAGCAAATCAGGCTTATTCTGCATGTTGGTCAAAAAAAGTCATCTATCAAAATTCACAAAACAGCCATCCAACTGGTGATATGGTGATATGCCACAGCCAAGCACTATATGGAGGCAAATCACGGCTCCTCATCCTGTGAGGTTTCTCAGTTGGTCAGAGAGAGATGTTTGGGATACAACAATACAATACAATAATAAAACAGTCCAATGTGTGTGTGAGTCTGTCTATGTCCTCTTGCGCCTGAAGAGGCCACAGAGCCAAGAGACCCACTTTTTCTTCTTCTTCTTCTCTTTCAGCTCTGTTGTCACTGGAGAAACCTGTCGAGTAAAACAAAATGTCAGATCTTATTTGTACCTGGACAGTCTGTTGCGCTGTTCTTCTCTGAAACTATGAAAAGCCAAAACTGATGTTTCCTTTTGCATTGTTTCTGAGCATCATGTTCATGCCATAGCAGTAGGAAATGGCCTGTGTTTCAGGAAAGTTACAGTTTACACAGTACCATGGTTAAGGAGTTTTAGCTTTGCAGTAAAACTGCACTGAATGTAGGAAATATTAGGGACATCTTCCTGATATTGAGTTGCAGCCCCACAATCCACATGTCAGTTTGTGCTTGCTATAGATTTAATGAGGGAAATCAATAAGGGATAATGGCTTTTACCTGGATTCACCTCATCAGCGTACTTCATGAAAAGAGCAAGTGTCCCTAATATTTTGTCCATTCAGTGTATGCCTTAGGTTTAACACTAACCATGTGCTGCAGACTGTGACTTTGAAAACATGTTGCTTTGAATGGCGGCTCACCTCCAGCTCTGTGCCCCAGAACTCCTCCCTGCTCTCCTTGCGCTCCTTCTGCAGACGCAGCTCCAGCAGGGTCTGGGCTCTCTCTGTCTCCTCCTTCTCTCGCCGGACGGGGATGTTGACGCTGAACGGGGTTTCATCTCCGCTCTTGGTGCCTTCAGCGAAGCTCACAGAGGGCTTGAGGTGGTTGAGGATCTCTGTGGCTATGAAGCTGCAGGCCAGCAAGGCGAACTGGGGATCCTCCATCAGCCCTTGATCGCTCAGCCAGACGTTAGGAATGGCCTGACACAGAACGACTTTTAGGGGCCAGGACAGATCCAGGCTCAGTTTGATCTGCGAGAGGAGAAAGTGGGTGAGTTTATACACTGAATTTATACACTGAATGTACAAAATATTGGGGACATCTTCCTGATATTGAGTTGCGTTATGTCAGTGAAGTGAGTTTGAAATGAATTCATGTTCCTTTTAAAATGTGATGTGGTTTGTTTTAACCCCAAATGAAATCAAAACAAACCTCCTGCTCGGGGTCGGTGAGGCGTTCGAGGTTTCGGAGGAAGACTCTGTTGCGTTGGTACTTGGCCGCATCCTTCTGCAGCAGGAAGTGGATGTGCTGCACCATCTCCTCCTCAAAGGTGCGGTTCTGCGGCCGGTACAGAGTCTCATCTCTGCCTCGGAAAAGTTCCACCAGGATGCATCTGATGGTAGACTCCTGCACCACAGCTATTTCCTGTGTTAGAACATAAGATTTTGGTTGGCTCACTTGAACCCAGTGCAGATGGAGTTTAGGTAGTCAGGGGTTTGTATTCTTTGACCTGGACTAATATAAATTTGCTGGTACTGTTGGCATGTGAGGAGCCAGTAGAAACAGGCCTGTAATTTAAGGGTTCAAGTTTGGGGTCCCAACCTATAGTTTCACAAACACTTTCTGACACACTGTTTTATTTAGCTGAAGTAAACCTACTGTAGTCAGAAGTGGTTGGACGGGAGCAGAGTCACCAGCCCGTGGTTGGGGAGGAGAAGACTGGAGAGCTCTGAAGCCGTACACAACCCCCTGGCCTCCTCTCCTTCCTGCAGTTCCCGGGACACTGAGCAAAGACCGACTGTCTAGCCCGTCAGTAACAGGCTTGGTCTCTGCAAACAGTTCTGTCTCCGGGAACTGCTTCGTGAAGGCAGCCAGGCTGCAGTCGAGGGCCAGAGGGTTCTTGGCTAGCGAGCTGGTCGGCGTCTTCACCTCCTCGTAGTCGTCACCAACAAAGAAAGTGCCGTCCACCCACACCACATCCCTGTTGGAAGAGCGGGGCTTGGTGACTCTGCTCCGGTATTCCAGGACGTCCTGGTCAGTGATCCTGCACAGAGCGTTCTGGAAGACCTTGGTGCGCCGGATCCAAGTTCCATACTGCTGGAACATTTTCTCCCGCAGAGACTCAGGGAGAAGCTGAGAGAACAGCCTGGTCTCCATCTCATCTCCCTCCCTGGGTGCTAAGAGCAGAAAAGAAGGATCAGTCAGGCAGTGTCATAACACTGGGAGCAGAGAACAAGGAGGGGTGAAGCAGCGTCATAGTGGAGAGTATTTCTAAAGTTTAAAAAAATCATGGGACCGGCCAGACCTCCATTCCTCCCCACAACATGAATCTGGTTGTGTCCAGAACACCTATCGCATGAAGTGCAAGGTATTGTGGGATGTATAGCAATAAATGACCATAGCTTCTTGCATTTGATCACCTTGGTTCGAAGCACCTGACAGCTCGGCCTGCCCGCCTGGCTGGTACATAGTCAGGACGGCCTCGATGATGACACGCGGGATTGAGCAGAGGAGAGCAGGGTCTCTCATCGCCAGCAGTTTCTTCACCTACATCAACAGACCAGGCATTTTTGTGAGAGGCAGTCCAGAAAGATTTGGACCAAGGACAATTTTTAGGAGTATTTTGTCAAGATAGGGCGTTAGGGGTTCAACTCCCACTGGGACAATCCATTCAGAAAATGCATGTGCTCACACTATTGCATGAAAAACATATCCAACAAATGGGATGCGATTGTCACTGATATGCAGTTGTACCTGAATAGATGATCCAAAGCTCTTCATGAGGCGGCTCTGGAGCAACACGGCGGCTCTCCTGGTGTTACACCATGGAGGAGGGAGACCGGTATCCACGGCAACGCCTGGAACTCTCCGCAGGGTCTCCAGAGTCACAGCACTCATCTGGACAAGGAGAGGAGAGGTGATCACAACGAAGAAGAGAAGAGAAGAACTGAGTTAGATAGTAGTAGTTGTAGTAAGGGTAGTAG
Source organism: Centroberyx affinis (assembly GCF_046629955.1). Taxonomy (NCBI): domain Eukaryota; kingdom Metazoa; phylum Chordata; class Actinopteri; order Beryciformes; family Berycidae; genus Centroberyx; species Centroberyx affinis. The sequence goes on from NW_027279202.1 coordinate 47,308, forward strand.
TAGTAGCAATAGCAGCAGCAGTATTAGTAGTAGTAGTAATAATAGTACTATTAGTAGTACACCTACATGGAGGCACAAGGCCAGAAGTTGCTGCTGATCCAGCCGTCTGGTACCAAAGCCGTTCAGTGGGTGGAGCTTCAGCATCAGCTGGATGAGCAGATCCTCCACTAGCTCACTGCTGACAGTGAGTGTAGCAGGGAGAGGGAGGCAGTCTGCTGCCGACAGACTCTGTCAAATCACAAGCTGGTAAGTGTTTGCATTTACTTCATCAGCTTTTATGTTAGAACTAACTGACTTCAGAATCTTTTCAACTTTTCTCCTCAGCTTGCATTTCTCTGATTTCTTTTCATAGCTTTCCACCCTCTTCTCTGTCTTAGATCATCATTCTAAGATCACAGGAATAGTTTGATAGCCATTGTCAGGACACCATGGCTCTGACCTTTGAACTCTCACTATTGGTTGCTTGTTGGTGATGTAGGAATTTAAGTTTATGTTACTGTTGCAAATACTAAGTCTTGAAAATGTCTAAAAATGTAAATGTTTATTTGACTGCAAACATAGTGCTTCCACTGCAAAACTGTCACTCTGAAAACAATTCTGAATCATTTTTGTCATCATACTTGACAGTTTTATGTTATTCATGTCATGCATTTTAAAATGTGTCATCTGAACAAAATTGAAATAGAATACAATAAAAACATAAACGAATCTAGACAGGATTAAGATTAATTTGAAAGTATGTTTAACTCGTCTCACTCACCAGTCTGTCCTGGTTAGGTGACAGCTGATCTGGGACCAGCTGGGCTATGTTCAGAGCCACCAGGTGAGCAACATACTGCTGGAGGATGGGTGAAGAGACCAACAGAGCTTTCTCCAGCACGGCTCTGGGCCCTAAAACCTCCTCCAAGCTGCCCAGGACGCACTTGGCCACCTGCAAATATACACCTTAGATATAATATGATGGCAACATATAGGCCTACTGCTGATCTTACACTGCAATGCATTTTATTTTTGTCATTCAATGTATTTTGACATAATATTTTCAACACATTAAAGGGGATTCCTCCTGCACTTGCAGCATTTGAACATGCCGGCAGTACAGTAGTCACCTGGTAGTGCGCAGTGGGCTGGAGCAGACAGTTGGCCTCCTGCTTCTCCTCCGTCACCTGGACCCAGGGGAAGGAGGGAGAGAGGAGGCGCTGTGTGTTCAGAGAGCCATGGGCCTGCAGACAATCCACAGGCTCAGGGGCACAAGGGCTGATCTGGAGAGAACAGAAGACCAACATGAGACAACTTGAGTTTCAACCACGAAGATTTAATGAAGGGGAAGCATGCATGTACTGTATAACTCACCAAGGGAGGGAGCAAAAACATAAGGTGAGATTTGATCAACTATACATGTAATATAAGTCAATACGTTTAATAGTTGGAGCATAACGTAATAAAATAATTCTGCAGAAGACTGAACTGTAACTATTGGAGCATCTTGTGATTGTCTTTGGATTCAAAGGTTCTCATTTCATATCACACTGAACACACATCCATGATAATGTACCTGAACTGCCAGCTGGGAGATGACTTGTTTGAGGGAGTAGCTGTGGACCAGCTCCGTCCAGGTCTGGATCCTGGTGTGGGGCTGGACCTCAGCTTTCTCCACCTCAGAGGGACTGTAGTCCATGATCTCAACAAGGCAACCTGAACACCATGGAAAATAACATACAGCATGGTATGATACAGCATTTATTCAAGTTATTCATTTATAGTACAATATTACTACAGAGAAAGACACCAATAGCTCAGTGAAATGTTTGAGGCCACAAAGAAATGCAGCAGGAGCCTTGACAGCAGACAGACTCATATTAGCTGTAACTCCCCCATGTGAGGCTGATCAGGGCCTGTTTTCCCAAAAGCATTTTAGTATTAACCAAGAGCATCTTGCTGCTAGGATGCTTTTGGGATCCTGATCCCAATACATTGCTATCTACACAGAGAATTATCCAATTTCACCTGTTTTTCCCTCTCAAAACATCAAATTTGTGTTACAAGAGGGAAAAGTGTCAAATTTGAGCTTTACAGTGTAAGTCTAGCTACAGTATTTCATTTGGTGACAATATAACTAACTGTAACCATGTACCATTTCACTGACACTTAGGATGCTACAGGTTAAGCAGTGAAATTAGATACGTGAGTGAAGAAAATCCCACCTTTGCAGGGTCTTGGAGAAGGTGGTTACTGATAAGTAAGTGGTGAATGCACGCTCAAAGCAACAGCAGACAACAAGGTGAAAACACAGCCAAACGCAGTCGTGAAGACGTGGTGTGTACGCAGAGGGAATCCGTGTAAACTGACACACAAGGCGCATCTTGGACCTGAAACTCTGATTCCATAGATTCTAAACTCCACAACTGTCCATTGTGCCCTGTGACATCACAGTTCAGTGTTGAAGAGATGCTGCTAAAATGGAAATGCTCTATTTTTATTGCTCAGTGTATTTATTTTATTGTATTTTATTGTATTTTATTTTATTTCTGGGCCAGTCCATGCTGGCAGCTTGGAGGAACAGGGAAAACAATAGGTGGGGTCAGTGGAGGCAGAGGATTTGCCTTGATGCCGCTCCATTAAAAACAAAGACAGAGACACAGATGACAATTAAGTACATGAGATAACAGTCATACAGCATACCATACATGCAAAAACACATGTGCCAAATCCACACCTACACAACCACAACTACTGAGTAAAATAAGAGTGCCCAGCCTTTAATAAAGTGACCTAATGCCTTATAAAGGCCCTTCATTTACCTGACTTCTAATGCTTCCATTAAAAATCACCTAGCCTGCACATTCAGGTGACAAACAGTCTCTGTGTAGGAGCCATATGGAGGCATGAGGTTGGACAGCTAATGCTCTGGTACCTCTTCCTAGAAGGAATGGGTTTGAAGAAAGAACTGGCAGGGTGCGAAGGGCTGGTGGACAGTTTCTCCCTGTGAATACAGGTGGCCTATGGAGCACAACCACAACCAGTGATCTTAGATGATGTGCTTGTAACTCTCTCCAGCTGCTTCCTCTCTTGAGCTGTTGTATTGACATACCATGTTGTGATGGAGAGGGTTAGCACACTCTCAGTGACAGTCCTGTAGAAGTGAACCACAGCTTCCAGGGTCACAGCAAATTTACTGAGCTGACGCAGGAAGAAAAGTCAGTGATGGGCCTTGCTGATTAACAGGCTGGTGTTGGCCTCCTGCTTCAGTGTATGGGAGTTGGCAGTCCCAAGAAACTTCATGCTTTTAGGATTATATGCATGCACAAGAGAGAATGAAGAAATACAAGGAACAAACTATCTTTTATTATTATTTATTAAGTATTTATTTCGGCACAAAACCTTCTTTATAGAGATTTATATAGATTTCCGGCAGTTATCTCCCCGAACTTTCCTTTTTTATTTTTAATAGCCTATTGATTTATTTATTTTTTCACCACTCCTGTCCTTCTCTTCCCTTAGCTCCTTTGTAAATAGGCCTATATATATATATATAAATTCTTAAACAAGGCAAGTTCAATTATGAGAGCAGGCCAGGGTTTGGTGGGAAAATGTTTTGTTTTGCTAATTCTACCATTTAGGGGCCGGCTGCTGCCCATGCTTGACAATTGTGTTCGACCAGCATTACAGCTCCTCAAGGTGCAAGCTTACCTTTTTTTCAGCTCTGTGCATGGCCTCCTTTCATCCCAGGAAATAAATACAAATATAGCAAGATAAAACACAATGTATGAATCACAACGCATAGGCTATATATGGTTAATATGCTCTTCTGAGAGCAAACTGCAGTTAATTTAGTTTGTCCTTCCATGTTTTGAGGCAAGTAAAATCAAAACAAACTGTTCTCACATTGTTCTCTGTAGTTACAGTGTGAGTTATATATATGCGGTGGTAGTTTTCCCCTAGTTACGTTATGTTCTTACAGGGTAACTACAGGGTGTGTGGGCTGTAATCTTAAGTGTACATTGTACGCCTTTTATCCGCCTTGTATTAAAAACCAAATCTTACATCCTTAACTTAAAAACTTTATTTAACATACTTCTTATTTCAAAATACATTATAAACCTTCGAGGAACAAATAGCATTGAATTCTTTATTTCTTTGTTTTTCTTTCATTGCTTCCTCATTTTGTTCTTCTTTTTCATCTTCCTTTCCACTTCTGATGAAGATGACCGGGTTGAGGTTGAGACAAGGGGAAAGAAGCTGGTGCACCTTGGCCATATGTCGACCCTGTAGAGAAAAACTGTTAGTGTCAGTCTCTTGACCGTAATTTATAGTCTGTGATGTCTGGATTTCTGACAGCTGTGATGTCTCCCACTTGGTGAGAAGCCATAAGAATCAAACTGTTGGCCACACAGGCGCAAAGCCATCATCGCTGGCATTCTAGATGTGAATAAATACAATGTTAATGGGCTACGTAAGGCTATACAAGAAATACTGTATAGCTAACTAAAATCAGCATCTTGTTTCTAGTTTGTCAACAAACCATTACAAATATATGGCACAATAATAATGGAAAAGTTGAGGTTAATTTCCAATTATCTGGTGGGACAAGCTTGCAACAGCAATAGTCATCTAGCAGTAAGGCATGAAGTCAGAAGCATGTTCGATTTTCCCTTTTATTTTATTTTACTGACAAGGCCTAAATGCAGCATAGGACATGTTTGATATGTTGCTAATTGGCAGCAAAGTAATCACAAGTTAATATAAGTTCCAATGAGGATGTGTTGAAAGTTTAGCCAGTGCAGTAACGACACAACAGTAGCAGATTAGCTTAGTGTAGGTTGCAATGTGAATAAAATCACCTGAACATGTTTCAGCTTCTGCAGAGTAGGGGTTTCTGGCACAACTTCACCTACTTCCAAAGTGCATGGAGAAGGGAAAAAGGTCTAAAAAGGTCAAAACTCCAGCAACACTTGTAGTATATAGAACAACTTTATTGTTAGACCAATGCGTTTCGGCTTGTGGCCTTCATCAGGGTCATCATGAAACACATTACAAACATTTGAATAGGGTAACAGAAAAAATACAAAAAGGTAAAAAAAAAAAAAAGACAACCAATCATATACATCCACACACATATCAGCCAATGGGGTACCTGTGTGGAGCCTGCATAAATTGCTAATATACCAAAAACTTGAAGTAACCACCCTACCAATGGAAAGACCATTAACATTAAGGACTTTATTACTTATAAAACAAAAAAAATTGTTTATATGATACAGTGTCCATGTGGTAAAATATATATAGTTGAGACATCTTGTTCCCTTAAAGAGCGAATCATTGAACATAGGAGCTCCATTAAGAGGAATGATGTCACCAGTCCTGTTGCAAGACATTTCAGTGAAAAGCAACATCACATTTCATCTCTATTTTTTATAGGCATAGAAGTGATTAAGCCCAGCCAAAGAGGTGGTAATGTCAATTTTCTCAGGAAAAAGAGAGAAGCATTTTGGATTTTCTATCTCAAAGTTTATTTCCAGGGGGCATGAATGAGGACTTTTGTAGTGTTTTTTTTTTCATTGGCTGATATGTGTGTGGATTTATATGCTTTGATATTTTTTTTTTACCTTCTTGAATTTTTTCTGTTGTACCCTATTTAAATGTTGTTTGTAATATGTTTCATGATGACCCTGATGAAGGCCACAAGCCGAAACGCGTTGGTCTAACAATAAAGTTGTTCTATATACTACAAGTGTTGCTGGAGTTTTGACCTTTTTAGACATGTTTCAGCTTCTGTAAGACACAAACCCACAAGCGTTATACTGTATTACATTGAATGTAATGACATAGTGTTGTAAATTCTATTAGAGCAGTCATTAGTGTTATCTTGTAGAAAGTGCAGGGTGACGCTTTGCTCTCTCAGCTGGGCGCACAGCGTTAGCGAGGTCGGTAACTAACAGATGATTATCGAGCTAACACTCCAACAACACCTTTCATTTGTTCAGTTAACGCTACATTTGACATGAGCCACAAAGCAGACAGCTCTGTGCCAATAAATATATTCTGATTATTACCCACCATAAGTAGGTTAGCAGGGAACAGATCGGGTATGTTCCTTCATCTCACCGGCGTACGCCTGAAGGGTGGGGCGAGCGGAGAGCCTTTTCCATTTCTTTATAGAAAACACTCCATCGCCCCCTGCTGTGATCCGATCTGATATGAATGAAATAATAGAATAGGTACCCGGTAGTTAAAAAAAAAAACTACAGTATACGTTCTTTGTAAGTTCCCGAATTGTTACCCCCTTATTCCATAACTTCACATCTTCTTCCTCTGTACCTACATATATGTATTGGTACGTACTGTACTGGTACACCGTTAGTACAAAAGATTACACCGTAACTCCGGAGTAATTACGCTGTACATTGCGGGCTGTAATCTATAGCATTACCAATAACTCTTTACTAAAGGATAAACATTTTAAAGATAAAATTCGGCAGGCTATGGGACAATATTTTCAGAATAATGACTATGGACAGGCTACACACATTAGGCCTACTTTGTGGGAAGCTGCTAAAGCCACAGTACGTGGGGAAATAATAGCATATGCCGCTTTGAAAAAGAAAAAGGCACAAAAGTAAAAAATTGAAATAGAAAAACAAGTAGGAAGAAAAAAAAAAAACAGGAGATAAAAATATTTCACAAGACAAACGTATTACGATAGCAGTCCAAAAGCATTAAAGTTCTTGGCATTTAAGTTAAAAAAAAAAAACAGAAGGAGAGAATTATAATTTCTAAAATTAAGGATGAAAACTCTAAGTACCAAACTGAAAAAACTGAAATAGCAACACGTTTTCTGAAATATTACCAAAATCTCTATAAAGGAACAGATAGGAATGATAAGGGACTGAAGTTACATTTGAATTCTTTAGATTTAACCAAAGTGTCAGAGGACCAAAAGACTGTCAACTAATTCGACATTCCCCACTGAGCAAAAGACGTGATTTCAACGTCTCGTCTATGCTTTAGCTCTCATATAGCCCAGGATCATTACGGCTATGTATAGACCTATTTTAGACCAAGCAGTAAATACATTATTACAATGAATAAACATCTGTAAATACCAAAAATATGCACCAGAGAAGTCCTGTAGACTAGCCTACAAGATAATTATCTGAGCACAAGAAATAATTTCAACATTGCGTCTATGCGTAGCTCTCATATAGCCTAGGATAATTTTGTCTATGTATAGACATCTAATAAACTTTCACTTTTCAACCCCATTTAAACTTAATTTAGCCTAGACGGCTATGGGCCATTTAGACGTGTTTTAAACGTCTAATCAACGTAAAATTGCTCAGTGGGAAACTCGTATCAAAATACTCACTGGAATCATTAGATTAAATATGAATAATATGTAAGGAATTAAACGCAAACACAGATTCGTCCTTGAATTTATTTTTTATTTAATTTGACTGTTACACTTTGATTACCGTACTCCTACAACAGATGTTCGTCAACGTGTATTTTTATTTTGAAAGTTGACACCGGAAGTTGACTTATTCATTCTTGCTAGCTTGATAAATGCAATGCAGCCGTCCAATGCACGCAGGCCGGGGCGGGGCTAAAGCTGTTTTTCAAAGTCGACTGGTTAGTGCTTCATGTGGCGAAAAGTCGAGCCGTGGAATTTTAAAAAAAAAACCTTCAGTAAATCTTTACATGTTGGCTGCAGGAGCTGTGTGTCTGCTGACAGTTTTCCAGCGCGAAGAAGAGAAGAAGAAGTAGAAGAAGAAGAAGAAGAGTGTGTTCAGGTAAAAGACTCTCACAGCTCGGAATAAGATTGATTTGGACAACTGTACAGATTTAAAACTGCCTTTCCTGTGGACGTGTAACTGTTACATGTGCAGGCTCCCTATGCGACCTCTTTGCTATGTCCTGTCAGATTAAATCACTACCGAAACCTTTGGATATTTTCGTTTATTGATCGTTGCATTATTTCCTTATCAGACATAAGTTCCCGTCCTTTATCACTGTACCGTAAAGATATGATATACTGACTGGAAACCGCTTATGGGGCTTTTTATACACTAAGATATCAGCTGCTATCTGTGCTACTTTTGTATTCAGAGCAAATATGCGGATGGGAATCCCTCTCCTATCGGTGATGTAATCATGGAAGAATCAGTGTAATGCAAATTACATAACAAGGTTGACAATCTGGTCTGGGCAGCAATTAGTTGGAGCGAATGTATGGGCCTATACGTTATATACAGGCATATAATAACATTATATTAATCACAAGTTAATTTTTACATTACGTATTCAATGCAATCCTGTAATGAGAAATCAGTGCCGTGGCATGTAACGTGTATAAACTGCATTACCCACAATGCCCCTCGCTGCAGCCATCCCCCAACTGTAAACTTTTGGCGTAAAACTCAAATCACGGGCGGGAGAAGAGGCAGAGGAGTCGGTTTTCTTCGCATCGGTGAGCGGAAACTAAACTCTAACGTTACAATTTTATTATTATTCTTATCAATTTTTACCCTAACATACCCGTAGCGTATATATGTATGAATGAGTAAAAAGTGTAACGTTAAAGTCGCTTTTGGCTCGAAGAGGAGTCAAAAAACAACAACGGTATCGCCTGCCGAGGAGAGACGGGAAGTGAATCAACAGGTTTGTTTGCTTTCAAAGTTGCGTTTCTTGCCTCTTTTTTTTTCAAATTCACAGTAACGTTAGCGGTTTAACTACTCATTTTCGTCATGTTTATCAAGTCAAGCTTATCTGTATAGCCTTTTATCACAGTTTCAGTCTCAACGGGCTTCTCGACGCCCACATTAAGAAACCAGTATGCAAACGACAACCCCCAACCGTCCCACACTGAGGAGAAGAGAAACGAAAACTACGAAAACCATTAGGGTGAAAATGGAAGAAATACGTTTTTTCTTGATTAATTAGCCTAACGTTAGCTGTCTTTCGAAATTAAGAATTATCTGTTTTTTCAGCATCTATACAAGGTTGAGGTGATTTTTGCTAGCTGCATTACAAGCCAGCTAATGATTTCTCCCTCCCTCCCTCCTTCCTCAGCTGAAAAGATGATCATGAAGGGGCAGAAGCGTAAACACCCACCAGAGGATGTGGAGGTTTCAGACCGGAGCAGCGCCGCCGCCTGGGAGAGCCAGCGCCAGTGTGTGTTTTACATTTCCCTGAGCAAGTACCAGCGAGGCCAGGAGCTGCCCGAACCCAGCCTCCGGCGGTCCGTTTTGATAGCCAACACGCTCCGGCAGATGAGCCTGGAGGCTAGCCGGGCGGCTGCTGTCAGTATGGAGGTGTCGGCATCATCCATGCTCCAGGAGAGGGAGAGTGTCTTCTCTAGGATGGCAGCTCCGAACCGCCACTCACCTGTAGCCAGCTACACACTCGGTGCATCAAACCACCAGTCAGTCGCATTGAATTGTGCTTCGAGCAGATCGCTGACAAGCTGCCTCTCAACATCAAATTTCCCTTCGGACGACGACGAAGACTGGGGGTCGATGTCCGCCGACTCCGACTTCCCCCTCTCGGCGGCCATCTCCTCCATCCTCACCGCGTTAGACTCCACCATCGACGGGAGTCCTCAGGCAGTCCCGCGGACACCCCTCAGGTCCCTGGAGAACCTGCCGGGGCCCGCCGGCGATCCAGAGGGGGACGCGTCGTGGGCGAAGCAGGGGGTCAGAGGTCACTGGGCCGGCTGGGAGCGGCAGGAGGAGAGCAGCGTGGAGCTGATGAGGTCCAGCTACCTCGGGGATTTGGCTGTGGAGGATCTGTTCCAGGATATAGACACGTCCCTGCTGGAGAGGGACATGGGGGCGCTGGGGGTGAGAGGAGGGGGAGGCGGGCTCCCGGGTGGGGACGATCTCCTGAGGTACCTGCCTCCTTTCTCCTCCTCCTCCTTCTCCCTCTCGCTCAACCAGAATCTGAAGTGCCTGCCCTCGTTCTCCTCGTTCAGTCCGTCTTCCTCTCCTCCTCCTTTCTCTTCGCCGTCGTCTTCTCCCTTCTCCGCTCAGAATCACATGAGAGAAGGACTTGAGTTGGAGCATCTGATGGAGATCCTGGTGGAGGCCTGATGGTCTCAGCATATCATAAGAAATATCCTAAAACAAAAAGTGAACTGAATGCTGTCGGCTAGGTTACTGAACAAAGACTGAAGTTTTAAAGTGAACTTTAAATGACTGAAGGAGCTGTTTTTATATTGGAACAGGTTTTATAAGGCAAAAGGTCGGGTCGTCAGACTTGTTGAAAGCACTCTGCCTGGTTTTATGTTGTTATCTTGTTCCAGGAATGGTGTATTATGGCCTTTAGTAAGTTTGTTTTATAGAAGAATGCTCTAGAAATGTGTAGAAGTTTAAGAATGATGGATGTCTAAGACACAAGTTGCTCTACAGGCAGGCTGGCATGAGTACCAGCTGTGATGCAGCTGGCAACTTTTTGCACAACATGACAGGTTTGTGTTTTCTGGTGAAAATGGAGGGCAAGTGGAAGGGAAACATAATTCAGCAGTTAGCCATGTAAGGCTGTGTTTGATTTTAAAACGGCTAAGAGGCGTTGTTGGCATAAAAAACCCTCTTTCCTGTTCTAAAATCACTAAAACAGTGTTGAGTGGCTTTCTGCTCTCATAAAACCACAGTCACACTGTTGCATTTAAAGAATAAGTCTTTATTTTTTAATTGATAATATTTAAATAATTAAATGTTGTTCTTTTGTTAAGCAATGGATTTCTTCAACAGTAGCTAGACAAAATGGTCAAGAGATATGAGTGGCAAGTTACTATGTTACTACGTTAATATTTAAATTAACTGCGGTCACCAGGTGTGTTTATCAGATATTTTAGGGCTTTCAACAGGAGAACTGAGGACAGAACTATCTGTTTTATAAAACAGACTTTATTCAGGAAATGAGAAGTTGGCAGGTAATCAATGCAAGTGAACTGAGAGAACTCCCTGGGCACTAAAAACTTGGTCTAATGCATCACAGCTTCAGGTTTCGCTGCGTTCACACCGCAAGCAACTTGAGAAAGGAGGAAGTCTCTTCATTTTCTACAAGGAAATGTTTGACTGCAGCTGAACCTTTTAGCAGCATCGGCCATCAGCAGCCAATCACATACTAGCGTTGCTGTAAGCCCCGGACATCGCCACATTATCATTCGTATAATCTGACAGTGGACAGTAGCTTGGTGATGATGTTGCTAGAGGTGTGAAGTTACGCAGAGTTTTTAGGCTACATATTGTGTTTACAGCGGCTTTATTGAGAGTTCTGGGAATGTGGATGTGATGCGGGCGGAGCGGGAAGGAAAGGAAAGGAAAAAGGTTGACACTAATATTACAGGTCATGTCTTCTGTGAAGAAATCCATAGCCCGTGTTTTATCAGCGAGTTCTAACAGAAGCACGATGACAGACGTACAGATCAGGAAGGTTTCAAGAAGCAGGGGCAGATGATTTTCGTCGTCGTTAAATAACTTCTCAACTGTTGTTCATGATGAGGTCATCAGGTGGTTTGACATCCATCAGGACCAGTATTCTAGTTTAACTAGGGGGGAAAAAATGGAACAAAATATCAAGAATTGCATATAATTTTTGAAAGTTGACTGTTTAATCGGGGCGATCCTGCCTCATTGTTTTCCACCGGTTACACAGTAGAAACCAGGATGCACATTTACTTGTTTCAGTAGAAGTGGGATGTACATTCATGTATCCTGCATTAGTACTGCACAGTTCATTCTTGAATATTATTCAGTAGAAACAAATAAGTGTATTGTAAACAAAACTGTTGATGCCTCTCACCCAGCCGGTGTCCAAACCGCGTCACTGAAGGCTGAAAAAGAGCAAAACTTGAATGCAGTAACGTGGAGTTTTCTACATTGGCTACAGCCGCAGTTGAAGTTTAGTAATAGTATTTAATATGTGGTTTAATGTATGCTTTTATTCAAAGTACCATGAGTGTGCACATCTTTAGTATGTGAGGGGCTGTGACCTCTGACCCCGGCAGTGTCGGAGCCGTGTTCCTCCAGGATCAAATCCCTTCAGTCTGACCTCTAGTGTGTCAGTTACACAGCAGTTTACAGTTCACACCGAGCCACTATGTGTTTGTGTTATTTAAACCACTGATGTTTCCGTTTTCCATTACACAGAACCACTATGCAGCAGTTCCTATTGTCCGGGTCTGACATCACTGGTTGATCAGTCCTGGTTGTTCTGCATCATGCTGTCAGGGGGAGAAACTGACATCTGACCTCTGACCTCAGTCCACGGCCACATTGGCTGGTTCTTCAGCTACTAACGGGTCGTTTCCTGTCTGTTTTAGTCGGGTCCACATGTTTTGTCTGGTTTACATCTGAATTATTGCACTTTTGTTAATAATATGTATTGTTAAGTTCTCAGTCACGTGATGTGAGCGTGTGGAGCGAGTTTTACTCTGGATTCATTCAGCAGTGGCGAAATAAAAATTACAGTATAATTTAGCTAAATTCCCCTCCAAAACTCATTAAATGGAATAATAAGTGAATGTTAATTAATGCGTATTATGATTAAGTATCCAAAGAAAAACACTTTTGGGGATCTGTGTTGGAACCATAATTTAGAAAAATCCCCCAAGCGCCACTGCTGAGTGCCAGGACAGAGGAGACAGATAAATTGTTTGAGGAAGCACATTCTGACGCCTGTTTGCCGGGTTTTTGTACATTTATATCCTGTTTCTGGATCCAAGTTGCTTTCTATGCAAACGTCCCTTCTGAAGAGCTGGACTGCAGTCTCAAACTATTTATAGATGACATACTTGTTAACAAGATGGGTAATTTAAAGGAAGTACCTTATTTGACAATTCACTAATGTGTTTTATGTTAAGTTGGTATATTAATGTACCGCCATGGCAGTTATTTTATTTGAAGTTATTTCAAAGAATATTTTAATGGTTATGTTTTGAACTTTGGGGCGTAATGCCCAGATACTATGACTTTAGATGTTTTTTTTAAGGCAGAAGGCGTGAGATACATGTAATGTCTGTTCTGTGTTCTCCTATGCTAATATTTTTAATAAAATTTGAAAATAGAGTTGTAATGCGCTTTTCATTCTCACAACTCAACAGTAATGTCACAGTACATTCACATTCACACATTACAGTCACAGTAATGTATTTAGTACAAGGTTCCTACAGGTCTGGAAATGTATGGTAAAATAATTTGGTCATTTCCAGGTCTTGAAAAGTCTGGAAATTGCACAAAAAAAGTATGGAAAATATATTGCACTGTTCCAATGTACATACAGATGTGGTTTTAGAGCCCCTGTCACCTCACATGTTCTGATATTTGTTGCTGTGAAGAATAAATCTTCATCTGTAGAGTGATGTGGAGTCAGAAGGAGCAAGACGACTATCAGACTGAACATCAACCAAAATCCTCATATTAACAAATTAATTTTTTGTTTGGAGTTTTGTAACTGAAACTGTGCAGGAACGCTGTTACTACATTTGACAAGGTCTCTACAGGTCTGGAAATGCGTGTGTAAAAATAATGTAATTTTTTCCAGGTCTTGAAAAGTTTGGAAACTACATACAAAATTAAGAATAACATTACACATAACATTGTTCTCATATTTGTTGCTGTCAAGAAACCTCTTCTATCTATAGAGTGCTATGGTTTCATCAGTAGGGACAAGCTGGAATAAATCATACTGAACACCAACCAAACTCTTAAAAAATTGATGAAATGGGATGGAATGATGAATTAAATATTAAAACTGAAACTATAAACCAAAATGTTGAACCAGCAACTTTTCAGTTCCTAGTCAGCCTCTCCACCTCCAGGCCAACCTGTCACCTGGTTTGATCAATGACTTTCAAGGGAAAGACAATTCAAGGTGATCTGAAACAGTACCTGCAAATTATTAACTGGATTTCCAGGATGAGAGGAATTTACCACATCAGGACAACTAAGACAAACAAAACAGACTTTCACATGGAATAAACTTAAAGCAATCATCATATTGTACCAGCTGGTGCCTTAATGGACAAGAATTATCTGCAAATACCTTCATGATGAAGTTCAACTAATGAACGACACTGACACCATGTGGAGAACTGTGATAATAGCAGCCACTTCACCTCTGAGAGCAATACTTTCCCCCCCCATCTTTTGGTATCATTTATTCTCAAAAGCAGAATTTTACCTACAGCCTTAATTATACTTTAAATATCAGTGCTTTGATTTGATTTACATTTCTAAACAAAATCCTATTCAGTGTTTGATTACGAATATAAAAACATGCCAACTTGAAAAACATTTCCTTTTAAACCATGTTACTCCACTGAACTGTATTTGATGCTATAAAGGATCTTCAGAGGAAATTATATGTAAGACAAATTCAAACTTGTCAATTTGAGCGTGTGCAGCATTTTGGGGACTTGTTTGAGATTATGCAAAAAAAAAAAATGCTTGATGGCTTTGATTTTTGGTTTGAAAGAGAGTGTGCTGCAGCAGCCGCTCACCAAAGCATCTCAGTATTATACTGAAGTAAAGCAGCAGCTGTCACAGCTTTGAGCTTCTCGGTTTGAGGCTAAAATCCACCTCAAAGCTGAATTAATTTCCTATGATTACAGACAGACAAGTGAAACCAGAGAAGTGAAGGCTGCAACGTCACCGAGAGACGAAACCTGGAGCTGCTCCACTGACAGTAAATTGGAAAAATTGACTTTGTGGACTCAGTGTTTGAGTTATTACATTCAAATGAGCCGAGGTGTGAAAGAGTCTAAATGTAGGACTGTGAATCAGGAGAGTATGGATGCTCAGAAAAACACTTTCTTCAATTAGTAAATGTCTGGAGGAAAAAACAAAGCCGTGTGCCTGTAAAAATCACAAGAAAAACCATTAATGTATCAATAAACTCTGTCTTGTACATATTCACATTGCTTGATTAAACTGCAAATCACCACAAGACATGCAAATTCTGTTTTATGATGGATTTTCAGTACAAAAAAACCCAAAACAAGACAGCGTAACTGGAGAAATCCTATGAGAGAGAGCAGTAAAATACTGGGATGACGTGCTTGTGAGATCAAAAATGACAAAATACTACAAAGTAATTTTTTTTTTATTATTATTTTCAATGTGAATACACGACTAATTCATATTCCAACACTACAGCTACATACACCAACATGTTCGGACACAGATAACTTACATTACAGTATCAGGATACATTTGGCCTGTTTACACTCCAGACAGTGTCCTGCTGTTCAGATGGTAAAGGAAAAAAAAAAAAATGGTGTGAAACGGTTAAAGTGCATTTTAGAGTCTCTTTCATGAGCTCAGATGGACAGAAATCCAGATAACACCAAGGATTCACATCAGATATTAAGACACAGGAACACATAACAGACTGTGATTGACAAGTATCATTTGGTTTCCCGTTCAGATGCATCATGCCCTCAATCACCACCATGAAACACGTCTTACTGACCCATATTTTCTATTATTTCTGCTTCATTCCCTCTATTCCAACCCTTTAACCCTATAGTTTCTGTTTCGGAGGCGTAGTAAGACGTTGCAGTACATACAAGTAGACACCAGGGGGCAGCAGCGTACAGGCAGACGGCCCTAGTCCTTATAGCAGAGTGCTGATCTGTAGCATCTGAGCTCTAAACCAGAGACAGGAGAGCTACATACAGGAGATGTCTGATTAAACTTCATTACAAAAATGAGGAAAACATGAAATCCTCAGTCAAAGAGCTAAGTCTGACCTGTGATTGAGGAATTGGTCCACAGGTTTCAACAGTTACACTTGTCTTTTCAATTCGATTGCTATCATCCATGCAGGTGAGGAGGCGTTAAAGTGGCACATCAGGAACAGAAGTCTAATCTAGTGAGCCAGACCGAAGCCTACAAGTACGATTGGACGGGCAATCCGGCCATAATGTGCATGTGAGCGATGGACCCAAGTTAAAAAAAAAAAAAAAACACAGCCAAACGTGTAAAAAGACATTTGTGGAGAAGTGTGCACGGTGATGTGGTCTCATGACGTCTGATTTTTACAATCAGAACTCAAAAATCGTGTTGAACTGACAAGTGTGACTGCATCCACAAACAAACGACCAAGACTGATTTGGTGTTTGGCACCGGGTTCGAGTTTTAGCGCACAGACGCCATCTCTCCGACCTGAACCAACAACCCTAACCTACAGCACAAAATATAAACGATACATGTAAAGACGTATTTGGTCTGGTTTTGGTCTGAAACAGTCATAACAACATATTGCATTGCCAGTTTTTGGTCCCAGCCCTTCATGCGCTGCAGTGAGGCTGTAAACACGCAGCGGAGAACAAACCCTTGATTACAGAGGCAGCACTAGTGTTTTGTAGGGAAAGGTACACCTGTGCCTTTTGGCCCAGGTGGGTTTCCGTAGTTAAGCTGAACGGTCCGATGTCATGTGTGCGGCGAGCGGCTTAGAAACCGTTTGGAAAAGTCTGCAGCCCCTCTCACAGGCAGTAAACTCATTTCTGTCTTGGAACAGACTGGTGTAGTTCTTGTTTTCCAAAGGCTGAATCTCAAAACTCCCTTCTCAATTCCTCAAACCCTTTCTCCTGTTCGAACATCATCATCATCACCACAATCATCATCTGTGGTTTGTACGCTCTCTTCCCCCCTCTGCGTATTTTAACACGGAGACATGAGAAGAAAGGATGGAAATATTAAAGAGTGACAAATCCCCAAACCTAAATCTGTGGTGAAGCCTGGCATCTAATGGTAAAATCTCCTTGATGCTACTGAAATGGCCATCTGCTATTGGCTGATCTTTGGTGCCAGGTGATGTCACCTTCTATAGAGTAGAACAGGTGGTGACATCACCTGGCACAGAGGATCAGCCAATAGCAGATGGCGATTTCACTAGCATGCTTTTTACCATTAGATGTAAGGCTTTACTCAGATTTGGGTTTGGGGTTTAGCTCCTCTTTAAGACGAGACTTCAGATTCAGCCCAGCAGGCTCAGTATTTCATCACCAGATCAGAGGTAGAGCGTCTCTCTCCTCCGCCACAGCTCAGCCCTTGTTGATGGTGTTGTACGAGGGCTGAGATCCAGGCTCCAGGGGCTTGGAGGCGGCTCTGTCCGTCAGGTAGGGGGAGGAGGGGGTCTGGTCTTCGGGCCCGTCCTCCACGATGGGCTCCCGGTCCTCCTCCGGCTCCGCGTCCTCGCAGCGCGGCAGCTGCAGGAAGCTGGTCAGGCCGTGCAGGTCGGCCATCTTGTGGAAGGTGCGCAGCAGGAGGTACATTATCATCAGTCCCACAAACAGGTAGACTGGAGGGGGGAAAACAGAAAGGTCAGAAATAGGGCTGAAACTAACGATTATTTTCATTGTCGATTAATCTGTTGATTATTTCTCGATTAATCGATTAGTTGTTTGGTCTATAAAATGTCAGAAAATGGTGAAAAATGTCGATCAGTGTTTCCCAAAGCCCAAGATGACATCGTCAAATCTCTTGTTTTGTCCACAACCCAAAGATATTCAGTTTACTGTCATAGAGGAGTAAAGAAACCAGAAAATATTCACATTTAAGAAGCTGGAATCAGAGAATTTTGACTTATTTTTCTTTAATTTTTATTTTTTCTCTAAAATTACTCAAACCGATGAATCAATTATCAAAATAGTTGGCAATTAATTTAATAGTTGACTAACTAATTGATTAATCGTTGCAGCTCTAGTCAGAAATCAGAAATACAGGGGTCACAAGAGTTTACAATAGAAAGTCATTACCTGAAGTTCACCTTTCACTATCTCTAAAATAAAGGATCCCATCTGTAGAAGTCATAATTTGGTCAACCAGTGAGTGTAAGTTACCTGCTATTTTTCAAAAAGTAAAAAATAATAGATTTGATTTTGTGCAATCAAATGTAAGTGTCAGGTATGGGCTTTGTCTAAATGGTGCATAACTCATTTTCAGATAAGATAAGTTTGCACTTTATTGATCCCCTGAGGGAAATCGGGGTGTCACAGCAGCAAATTCGGCAGAACAATGCCAAGGCAGTACAGGAAAGGTAATAAAAAATATTACAGGAAAGGTGTAAGGCAATATAAATAAATATAAAACCATACAACTATGAAGATAAAAATATAAAACTATTAAAGTGTCTGTTGAGCATTAAGTCCTGTGTAATAAATGACTCCTGTGCAGAGTGAGTCCAAGGATATAGTCAAGAAGTGCTTAGTATCTGTTTTTAGAATAAAATAAAACTTGTGGTTTGGGAAGTAGGTTCACAGTAATCAGAATAAAAGAATGGTAACTAATCAATAAGAATTATTGTAAAAACACATTAGTCAGACAAGATACTTTTGAATGTTGGATGTTTGAAGGTGAAAGGATGTTTTTTTTTTTTTTAAACCTTTATTCATCGAGGGACGTATTTCCTGCCTTTCCTTCACTTTCCTCATCCACATCTTCCCAGCCGGTCCAGGGATTTGAACCAGCAACCTTCCGGTCACAAGCCCACGTCTCTAACCTCTAGTCTATCGCCACTCCCAATTCAGATCGAGGAAATACAGTCACTAGTTTGGAATTGAAATACTGGTTGTACATGACATTATTAACAATCGCCAAATTTCAAGCTACAGTGTGTAAACTGGAACAAACTGCAATAAACAAAACACAATCTATGGAGGCAAAGTAATCCCAAACTAACAGAAAGTCATCAGATTACATGACTGTTGGATCAATTACATCAGTGCTAATTTAGATCTGCATCAGACTGGTGTAACAATATGATATATGAATATGATATGATGAATTCTGAGACTTGGATTGGCTTTTGTATTTATATTGGTGGCCGCTGGGGCCTGTGGGAATCACTACTACTAGAGTTTCTGGGTCATCAACTGACCTTTTTTACTTCTGAAATAGTTGAGCTGGTTTTTCAAGGTAATGTAAATCTTTGTGACATAAATGCATTGCATACAGTACAGTGAATGGTATCAAACTCTTTAAAAAAATAAAATGTGAATTAATAGTACTCTGAAACTAGTTTAGTTTGTTTATATCAGTGGTTGTTTGCCGTCTGGTGATCACCGACTGGAGTTCACAGTTCATCCACCTATTTATTTACAATGCTAGTTAACACATACACAAAGTGTACAGAGGACTATGGACCTGCTATGTGTTTAATGTCAAATTCCTAACTAAAATGGGTCAAACTGCTGGACTCACACTTTGCCGACAATGCATGTACTGCTGCATAATTATGTTTTATGTCTTATCATGCCTTTATTTTGTTTCTTATGAGTCTTTGTCCTTTTTCTACCATGTTTCTCATATGTTCTTATGTGTTTTTTTGCTGAATAACGCGAGGCTCGTGATCAAGAATTCCAATGCGTTTTTATGTTAAATGGCAAATAAACTTGAAACTTGAAACTTCTGACCGGTTAAAAACACACAAAGCCGAGATCTGGCCAGTTAAGCCAGAGAATAAATAAATGTCAAGCTGTAATGCAAACTGGATAGGACAAAGAGGAACTACAGTATGTACAATGTTATTATGAGGTCAAACCATTTCAAAAGAAAGAGGGACAAAAATGCATTCAAGTCGGCAGCAGCGGTCAAAACAAAAAGTCGGCGCCGCATCTCCGGTTGTTTACGCCCTGATTCTTTTGTCCGCTGTCCTTAAAGAGAAGCCGGGAGGTTTAGGCTACATGTCACATGCATGTGCATGTACTTTGTCTGTCCCACATGAACGCGGAGTTCAGGTCCGGGACAACGCTGCTCTCACTGCACAAGTAGGCCACCTCTTCAGCAAAAAACAGTGTAGGATTACAGAGGCCTCAGCTCCCTAGCTTTACGGTTTTTCTTTACTGTGTTGTTCCCACACTGGGGCCGATGTAGGTTCAGTATCTGCAGCCTTTGGTTTTCCATTGGAATACCAAGCAGGTTTGGTCCTGTATCCGTCTATCTGCAGGCTTTAGAAAGACAAATTTAAGTCCATTTAATGCTTCCTGGAATAGAATTCAAAGTACAATACTGCTGTGTTTTTTCAGCTTGAGCCAATAGTCTATTTTACCCCTCTCCTTTCTATTATCCCTGGTTTGTATGAACACAATCAGCATAGCTGCAGATATCAGCGCTCGTTTTCCTCCCTTCAGAAGAAGACATTTGCTGCCATTCATTCTTTGTCCAGTATGAAAATCAGCTTCCACAGAGCGAGAGAATCCATGAAGCCTGCATTTGGTTTTGTTAGAAGTTTCTCTGCCTTATCTAAATCTAACTTTAAATCATTATTATTCTCCTTTGAGACCCATTTCAAAACCAAAATAAAGAAACAAAGCTGGCAAAATCCAGCCAATTTCTGATGGAACATAGCTAACGAAAGCTTTGAAACTATAAATTGGCAGAATAAGAAAGGGACGGACATAAATTAAGGACATATTACGTTTTTGTTTTTTTTATACAATCGATTTTTGTCTATATTGATGGTTGTGATGCTTAACTAACTGGAGGTCATAGTTCACCAACACTTGTTTACCACTATTTATAGCGTTCATGTGAAAGCACTTACATATTGCTTTAGCCCACAGCACTTTGGCTGGAGAAAAACAACACACTGTTTTTCAGGAACATCACATCATCAGGCTGTGAGAATAACAAGCCACATCCAGGAGTCGGTCACTAATCCTCCTCAGGACCCGGGGGGGACCTGGTTCAGGTTAATCTGACCGGACCTGACCCACATCATCATTATATAACACAGAGTCTCAGGGACGAGGAAACGGGCCTCCTTCCAGACCGAGGCTGAGAGATTAAACCCAGAGGGACCAGAGAGGAAAACACCGGGCGAGTCCCAGCCCGTCCGCCTGGGCCTCCTGACCTCAAAACCCCAGCAGCAGCACTTCTATTTAAAGTCAATGGGGGAAAGAAAGAGTATATTAGCGCCCAGATGATACTGAAGCAGATATTGTGGTTTAGAAGAGGGATGCTAAATATTATACTGGTTAGAAATGTGTTGATGCTCTGTTCTGGGTGTATAGTTACACCTCTGTTTATACTATTCTGACTCATGTCAGGGCTGCCAACTCTCACGCATTGACCGTGAGACTCACACAATTGACACTTTTCACACGCTCTCACGCCACAAGTCCATTTTCTCACGCAGTGAAAAACAAATTCATAACTGATAACGTCGCGGCACGAAAAGAGACACTGACAGCAGGACAGACGAGACAGAGCAGCACTGAGTTATTCAGACCATCTGAATAGTGAGAAATATACACAAATGTATTATATTGTAATTTATTCCCATGCATGCTGCTCAAAGTAATCTCAGCGTCTCTTCTGCGTCTCTCCCTCTTCTCTCGGGCAGGAGTGAGAGCGAGTTGCTATGGTTACGGGGACGCTCTGTGTCTCTGTCGCTCTGAAACTTTCTCACGATTCCCAATAATAGGTTTTTAGGTTAGTATGCCTATGCAAAATCATGAATGTAAGCACCTCAATGCTGAAATCTAGTAATATAACATAATTTTACATTTTTGGTTAACATTATACAGGGTTGCTGTTTCTTGACTTAATCCAAGAGGTTAGGTGGTGTAGAAATGCAGGAAATTTGTTTTAAATTACTATTTTTGGCTGGACCGCAACAGCGGGGCCAGCCCTACAAACGTGAATGTCTGTCACTCACTGAGTGACTGAAATAAGCCCTCGGCGTGATGAAACCTCCATGCTTGTTTGTGTCTCTCTCAGAACAGAGGGGCTTCAGGTGGACTGAGCTCGCGCATATGCATCGAAATAAACGGTGATATTATATAATTGTATAGATTCTACTTTAGCTTCAGCTTACATGCATGATATTGGTCAGCCTGCTTACTGTGTGGGAGAAACGGGCTCCTGATCTCAGCGGAGAAACAAGATGGCGGAGAAAACGAAACTTAAATTTCTGGCTCTGTGATCCTATGATGTGCCACGTGCCACGGCCGACCAATGGTGTAACTTGATCACTCAGTATGGACTATTATTCTGTATGAGCAGTCTACAGCGGAGTTAGTTACACCATTGGTCGGCCGTGGCACGTGGCACACTCATACACGGTCCAGCCATATACTAGGTTTTGACCTAGTCTTGTTTTTCCCCAGACCCCCCAGCCAATTATGTATCTTACACCCCCCCCGCCTTTTGGAGAAATTGGTCTCTCTCCTCTTCTCTTCTAAGATGGATTTCTCCCTGTATGATTGTTGAACATCTCTCGGTGCAAAATGGCGGCTCTAGAAAGAAGCCCTTGCTCTTTGATTCTGAGGGACTGACACCGAAGCAACTAACTCTTTTGACAGTGTTGAAGAGTTTTAGGGTGGATTTTTCCTTTAACAGTATTTCTAGTCAAATCACTGTGCAGCAACAGACCGTTCTGTCCAGTGACATCAGGACAACGGAGGAGCAGAACAACAGTGAGGCTACTTTTAGACAAAACAGTCATTCCAACCCTAATTCAATTACAGAGTAAGGTCATACGCAGAAAGGGACAAACAGCATGACTATGATAAAAACCTCCATCATGTGACGGAGCGTCTCTGTCTGAGAGCGACTGAGATGGATTACAAGGCTTTGTACGTTTGCATCACGCTCACAATTAGCATGCGAGCGGCTCGGCTCTGCTCACATCTCACGTCTCATAAAGGGCGAGTGTGTGAATTAACACCATGAATCATGGGGCAGAGACGGCTCACAACATGTCATTCTGCCACGGTATGCAATGATCAACTTCTAATGTGTGCAGTGCAGCGTATAAACGGCAATGTAATAAATATCATAAAAAAACTTCTGATGTGCAAGCGGTGTTTTCTTTCAAAATCCAAACCAAGTTGTGATTCATATGCAACCGATCTTGATATTAAGACCAGCGGGTTATATTGACTTTCTCCAGGTTTTTTTTTATGCCAAATCAAAAAACAATTTCTATCATTATCCGAGCCCCAACGCTTCAGATATCATTTCCATTTCCTTTTTTCATCAAATTCTTTGTAAAGTCGGATTAACTCACAATGAGCGCAGCGGAGGAAAAAAAGCTTAAATTTCCCGACTGCCACATCTCAGATGAAGTCAGAGAGCGGTTTGGTAGATGAGGTCGCACCTCCCAACCTCTGACTCAAGCTGCTTATTGCTGCTAAGAGAAGAGGAGAGAAGAGGAGAGAAGAAGAAGAGAAGTGCTGCTTCTCACATCAGAGGTGTGAATGAAGGCTGCAGGTCATCTTCCCCTCTGGGTGGAGACGACCAGTTAGTCTCATTCCTCCTATTGCTCCCTACTGTACAACAGACAAATCATCCTGGAAATAAGTTTTAATACTTTTACGTGTTAATCTGGGTGCAGAAATGCATGTGTGTGGATATTTTCATATCGGTTCACTGCAAAAAACATCCATCTTAAAGCAATATTCCCCTTAATTTTGGGGGTTATTTGGCACTTGGCCACCATGAAAACCAGAATATAAACTACTCACCAAGAACGGATGCACCTGGGCGAGTTTGCAGTGTTCAGATTTTCACTTCCCATTCATTTGAATGAGGCCACAAAAACAGCTTGAAAACTGAGATTTAACACGTTTTAAGACTCAAAAATAGACTAAATGACTTGTTAAGATGGAGATGTTTTGCAGTTTTTCTTTTTTGCCTAAAACTTCAAGTCTCTGGTGTTGCTGAAAAAGTGTCAGTCGGTCTTCCCTGTATCAACAAACATTTTAAAAACAACTCTGTCCTTGATAATGTCACTAACCCTAACCCTGTCACAATAATCCATTTATATATTCTGCCTCAGCCAATAATCCTTCTCATGCTCCATCCTGTGTGTCTTCACTATCAACAAATAAATAAATCATCTCACAGAAATTGCCTCCTCTTGTTCTCTTCTACAAAAAAAAGAGGAAATGAGAAGGAAGAAGAGGAGTTGGTGGAGAAAAGAGGTGAGAAATTAATCAGTGGTGTTGATGTGTGAGCTGTGATTCCCTTTGGCTCATTTTGATCTAAGACAGACACCCATAATGTACCAGAGGTGGGGACTCCAGTCATAATTTTAATAGCTTGAGACTTGACTTGATGCATGAAGACTTGAGACTTGACTTGACTTGGGTTCTGGTGACTTGGGACTTGACTCTGACTTGTACTTTGATGACTTGAAAAGGTTTCTAAAGTCTTGACTTGAGATCTTGTGTTTGTGTAAATGACTTAGATTGAAAGTGATGAGATTTGTTCCAGCAGACGACTGAATTTAAATTCTGTTTTCTGAATTTGTATGGAATGATTGAATTTATTGAAGTTGAAACTGATTATAGAAATCAAACTCATGATGCTCTTACCAAGTTTTTATCCTATTAAAACCATAGTGCATTGAAAAGTCCTAGATATTTAGTTTTCTTTAAGATATTAAATTGATACTGGACTCTTGATTTGTTCTGATTTGACTTGCTGTTCTACATTTAGACTTGAGACTTGACATTAATGACATGGACTTGACTTGATAATCTACATTTAGACTTGAGACTTGACTTGAGAATGACTTGGGACTTGAGCAAAGTTGACTTTGTCACACCTCTGGCATAAGTAGTTTGTCTCTTCTATACATCAATCATCATTGCATATGAATAACTACTTTTTCTTGTACGTCATTGGCTGTTTAACTCTGATTGACACATTGAAATTGGCTGAAATGTAAGATTGTTTTGTTTTAGGTGACCAAGGTGCTGTTTTTGACTAAAAGAAGATTGACATTTTTTCCAGATATTTCACAGTCCAGAGTCTGTTTTTCACCTAAATAATCACTGGACAAAACAAATCAAATGAGTCCTTACAGTGATTTAAACTTTGTCCTGCAGGTAATAATTGGTTTCTGAGCATATTCAAACTTATTTTCTGAATCTTGAGTACACACAATCAATTAAAAACAATCAAACTATATAGCATTACAGTTCATTTTTAAGTCTTAACCTTGTTTTTATGCTTATGGTCCTTGAACCCCCAAGTTAGTGATGTCCACCTGCTGCCCCCATTTAAAAAAAACTCCTAGAATCCGTCCGTCTGTTTCTTCAGCACCTGTGAGACTTAGCGGACGCTGCTGACCTCAGCCTCAGGCTAGATGCTGTTTAAAGGTCAATAACTTATCAAGATGAGTGAAGTGCGAAAACCTGGGGGAGAGGTGGGCGGGACTAACAATACACTTCCTGCCTCAAGATAAAAAAAATAGCAGTTTTATCTTTTGTGCAATCCATTCCCTATATTACAAAATATCTATATTCAACATTTTTGTATAAGCAACTGTTTTGTGTGGGCAAATGTATTTTCATTTCTGGCATCCTGACACTATAGTGCAGCAACATACTGTCAACTAAGTGCACACTGAATCAGAACTTGGAAGGGAGAGAGGGAGGGAAAGCTAGTAATTTTATAATCCTGGCATTTTCTTTTTAAATTCAAGAGTGTGAGTGATATCCTGTACTAATTTCACTGCATTAACCAGAAACGACTTCCCTGAATTGTCCATTGAAAGCCAGGTAGCTCGGTCATATCAGCACACGGATGCTGATATGACCGAGGCTGTGCTGCTGTGTCCGGGAGGATGATGAGTCACTCCCTCTTATCAAACACAGATGACTGGGCCTCTGCAGAGGAAGTGTGTAGGCAGTGCAGTGACTACACACATATGATGTATGACATTCAAACCAGACTTCAAAAGACTTGGACTACAGCATGAAAGTGTGAGCAGACGATACTGAAAAGTAGGGGAGCAAAAGCTGGATGTCAGCACTCTCATTAGAAATTATAAATAGGATTTGCTCAGCTTGAATAAAATTAAGTATTTTCTCCGACATTTAACTCGATTTGAAGGCCGGGGATTCAGCGTAGAAGCAGAATTTAAGACTGTAATTTGCTGTTACACCCAAAGATATAATTTCTCCCTCTTACATTTTAGGTTAAACACATTTTTTGACCCTGTAAACACCCTGAGGAGCTGGAATCAATTCTCCATCTCCGTTAGTTTTCATAGTTATGCCTAAAAACCCCCCCCTGCAGATTAGAGTTTTAGATCTACAAACATTTCTCAGAGGCAGAAATAATCTCATTGGTTGAATTAAACCTCAGTGGGCGGAGCCAAAGAACCAGTTTTCCGGAGCACATGTTAGCTAACTGGTGAACTTGAATAAAGAAAACAAGGAACAAGGAAGGTCAAAATATAAATAAAAAATAGAAATGGCAATGGCTTATCTTCTGCATTCATTCATGACCATGACATCATGATGTTGGAAGGTCAGCTAGGCTAACTAGCTAACTTGCATTTTTTCAGTGAACAGTATTCACACTCGGCTTCATAACATTAGCTTCCTCCTCTCTTACCTCTTGGCTTTTTTCACTGCGCTTCAGTCTAACGTTACTTAGCATAAAAACTGAAGCTTTGCGTCGGAGAAATGTTTGTACAGCTAAAACTCTAGATAGGCAGAGCCGGTCAGCCAGCCAGACCCACGCACTTCACACTGCAGGTACTTAACACTCAGTCAAATACAGTGAGGAACACGCACTGTGTCCAAATGCACTGGCCCAAATTAGGGATGCAAATTTTAATCAATTTCCTCGACCATCAGTCACATTAACGACCAATTGATCGATTAATCATTATGTAAAAAAACAACTTTTGACATAGAAAATAGAAAATGTGTGTTTGTACACTCGTCTTTAGGCCTACTCAACAAGTTAATCAACCAAGCAAAATTCAAAAGTTCTTCCTGCATTCCCTGTCATTGTGCTTGTAGACCTGCTGTATTTCAACACTGTATTACATTGTTTACAATGAATACTGTTGTCTTTTCGGGTGTAATGCTTCTACACTAGACTTTTCACCCACTTGCTTGGCTTTCTTTTTCGGTGAAAGTTAAATTACATTGTCGATTAATCAGTTAATATATGCTTGATCGATCAAATTCTTAGCTCTTATTAATCGATTGTCGATTACTCATTAACATCCCTAGCCCAAATAAATGTGCTTCTATCACTGTGTGTTGTTCGTCTCCACTGTGCAGACAGACAGCCGGACTCACCCATGACGACGATCTTGTAAACCGGTCTGTACTTCTGTCCAGGCTGCTCACCCGGCACATAATCCCCCAGTCCGATGGTGCACAGCGAGATGAAGCAGAAGTACACGGCGTCCAGGAAGGACCAGGATGCCTCCACCACGCTGAACACGGCCGCCGGCGCCACGAAGAAGCCCAGCACCACCAGGACCAGCAGCAGGATGAAGTGGAGCGCGGTGGCGGGCCGGGGGTCCAGGCCGCAGCGCTGGAACAGGCCGACCGGAGCGTGGACCAGAGGGAACATGAGCCGCTGGACGCAGGCGGTCAGCACCAGCATGGTGAAGGGAACGCCGATCACAGCGTACAGGATGGAGAAGGCCTTCCCCGTGTCGGACAGAGGAGTGGTGTGGCCGTAACCTGGAGACAGGAGGAGGAGGAGGAGGAGGAGGAGGAGGAGGAGGAGGAGGAGGAGGAGAGGGAGAGGGTGTGATTTATTGTGTTTTATACAAACACAGTAATAAGAGCAATCTTGCATCTTATTGTCTACGATGTTTTGCTGCATACTGCTCACACCAGAGGAGTGTGCAGGAAAGCATTACAAGCCGAGATCATATACGCTTTCAAGGTGTTAAGAGACTAAAAATAGACTTGTCAAACCACACAAGAACTAATGATGATGTATTTTATTTGTATGGTGCTTTTCAAGGTACTCAAAGATGCTTCACAGCAAAAAACGATGTACAAACAAACAAAACCCCACAGAATTGCAATTTAATCACATTAAATCAAAAGCAGAGAGATACAACAGCAATATAGAAACAACCATAAGAACAATCAGACAAAAAGATAAAAAAACAGCTGGAAAAAATGTCAAATAATGGAAATAAATACTGGAAATAAATGTCAAATTGCAAACAGACAAACTTAAAAAAAATAAAAAGATGGAATGAAATAACTAAAGGAAATGGAGCACAGGGGGGAAAATTATATATTAAAAAGGTTTTTGTGAACAGGAGTGGAGTGAACCATAGACTGTAAAAAAAAATGATGGATGTAGTGAGTGTGATGTCACCCATCGGTTTCTGAAGTGCCGTTTTGAAACCAAAAGTTGCCGTTGACATTTTTTGGAACCGGAGCAGCCAGAGCAAAGCCGGGGGTTTCCCACAGCACCGTTAATGACGCAATTATTTAGAAAATTGCCATATGGACACACATTATGAGAAGTCAAATTAACTACTGAGACCATAATCTCCTGTCTAGAAAATGTATTTTGAGTGAGAAGTCGAGCTGTGGTCCCACTGACTTGCATGGCGTTGGGCCGGTTTGGAGTCTTTTTGGAGCCGACCCTAGCGGACATTAGAGGTGGTGGTTTTGGTTTCAGAACTAAGACGGTTCACTCCACTTGTAACCACACTGCCATGCTGCTGTCTGATGCCTGCTTTGAGCCAGTAGTGTTCCAGTGAAAGGAATTATGTGATCGTGGTCAACGTTAGCCAACTACTTAACGCCGGAAGTAACTAAATTCATCAAACCTTTGCTGAAGCACAAACCTACTGGGAGCCGTCATCCACCAAACAACTGACACCACTGTAACTGAAACCTGCTGCTGCTTTGGCCTCATCTCAATTCAATCTTTACTGTGGCGGGAGGGAAATCTGATTTGCAGTCAGAACACACTATAAAAACATAATAAAAACAATACAACCACAGCATCAACACATAACTGAAAAAGCACAATAAACACAGAAAAACGCATAAAATTGCCACAACATACTGTATACCCATATTGACCAGCGTGAGTTTTCAGACAAGGAGTAAATCGCTCTACAGAGGGGAATAAAACAGAAACGCTCATCTTCACAAAGTTTCTGTACAGGCAGAGGATGTTAAACCATCTGATGTGAAAAGAAGCGGTCTGAAAAATAAGTTCCTGCTTATTTTGCTTCTGAGTTTTGGTTCTCTAAAGCGGAGGCCCACTGGCCTCTTGGGGGACTCATGTCAAAGGTTTCAGTTAGTTGTGGTTGGTTCACACTAGTATCTTTACTGGCTGTTTTCACCAAGTGTCCCGATCTGTTATTATTGATTATGCTGCAAAATCAGACTATAATACAACAGATTCAATAAAACAAGGTCATCATTTTTCCCCACACAGCAGAAGAGTTAAAGTGCTTTTGAACTCTGGTAGTCTCTTGGGTTGTGTCTCTTCCTCCATGATAAAACCCCCCACATCAGTGATTCTGTGATCTGTTGCTCCGGTACAGGAGACTGGAGAATTGTGTTTTTTTTTTCTCTCTCCATTCACTGCCATTGTATGGAGGAACAGTCTGAACATCACACTTCTAGCACATAAACAAACACGAACAAAGCAGATTCTGACAGTATATAAGAAAGTCTCCCACTTTTTTCTCGCACCCATTTACAATTATTGGTAAACATATTATTTTATATATTATATTACTTGTTCAGACTGAAAGGGTTAATAAGCATAAAGAAAGCGATTCACTTAAAAACAATTCAGCAGCATGACTAGTTTCTTTATATATTGTCAGAATCTGCTCTGTTGGCGTTTGTTTATGTGCTAGAAGTGTGATTTTCAGGCTGTTCCTCCATACAATGGCAGTGAATGGAGAGAGGAAAAAAAACACAATTCTCCAGTCTCCTCTACCGGAGCTGGGGTTTTATCATGGAGGAAAATACACAACCCAAGAGACTACCAGAGTTCAACAGCACTTTAACTCTGTAGGAAAATCAAATGCTTGCAGATTACACCTGTATTTGTCTCAAAGCAATGTATAGCTGTCTTTTATTACAGTGGGTTTGGGAATTGGCTGTAACCTCCTAAAATTTACTGCCACGCTGTTAGTTTTGAGATCATTTACCAGAATTAAAGAGATCCTGGATATCAGCAGAGCTAATCTGGCTAAATAAAAGGTTAAATAAATAGTCTCACTCCAGGAAGATAAGCATTTCCTTTGAGTGTGAATTAGCGTGACTCAGCTGTGTCCAATCCATTTAGAAAACAACAACGTAATAAGCTATAAGATCTAACGCCATTAGACGCTCAATGTAATGAAGCCGCTGTAATCAGTAGGAGGGATTTGGATAATCTGTTTAAAAGGCACTGCTTGTTTGTCGAGAAGGGAAGGGTTGCGTTTGAGTACAAAGCTTTCTCTGTGGAAGTCTCTCCTGCAGGTTATTAACCATCATTACCAATCAGGAGTGATGACAGTGGCCCATATTGTCAGCTGGATGTTTCTCCTTCAAAAACAAACCGCTGCTCTGCAACTATCTGATATACAGACCACACAAAAAAGTCAAAGCATTAGCAGAGTGGAAAAGATGAAAAAGATCTACTGTGAGTCTCCACAACGCTGTGTGTGTGTCAGTGTGTGTGGTTGATGGCCAGTCAGTCAACTACAAGTCTCAATGCTCTTTTCACAGGTCTGTAAGTGAAGCTGCTGCCACATCAGAGCCGAGGAGCTTCAGAGTCGCAGCTGGGCGGATTAGCACAGCCTCCCTTTTGTTTTGGGCAGAGGAAATGAGATTCAAAAAACACACTGACCGAGCTGCAATGCACCGCAGCCTGACCCAGGATGACATCATCAAAAAAACAACAACTTTGATCCGCAAGAAAAACAGAAAAATGACTGCAACACAGAGCTTGACTATAGGGAGAATGGGACGGCCATGCCCTTTACTCTTTCTCCAAAGGTTCAACCATCTTTCTTTCTGTTTCTTTGTGTCGTGTTTGGGAGCCGCTATGGGCTTTACTGAGATTTGAGCTGAAGTAATTCCCTGTCCTGGAGACTAATTTAAAAACCGCAGATCAGACACGTCAGGAGAATATTTCTACTCTGCTCAGTAGTTAAACATTTCCTCTAGGATGTATATTTCTGCTTCACCTCTGCAGAGATTTAAAGATTTAAAACTAGCATTCACATTGTGCAGAATTCTGCAGCCAGGCTTTTGAAATCAATTATTAATTATATACTAGGCTTTACATGGTCTGGTGCCTGAATATATCAGTGAACTGCTAACTCCCTGTTGTCTTCAGACACCTCAGCCATTAGGTTGTTCAGAGTAGGGCTGAACGATTTTGAAAAAATATCTAACTGTGATTATTTTGACTGATATTGCAATTGCGATTAATTTTCCAGCCCTAGTTCAGAGTCCAGGTTAAAATCAAGAGGTGATCGATCTTTTGCGACGGCCCCTTGACTCTGGAACAGCCTTCCACATGGTATCAGGTCTGCTGATTCAATCCCTGTTTTTAAATCCAACCAGCACCGCTAGCCACAAGCTAGCTCATCAGCTTACAGCTGGCAGCACTAGTAGAAATGCCTTCATAATAACAGCTTTTTAATTATATCCATTTTTCCTTCCCTCTCTGTGCAACAGTGCCTGAAGACTGTACCCACTGGTTTCAATGAGGAATGCAAACAAGCTATCTGTAGGGTCGCCGAAGGACGACTGAAGAAACTTTCTCATCAAGTAACAAGTGTCTGATAAATTAAAATGGGACCAATTCAAAATGTCAAGTATCCCTTTAATGAGAGCCGAATCACCATGAGCCGCTGACCCCCCCCCCCCCCTCCTGCCCCCTCTCCCTCTGGCCTGCTGCTCAGTCCAAAGTGCTTCACGGTCACACTGACAAAACATCACCGACCTGCTGCTCCGGAGTTAAAAACACCAGGACAGAACACACAGGTCCCAACACTTTGGACTCCATACATCAACTATACATACAGCACATCAACATGTTACAGGAACAGGAAGGAAATGATACAGCATTCTGAAAAGACGAGATTAGAGAGACACTTCTCCTGAACACAAGTGTCATTTATGTTCTGCTTAGTGTATGAATTTGCATGGCGCAGTGTCTGTGCTAGTGGTTGGCAGTAGTGTGTGTGTGTGTGTGTGTGTGTGTGTGTTGGTAGTAATTTGCCTATATAGCATGGCAGCATGTGAGTCATAAAAGCCTCCAGCACGTTCAGGCCTGTAAGATAACACTGCAGCACTCTGGGAAACACCTTATTCTGGAGCTAAAGGCAGAATGCAGGAAACCTCAGATGTTAAGACTCGGCCCTTTCTTTGTTGCACTTATAGGCCTAAAAGACAGCAGAGCTAAGAGCCACAGAATAGGTGGCACTTTGGTTCATAGTCTGTCTAGTAATGAAAGAGCTGTTTTGGGTTGATCTCCAACCATCTCTAAAGACAGGGACTGAAATCTGGCAAACATAACAGCCAGGTGTTTGCACTTTGTCAATCTGGTTGTATGCGTCCTAGTAAAAATAAACATTACATAACAATATATGCACCAAAAATGCTTGAGGCTTCAGTTAATGACAATAAACCTGATTGCAGCCTGGTTAGCCAGCGAGTTGCTGAACAAGCAGAGGCAACACAGCAGTGAAGTTGGGCAATTTTCTACTTCAAAAAATAAACTTAGCCTGTGGTCTGAGAGCCAAGTCAGGAGCTTAACAGAAACTTTCTGTGTGGCTCTTATTTCTTTACTTGGCACTACTTTATTAGGTGGCCAGCAGCTCTATTAAGAGCCGGGCTCTGTGTGCTCATTAGCCGCTCATTCATTCGTGTGTAACACTGTTTGCAGGCTTTAGGTTTAGGCTATGATCCAGAGCCTCAGAGTCCTGCTTAAGGGAAATCCAGTGTGCGCTCGTACATCAACCAGCTGGCATCAACCAGCTGGAGGCTGGTGGCTGAACATCCACATACCAGGTAGTAGCTCACTGATTTTCTAACTGCAGCGGCTAAGTCAATGCATGAATTAATTATTTTGTTCAGCAATTATCTCTGTCCCCGACAACACTGTTCTGCCTCAGCGCCTGGGTGTTACCAGGCGGAGATTTTAAAGTCAGCATAGCTTCACTCTCCAATCATGCATGACCCTCTCCCCCCACCCAAGGCACTTTGATTAAGATCATAGGATGAAATATGTAAACACAGAAGCCATTTTTGTCATGACATCAGCCTGAAAGTGAATGAGTCATGTTCCACCTCTCCCTCCCTCCCTCCCTCCCTCCACACCCCTGCCATGAAGCTGCCTGCCGTTGAGCAAGGCACTTCTCTCCGCCTCCGCCTGTCTGTGGCTGGCAGGACACACACTGACAGGACACACACTGACAGGACACACACTGACAGGACACACACTGGACTGGGCCGCTCCCAGCAGTTCATGTGTGTAACTGCACATGTGAAGCAGGATGTGGCCGAGCACAGTATGTATGATCAGCAAACTTTGACAGGATGTGAAGTGTTACGGTGCCACATGACATTTCCACTGTTGAAGAAGTGACATCTACTGTCACAAAATGAAAAATAAATAAATGTTCATTTGTCTTTTTTCTTTCTTTCTCTCTCTCGCTCACTCGCTCTGTCTGTCTCTCTCTCTCGTTGCTGTTGCTGATATTTTACATGTGTAAGTGTTTAAATCTGTGTTGTTTTTAAAATGATGGACTCTTGGAAGATTACCCCGTGGGTTAAAAAAAAAGATCCAAATCAAATCTATATTTTAGTGAACTTCTGGTAATCATTTTTTTTCCAAAACAGATGTATATTTTGGAAATGAACTGAGATGAATATGCTCCTGCAGAAGCGACCTTCAGCCTTAAGAAAACAAGCCCTGAAGGCAAGAAACTGCCCACACAGCAGTCAACCTCCGGTTCAGAAACAGCTCGCTCTTCCTCTAATTAAAGTGTGAGCCTGAGTCTAGGTCAGGGTGCAGATGGGTGGAGGGGTGGGGGGTTCGAGGGCACACTCAGATTTTAATGACAAGCCTTCTGGAGATGGACCTGGGTCGATTTCAATGAAACTCAAATCGCACAAAAGATCAGACCCTGTGTTCTGGTAAAAGGCACAAACTTAAAATCAACCTCTTTCCTCTTCTTTTCCTCCCTCTCAACCTCTTTGTCACATATTTCCACAAAAAAAGTCCCATGAAGCCACGAGTCCACTGGATATTTCCTCTGGTCACTGTGTATGATAATCAAATCATTTGACAAACAGCCATCCCAATTTAGTCAAGTGTGTAAACTTGGCTGATGGAATAGGAAACTGGATGGGGATGATTCTTTCTTTGACTGTATCACATGACCAGGCTAATTATTGGGTCTTTTTCAGTATCTGTGTTTGTGTTTTGAACTTCACTGATTAAACGGTGAAAGCTAAACAGCTGCAACAAGGCACCTAAAGTCATTATAATATCACTATAGGGGCTTATAGCGAGGCTGTGGCGCTCAATGGGAGCTTTTAGACTCCAATAGTATCACTGTAGAATTCCTATAATATTCATATGGGGACTTGTAGTGTGTCTCTGGTACTAAAAAGAGAAAAAAAGTGAATTTTAGTAACTTCATCGTACATCATGGTGTTAAATGTCCTATAAAATTCCCATAATATTCCTATAGTGACTTGTAGTGTGTCTGTGGTGCTCAATTTATGGTGTTTTTATCCCCTATGCTATCACTATAGGATATTATATACAGTTGATCATTTTCCTATGACATCTGCAAATGATTACACTAGGTCTGCTTGGTAAGGCCGGTTAAAAACAAGAGAAACTTCTTTGTCTCAGAACCAAACTTCCTGCGTAAAAACAACACGGGCACACAGCAGCCAAACTGGACTTCTTTGAGGATTTCTTCACCAATAACTTGTTTGGTTTTTTTTGTTTCAACTCACCGACGGTGGTGACCAAAGTGTTGGCGAAGAACATGGACGATGCCAGGTCCCAGTTGGAGCTGACGGAGGAGTTTTTGAGGATGGACACCCCGTACTTGTTGGCCGTCAACACTTTGACCAGAAACCGTTCGAGGGACGTGGCGTTGACGCAGCTCTGGTTCAGAAACTCCTGCTTCAGGGCTTCGATGTCATTTTTCAGCTGCTCCTCCACCGGCCGCTCGATGCTGGAGAAAACCAAGGCTCCGAGCAACAGGTAGATGATATAAAACAGTATGAAGCCCGTGAGCAGAAGCCAGGACTTGCTTGCAGAATGCATGTTGTTTTACGCGTAGACAAGCATCGGTGGAGCAGTTCACCATAGCCTTCCTCTGTGCGCCTTTCCTTCCCTTTTCCTTTCCTCCGTGCAAACTTTTTTTTTGGGGCTGTCCTAATTGAAGTTGAACCCCTCCTTGTCACCGCATCCTCCTCCCACAGCAACCAGAGGAGGGTGTGTTCTGCTCAGAGCGCTGGAAGTGCATCCTGGATCCTGGAAAAGTCTTAAAGTACATGACTTCAATAAACTAGTCGAGGATTTAAAGCTCTTGGATACATTTAAACCAATTATTTGAAAGCTTAAATTCAGTTTCAGACTTCTAGTTAGGGTTGGATCTATATTAATATTCATATATTCATCTATATTTTAAACGAACTTGTCAATAGCTGATATTTTATGCAAATATATATTTATCTTTATCTTTTAGGGTTATTTCATGCCCAAAAATTCAAAAATCCATGAGGATTCTTTGTTTTCCTTAGAAGTTAATTCTTGAACTTCTACTCTGAACTTTTATACCATCATGGGACACTAAAACTCTCCATTAAAACCCAGACTAATGACATTTCTGTAAATGAGTTGGCAGCTCCTACAGGGGGAAATCCTCCCTAAACCACTTTAACACTTAAAAAGCTATTGGCAACGATTGGTGCTGCAGGGTTCATGTCCAGACAGACTGCTGGCCCTTCCAGCAGAGAGTATCCTCCTTGGGAGTAAATGACAACCGATCATAATATAACTTAACCTAACCTAACCTAACCTAACCTTACCCAACCCAACACAACCCAACCCAACCCAACACAACACAACACAACATCACATAACATAACAAAGCATAACATAACAACAAAGCACTGAGCTGCAGGACCCAGAAGATGAACAGCATCACAAGACTTTCCTTATTGCCTTATTGTCTCTTTAAGATCTGTGTATTTTGAAAAAAAAAAAGAGATTTTGTTGTGGGTAGATGGCTTCTATTTTTTGAAGAGTCTCACTGCAAAAATGAGATATGCACCATTTGAAAAAGCTGACACGTTCTATTAGAAAATGAATGCCTGCACAACACTATAACTCACTCTGTAATACTAATGAGGTTTTCAGCCAACTTAAGGCCTTTGCTTACAAAAAAGTAACACTTTGGAAGACTTTTTTTAAGTGATGAAATATGGATTAAGGAATCTCAGGTGGCAGTTATTTTTCTAAGCAATATATATAGCTTTGGGGAATTAAACCCTTCATTTGGAAAAGAAAAAAAAAAAAAGAGATTTTGTTGGGAGTAAGAGAGTTTATCTCCATCCCTAGCTCTCTGCATGATCCTGCAGTAAAAATGACAAATTTAAATTTTTCATGCTATCAGCGGAAAATGTAATCAAGGAACATTAAAGTCAGTTTAGTCAATGAATGAGTAACGCTCAGATTCTGCATGAAAACCGGGACTGTGACAGGATCAGATTCCCTTAATGCACTGCTGCCGCCAAGAAACTTTCCTGTGAATTTATTGTACTTGGTGAATGAACTAATTCTGACTGTAAGTGTGATTGTAATTGATTAAGAACACATTGTTGTTTACAGCAACAGAACTGGAGTTGAGTAGGGGATTTGGAGTTGGGAATGAAAGGAGAGTGTCAACTGACAATTGAATTGACCCCATATATATATTTTTTTAACCTTTATTTATCCAGGGAAAGTGGACTAAGCTCTTTTCCAGCCACACCTTGCTTCACACTCATACACTTCCACATATTCACACCTGGCAGCTTCTCAGCGCAGCCACAGTCTGCTGCTGTTGGACACTGAGCGGTCGGGGGGGTTCAGTGCCTTGCTCAAGAGCACCTCGGCAGTGTTCGTTGAGAGATCGGAGGGTGTAATTCATTCACTTTCCCCCCCACCCATATTTCCCCAGCCGGTCCGGAGAGCTCCCATTCACTACCAGTCCACACCTCGGACCTCCAGGCCGCCGCCCCCTGACCGGACTTCAACACACAGAGACAAACATATTCACAAAACTGGTCAGTGTCGTCTCTTTAACCTCAAGGCTCCTGCTGCACCAGACTAATATAGCCTGTGTCTTAAAGGAATAGTTCACCCAAAAATGAAAATTCTGTCATCATCTACTCCCCCTCATGCCAAATGAAACACAGGTGAAATTTGTTAGTCCATATAACACACAGGGAGGCTGCCAGCACAACTTGGTAGCAGCCTTCTCCAAAACAACTGAAGTCAATGGGGACCTGTTCTTTAGAGTTCCAAAACAAAAACAGCCAAACAATCACACTGTGAATAGAAAGACCTATACACCATTATTTGTTCCAAATCAATCAGCTGTAGTTAAGATTTGCACTAAATGATGGTGTAAATATACTGTAGGTCTTTTTGGAACTCTGAAGAACTGGTCCCCACTGACTTCAGTTGTTTTGGAGAAGGCTGCTATGGAGTTGTGCTGGCAGCCTCCCTGTGTGTTATATGGACAAACTTCACCTGTGTTTCAACTGGCATGAGGGGGAGGAGATGATGACAGAATTTTCATTTTTGGGTGAACTATTCCTTTAACATGTACATTGTGTCTGTTAGTGTTTGCTTAATTTGCTATGTACACCAACTCCTATGTTAACTCCCATGTGAATGTAATAGGATTAGACGATTAGTTATAAGTTTGCCAATTCATCAGGCCGATATTCGCCTTTATTAAATATTGGGTATCAGTCATGTAGTCCACTGGTGTTATAATGGAGATTTGTCCCTGACCGCAGATCCAGAAAAACCTGTCTGGAAAACCTGAAATTTTCTTTTAATGTTTTTTTGTAATTAATTCTTCTTCATTTAAAGGCAGTGATGTCTCCCAGAGTTTCCCTGCCACTGTATAGGTGTAGTGGGTCACTCTGCTTTGAAGAGCTGCTGACACTAACAGAATTTCATCAGTCTTGGTTTCAGTGGAGAGTTTTAGTGTCCCATGATGGTCTGAATGCTGTTTCAGAGGCTTTTCTACCATGATACACCAAAACACTGAAGCCTTGTAGATTTTGGCATGGAAATGGCCAAGAAAGCACAAAATATCCCTAAAATATAATTAGATATTATTATTAGACAGCTTTGTTAATCCCCAGTGGGGAAACTAATTTGCCACCAAATCAACTCATACAGACAACAAACAATATAGACATTGCATTCACAGTACACAACAAATAAATAACACCATAAAAAGCTATTTGAGACACGATTAACAGCTGAAAGGCGCTATGGATCTAGACCACATCTAAAAGTGTTCATTAAAAAATCTGAACGCTGCTGGAACAAAAGACCTTCTGAGTCGTTCAGTAGAACTCTGAGGCATCACTAGTCCGTTAAAAACACTGTGTAATGGATGATAAAAAAAAAAAAACATGAAGAAACTTCTTGCTAATATCAAAGGATCTAAGCTTCCTCAAGAAGAATAGTCTTGACTGAGCCTTCTTGAATACAACCTCAGTATTCTTTTTCCAGTTTAATTTACTGTCCAGGCAGACACCAAGATATTTGTAAGATTTCTATCTGCTGACCCTTAATTATCACTGGGAAGACCTCCTCCTTCTTCCTTCTGAAATCAACTCTTTCTTTGGTCTTCCCAACATTCAGTTTTAAAAATTTTTGCATCACACCAGCTGACAAATGATTCGACCTCTCTGTACCTGTAACCATAAATGTAACTGCCAATTAAAAGGATTCTGATTAGACTGATTCTGATCAAACTGATTCTGCTCTCCTTGCAATTACTATATCTGAATTCCTGGACCATTTGGCAGTAACTTGGCACCATACATCCTTCTTTTCTCAGAGAGAGGTTGCTGGGCCAATAAAGCACCACCAACACGCTCTTTTAGTATTTCCTGGGAAGCAGCGGTTGTCTTGTTTACGGTGTTTATGTAAAGGGCCGGCTGACTCATGCGCTGTGAGCGGAGCGGGGAGGTCAGGCTGCCCACAGGCCTGTTTTCTACCTCGCAGCACAAAGCTCTGTTTCTCCTCTCTGACTCAGCAGATACACGTCTGCCTCACTCTGAAGGACTGAAGAGCCTCACTGAGCCCAGCAGGGGTCGACGCTGATCGCACTTCACACCACGGCTCCGCTGATATCTGTTTGACGATATATCGGGCTGGTATTGTTTATGAAATATCGGATATCGACCAGTCAATGTCTTCTGCTTTCCTTTCTTTCAGTCGTTTTTATTTTAGTGTCCCGATGGTCTAAAGGCTTTTCCACCCTGCATACACAGAATACCAGAATACCAGAATAAGTTTTTTGAGCATGAAAATGGTCAAATTTAAAGATACTGACTGACATCCAAAAATGTCAGTATTAATATTTGCTTCAAACACCCATCAGTCGAATCCTACGACTTCATACTGTCACATAATGTTTGGTAGAAGTTTGGTTTCCTGCCGCACAGCACAAAGGCAGATGTGTGTGTGTGTGTGTGTGTGTGTGTGTGTGTGTGTGTGTGTGGTGTGTGTGTGTGTGTGTGAATGAATGTGAAAAGAAAGTGAACTGATTTTGATTCAGTTGATTTTCCCTCGATAAATGAAGGTTAAAAACGTTTAATGAAACATGTTCAACATCTCTTCTCTCTTCTTCTTCTCCTATTCTCTTCCTCTTCTCTCCTCTCCCCTTCTCTCCTCTGCCCTTCTCTTCCTCTTCTCTCCTCTCCCCTTCTTTTCTTCTCTTCTCTCCTCTCCCCTTCTCTTTTCTCCTCTCCTCTCCCCTTCTCTTCTCTTCCTCTCCCCATCTCTTCTTCTCTTCTCTCCTCTCCCCTTCTCCTCCTTTTCTCTCCTCTCCCTTCTCTCCTCTCCTCTTCTCTTCCTTTTTTCTCCTCTCCCTTCTCTCCTCTCCCCTTCTCTTTTCTCCTCTCCCCTTCTCTTCTTCTCTTCTCTCCTCTCCCCTTCTCTTCCTCTTCTCTCCTCTCCTCTCCTCTCCCCTTCTCTTCTCTTCTCTCCTCTCCCCTTCTCTTCTCTCCTCTCCTCTCCCCTTCTCTTCTCTTCTCTCCTCTCCCCTTCTCTTCTCTCCTCTCCTCTCCTCTCCCCTTCTCTTCTCTTCTCTCCTCTCCCCTTCTCTTCTCTCCTCTCCTCTCCCCTTCTCTTCTCTTCTCTCCTCTTCTCTTCTCTTCTCTTCTCTTCTCTCCTCTTCTCTGCTCTTCTCTTCTCTTCTCTTCTCTTCTCTTCTCTTCTCTCCTCTCCTCTCCTCTCCTCTCCTCTTCTCTTCTCTTCTCTTCTCTTCTCTTCTCTTCTCTTCTCACTGTCTTGCAGAATGTGAGGTCATGCCACTGTAACTATGTCACTGCTAGATGTTGCATTGCTGGGGAATTCCTCTTCTCTTCAACCTTCAGTCCGTCACATGACAGCAGAGTCACCAGAGTCACCAGAAGCTGCTTTACACTGCAGCAGGATGGCCTGGTGGGTACAGAGACCGTCCTGTAACTGGAGGGTCACAGGTTTGATCCTGGTAATAGCAAATCTATTCCTGTAAAAGCTCTCTTGAGTAAGACAATGAACAGCTGCCTCCTTCAGGGGTGAAAACATGAAAACACGCATGTATCCTTCTCAGAGGGAAATGCAAAGAAACAGATTCCTAATTATAATTACTGTTAAGTAGTAATGGAATACTTGTGCATATTCTAAATATATATATATTTTTAAACTGTATTCCCTTACATTACCTAAAGAAAATTACACAGGATTATTTTTGGGAAGTGAAAGTGAGAAAATCAGAAGGCCATTTCAACAGCAGGTGATCTATGTCTTTATAAAATGTGGACAGAAGAAAATTTGTTTGCATGCAAACCTGAAATAGATTTTCTGAACTTTTTCTTATCTGTATTGGTACCTTTATAGCTCAAAATATGGAAAAGTAATCTGAATGACAATTTTGAATATATTCTTAAAGAAACCTACTCAGTCCTATAATGCATGTTATGTAGTGCCAAATTCTTTCAAGTAAAGAGATTCAAGAAAGTTGAACTCATGAACTCAGTGGATTGTCACGGTCTGACCTGCTCAGTAAACAACCCACTGCTTTCTCTGCGTCAGTGGATCATCAAAAGAAGACCATGAGATGATGAATTGTTTTGTTTCCCTCCCTCCCTCTCCATCTGTTCCCTTCTGTCCTGTCTCTTCTCTTCATTTGTTTTTGTCTGAGAGAGACAGGAGACACTGTAGAGAGCTGCAGTATATACTTACAGAAGCACACATACTGTACCTAAACATGGTTTTACTTTCTTTTTATATTTGCATTTTCTTTCTTCATGTGTATATAGGTATTATTAACCATTTGTTTCTCTTCTCCAGACTGCACAAGCTGCCCTTTATGCTTTGCCCTCTCCTACACATAGTTATCTACATTTTGTTGTATTTATCTCTCTTGTGTAACTCTAAACTAAATTAAACTATACAGAAGAAGGGCAAGGAGAAAACAGAAACCCTAATACCTAAGTTGAAATCATAAGTAAACCTAAGTCCTTTCAATGATATTGTTTCATTTAAAAAAAAAAAACTAGTCTATATCTCTTTTGGACAAGAAATGTTTGTAGATGTTCATTCCAAAAGACAGATAATTATGTTCTCCAAATTCTCCCAATATTTTAGGCAAAGGTCTCAAGACAGCGTACATTTTATATAATAATAATTTTGTCCAAGTAAGTGTCAAAGTTTCAAAGAGTTGGATTTTCTCATTTTGGACTGAAACTCTTCAAATCCTCCTGTACACTTTATGAACAGGCAGAAAGTGTCACGCAGTATCATTTTATTACATCAATTAACAAGTCGACAATTCCTTTTCTTCATTTGAACAGATCAGAAAATATTCATCTTTTTCTGCAGGAATTTGTAGTTTGTACAAATGGCAGACACTCACTTGATTCTTTTTGAGTTTCATCACAAATGATCGGCTCGACAGGTGGAACGAAACATACGAGGAGCGAAATAAACTTTTTGAGGCGATTATATGTCTGTGGTCTAACTTAAAAATGTACAGTGCATCGTTGAAATGATAATAATGTGATCAATATTCTCATAAAAATATTGTTTTGATTGGCAGCTAGATTCAAGTTTTGCCCATAAAGTGGACTCAACTGTAAAGTAGTGTTACATTTAAATGAGTGTACTGAAAGAAAGAGAGGC
Organism: Centroberyx affinis; assembly: GCF_046629955.1. Taxonomy (NCBI): domain Eukaryota; kingdom Metazoa; phylum Chordata; class Actinopteri; order Beryciformes; family Berycidae; genus Centroberyx; species Centroberyx affinis. The sequence continues at coordinate 89,493 of NW_027279202.1, forward strand.
AGACAGGCAGACTGGCATGCAGCCAGACAGAAAGAGAAAGAAAAAGAGAAAGAGAGAGAAAGAGAGAGAGAGAAAGAGAGACTGCACATGCCAGAGTTTTTTGTTTGAGTCCGTTTGAGTGAGAAACAAGAGGAGACATTTGCTCCTGGATGCCTGCGTCTCTATCGCTTCTGTAACCTCGTAAACATTGGCACTTTTATTGGTGTTCCTATTGGCACTGACTGGAAGACAAACTTGTTGTTGTGAGGAACCAAAAATATTTTTTTTTAGATTCATTCATGATATAGCTTTTGCACAATGAAAGTACATGCGTCACTTTGCAAAACGTTAACAAAAATTGGAGACTCGTCACTTCTGGAGACGTCCTCAGCGTTCTGTTAGTGACTTTCTAACTGTATGGTGAAAAATTATCCATTCATTTGCTCTCTATAGACAACAATATCAGAAACAGTGTTTTCTGTTACCTCTACCTGTCACAAACAAGGAAGGGTGGGAAATTAGATTTGAACGCTTTGACACTCCAGCTGACGATGTAGTGTGTCTCCACACGGTGTCTGGAGAGATGGAGGCAGCCACACTGACTTACACTGCAGGTTTCTATTCTACAGGGGAAACCTAAACAGGGAGTAGAGGCCTGTCACATGTTTAGAGCAGTGGTTCTCAACTTTTTTCATATCAAGGAACCCTAATTTAGCACATTAGGGCCACAGACCCCCATTTGATGAGATTTTGTCTCTCGGACCCCAATCTGAGAATGAAGTTTCACAATTCATCAATTTGCTGGGGACCCCCTGGAATGCCCTGAAGGACCCCTGGTGGTCCCCGGACCCCACGTTGAGAACCACTGGTTTAGAGAACGATTGCCAGCAGCTACAAGGGACAGGCCGCCATGTTGGCAGAGTGACGACACAAGGAAAGATTGTAACAGCCTCTTCCTCCCTAACAAAACAAAAAAATAACTAATTTGTGGGATGCAGTAGAGCGTTTGTATGTTGGAGATTGGAGCTTTAGCTATTCAAACATTTCTCAGAGGCAGAGCTGCTCTGAAGACAGAAACAATCTGATTGGTTGAGTTAAACCTCAGTGGGCAGAGCCAAAGAACGTCAGTTTTTCTGGCTAAGTAACATTAGACCGAAGCCCAGGGAAAAATACAAGAGGTAAGAGAGGAGGAAGCTAATATTATGAAGCCTAGAGCTCTGCTACTAACTGAAAAAGCAGTCTAGCCATACTAAGTTATCTAGGTTAGCTAGTTAGCCTAGCTGACCTTCCAAGTTCAAACTAGCCATACTAGTCTATAGCTAGCTAGGTAAGCTACTTAGCTAGCTGCTGACCTTCAACATCATGAATGCCATGATCATGAATGAATGTTTTTTTAATATATTTTGACCAGAGTTTCTTTTTTGCTATTCAATTTTGCGTGTGTTCCAAAAAACTGAAGTTCTTTGGCTCCTCCCACTGAGGTTTAACTCAACCAATGAGATTATTTATGCCTCCAAGAAATGTTTCTATGACTAAAAGTTCAATTTTCTCAAATGATACTATAAAAAGGTGGACACTATCAGGGTGGAATGTCACAACTTTTCATTTTGATGTCACTCCTCCAACATGGCGGGTTCCTTGTAACTTCTGGTAATCAGCCTCCAAACAATCTGCAACAGACTGCTGTTATGGTCTCTTATGAGGAGAGTAAAATGGGAGGTGTGTGTGTATGTGTGTGTGTGTGAGAACAATGTGGCACATATCTGATGAAAGTTCAAGCACTCTGCCAGTATACATCAACAGGAGTTGGTGGAAACCTCTTTTGAAATATAACTGCAGTGCATCACCCCAGTTTTCATGGGTAATATGTCTTATCAGTGAGTCAAGCTTAGGGAGTGTGCCGAAAGTCAGAAGGTCAGTCAGCAGAGTCCAGAGACGAGAAGCGGACAGTACGCATGTCAGTCCAGAGTCTTGTGGCTCGTTCTCTCCTGCCTTTATTTGGGTTCATGTCCACCCAGGAGCAGACGGCAGAGAGCCGAACCCCCAGAGTTACTCCATGATGTTCCTGTTGTAGTCGTACGACAGCCGTCGCTTAGCAGCAGCGTTCTGAGCGTGCTGATTGGCTGAAGGGAGGCCGGGGGAGAGGCGACGATTGGCTGTCCAGGGACCGGTTCTGCTTTCCTGGGAGGGCAGTGACAAGAGGATGCAGGTGTAGAGTCAGTGAGTAATTAGTTACAGACTGATTGTTTGCTAACATCTGAAATCAGTGACCAACCCAATGGATTACTTTTATTACAAAACCTAAAAAATATGGAGGCTACTGGAGAATATATCCCTTTATTTAATTAATTACCATTTATTAAAAGGTGTTACTTGTGGCATTTCAACTCCAATAAATCACTAGCACATGAAGTTTAAGACAGTAGTATAATTACTGTAAACAAATGAGACCATCAGTGAGAAGCCTGTCAGCCTCTTGTGTGACACCAGATCCAATTTTCAAATTTTTGCTTTATGGCACAAAACAGGAAGAGGGCGCTGTTCTGGAAGGAGTGAAAGGAGATTGAAAAATCACTTCCAACATGTTGATCCAATTCAGTAAATCCCTTTTGCCCAAAGATCCAAAGATCTTCCTTGTGTCAGGAAGCAACAGGGTTTATGGGAAATGTGGTCTTAATTTGGACTAACAATTCCACTGGTGTGAGACAGAGGCGACCAGTTGTCTCCACCATGCTCTCATTTGTTTACGGTAATTATACCAAGGTATCACAATTAATTTGACAATGATATATTGATGCTTAAAAGTACATTTAAGGACCACCATGAATTTTAGTACATCTACAACCACAATGAACCATTATTTCATCCTGTGTAAAATGATGCTTGTTTCTCCAACCTCAGAAGGAGAAGTGCCTTTTAAACCTTCAAACATATTGTAATCTACTGAGAAAAAAATGTTCTTTTTTTTCTCAGTACCTGATTATGTTGTTTTTTTCATAGTAACTGAAATGGATTACAAGTACAATGTTTCAGTGTAATCCCATCATACACAATCGATTACTCTCCCTGCAGAAAACACACTGAGCCCTTTATTCCAGAGGAGTAGATCATGTATTTGCCTATTTTGTAGATAATTTCTGATTCTCTGATGTAGGTTCGTCCAGCTGTGAGACAGACCTGCCTCGTTCCTGCCTGATCTGCGGCTCTGCAGTTTGAATAGCGCTTTGAATTTAACAGCGGTCGGGTCATTTGAATGAAGCGGTACTTTCCAAAGCTATCAGTCAAAGAACACTATCAGTTCATGTTTACATGCTGCTACGCCCGAGGCTGTGTGTCGACCGTTCAGTTTAACAACCTGGAAGCTTCACAAATTGAAACGGAACAATTAACTTAGCGCATTATGTCCTCTGTATGAAATTAAGGGTAGAAAGCGTGCATGTATGTGTGTGAAAGAGAGAAAGAGAGAGAGATAGAGAGAGAGAGAGAGAGAGAGGGAGAGAGAGACAGTGTTTAAAATTTGATTTTTAAAGTGATTTCTAACAGTGAAACACAAGCGGTAGAGAACACAGAATGCCGAAACGCACCCACATGATATATATATATATATATATATGTATTTTTTTTATCAAACATACAACATACATACATACACATATAAACATATCAACACTAACGCCTGACACATAGCATTTGGCCTAATAATAGAAGAAGTAAGCAAAGAAATACAAAGTAAAATACCGGATTGGGCAATTTAGCTATCACCTAATTACCATAAATCAATAAATAAAGAAAGAAGGAAGGAAAGAAAGAAAGAAGGACAGAAGGAAAGAAAGAGATGCCAGTCCACATGCTGGTCTTTACTCACAGCGAGACTGCGGTCCAGCTGTAAGGTTTTCAGCAGAAGGTCTCGGGAAACACCGTTGGCTCTCTTGTACCGCTGGCCAATCATTTTGTTCAAGTCGTGGAAATTGTCCAATAACCTGCAGCGTCAGCCACAACACACAGAACAGACGGGAGGATGAAGTGTGTGACAGGTAGGATGTGTGAGTGTCTGCATACACACACTTGACTCGGGTTCTGGTGACTCGGGACTCGACTCTGACTTGTACTCTGATGACTTGAAAAGGTTTCTAAAGTCTTGACTTGAGATCTTGTGTTTGTGTAAATGACTTAGATTGAAAGTGATGAGATTTGTTCCAGCAGACGACTGAATTTAAATTATGTTTTCTGAATTTGTGTGGAATGATTGAATTTATTGAAGTCGAAACTGATTATAGAAATCAAACTCATGATGCTCTTACCAAGTTTTTATCCTATTAAAACTATTCCTATTTGAATCCCATTTAAATTGGTTACGTACTTATTCCAAACCTGTGCTGAATATTATTGCTGTGTCTAGTGCTGTGTGTGTGTGGACTTGGGAATTAAGGCGGAATAGACATTGAGGGGCCTGAGAGTTAAAGGGAAGCTGCAGGAGACAAATTATGTTCATGGCCAGTTAGAAGTGAAGGTGTGACATGTTGCGGTTCGACTCGACTCGCACTTATATAATTTCTTGCAGGCAAGTCGGCACAAGCTTGCTCAAGTGCGTGACTCTTCTCTCTGAATGAAGTGGGGTAAACGAGGGTGAAGGCTAGAGGAGAGCGGATAGAATAATGTTCATTCATTCATTTATAAGGTTTTTCTTCTTCTTGTATTTTTGTCTTTTTTCTATTTGATGGTTAAGAGACACGAGTGTGTATATATATGTATGTTTACACCTGGTGTCTACGGGATCTGTCATGTTTTCTCTGTGTTTTGTGCTGTTTTTGTGGATTTTGCAGTTATTGTATCTTGTCTGTTTTTAAAGTCCCACTGAAACGGAAGTTAGAGCGTCTTTAGCTTCTGTACTGTGACGTATTTCCCAGTGAAACGGAATATTTGAGCGGTGTACAGTTACAAGAGGGATTGAAATCAAATCCTTCGCATTTGATTGGACCGCTAAACAGTGGGCGGGGCTTAGAGTTTAGCGCGATACAGAGCTACAGAGAGAAACGGAGCTACAGAGGACTGTTGGCTCCACACACACCAGGTTGAAGAATGATTGATGGGTGGATGTCATGATATTATTGGTTGAAATTGGTTGGTTCATGCTTACGTAAGCACACGGCATATTTTGTTTTACAGGAAGAAAACATGATTGGATTTTGATATAACAATACAAAGAAATGGATTTTTTGTATTTTTTTTGGCATATATTGTTAAATAAGTGCACAATATGACCGGGGATGTGATCTAAAAGGGTTAAAAATGCATTTTTCATTTCATCTCGACTTTAATGACACCACAGTGAAGCTAAAGGCACATTTCCATATGTGGATAATACAGTTTTTAATTCTAAGCAATTCTAAAATATTGCAGCAAAAAATATTTTGGTGCACAAAACAAACCCAGTGAAATTCCTAAAGTGTCTTGCAGACCGTAAGTCACAAACTTGCTCACATCCCAAATCTGCAGCTGAACTCCTGTTGACCTCTGCTTCTATTTTAAGAGATGCCATCTCCCTCTGACTTGCAGGTTCCCACACTGACCACTAGACGGCGGTCTTTTATTTTCGGGCCAGCTCCTTCCACCGCTCCTCTCAGACGTTATTACATTTTCAAACCTCATTCTATTTTATCCCTATTGACTCTCTGCTGTGAGTCACCTCTGCTGTTTTCCCATGATCCCCTGGTCCTCCACTGCACGAGTCTGACTCAAATGGAAGATCAATCAGATCAATAGAAACTGATAATGCACATGTAGTTGTGTAGAACAACTGTAGAATACTTGTAATGAGAAGGAATGGATTTGGGATAACTATGAACGGATTTGTAGGACACATAAAGTATAAGACATGAATTTCCTTATTATTGTAAAACTTTATAGTCGACTCTGGGATGCTGAAAACTCACAATAAACATTATTCAGCGGAGAAACTAATGATCAAAATGTCTTAACGCTGTCAGGTACGCAGCTTTTGTCTCTACTCCAGTAGAATCCATAAGAAATTCGACTCAGTCACATTAATCCACTGGTTTACTGTGGCTGAGGTGCTGAGGCAGACTGCAGCAACACAGATAAAAAAAGAAATTCCCTCACACTTAGATCATTACAGGTTCATTTATTCTACTCAACTCTACTGTATTCTATTCTATCCCTTTCTATCCTGTTTTGTTCTCTTCTCCTCTACTCTCTTCTGTCTTGTTCTTCTCTCTACTCTATTGAATTCTACTCTGTTCTGTTCTGTTGCAATCTGTTTTGTTCTATTCTTTGTTGTTCTCGTTCTTCGTTTATTCTGTTCTGGTCTATTCTACTATGTCCTGTACTCTGTTCTGTTCTTCTGTTCTGTTCTATTGTACTCTACTCCAGTGGTTCTCAACCTTTTTGGCTCATGACCCCTTAAAACGAAGGTCACAAGCATATAGAGTTTAAACCAACGAATGATTTTCCCTTTTCAGGTTGTTTCATTTGATTCATTATCAGAGGAGGCACAGAGGCTAAAAACAATTCAGTATTTTACAAGAAAAAAAGTAAAAAAATTAAGGAAAAATCAGAAAAAATAGACATAAACATTTGTATAGTAGAAATATGTTTTTTTTCCTATTCCATAAATCACCCTGCGACCCCCCCAAAATTATCTTGCGACCCACTGGGGGGCCCTGACCCCCAGGTTGAGAACCACTGCTCTACTCGACTGTGTTCTACTGCGTTCAGACAGCTTTACTCACCCCTGGTCCTGGTTGGCTCTGTTGTGGTTCTGTTTGCCCCTGAGGAGCTGCGTCAGAGTGGGGACAGTGTCGGGGTCACAGGGGTCACCGGGGTCACAGGAGGGTGAGCCGGGCAGCGAGGGGAACGCCTCCGAAAACACAGAGGTCTACAGGAGAGAGAGAGAGAGAGAGAGAGGGAGGGAGAGAGAGAGAGAGAGACAGATACCTAATCAATTATTACAAGATGAGAGAAGCATTTCCATCAGGCTCCACAGTAAATTCTCCTCCATCCCATAATACCTCTTTGTCCCAGCCTTTGATATACAGATCCTACTCCCTTCAGTTCATTAGATATGTGTTAATACTTCTGTTTTAATCTTAATTTCTTTGCATCAAGCATATGAAATACCTTATTTGAAACCTACACTCTCCCAACAGTATCCTTCACTGCTTATTGTTCATCTGTATCTTTTCACTGTGCTTAACACTGCATGGAATATAAGGCTGAATGTCCACTGGGAAGCTCTTGTTCTCATTATTTTTGAGGAGGAAATTACGTGCTGTTGGGTGATCCCAGCAGCACTGGGAGCTGAGCATACTGTTAGCCAGAAGTTCACAAATTTCAAGGTTTATTAAAAGAGCGCTGAGCTGTAAATGGGGTTTTCTGAAGTCCCACGGCAGCAGCAGGAGCCACGACTTCTGTTCAGTGCTACTAGCTAAAAAAAAAAAAAAGAGGTTCCCTGTGGACGCAGGGACTGAGACCACCAGGGAGATCACTAGGATGACAAATTCAAACTAAGTAACTCTTAACTAAATGGATTTGTGGACAATATGTGTTAGATATATGTGGGATTACTGTATATTACGTCACTATAGAGAAAACCTTTTATCTCCAAATTGTCAACATTTTAGGAACTAAGAAAAACAGGCTTGATTTTGGCGTGATGACAACGTGTTTTTGATTTGATGTTTTAATGGGTTTTCAACAAATTTTGTGATTCTGATTCAAGTGCCACAAAAACAAATGAATAATTGCTTGTTTGTGGCAAAGGAGATTTTTTTTTGTGTGTGTGTGCTTGTCTTTTGCTGATGTTTTTGTCTTAAGTCTTGTAAAGGGAAAATTGTCAATAAACCTCCCCCCCAAAAAAACAAACAAACAAACAAACAAAAAAAACAATGGGTTTTGAAGGGTTTCATTTGACCCATAAATTGAAGTGAAAACTTGATGAGGTTTTCACACAACAACAGCGATTTGCAAAATAAAGCTGCTTTATTTTTGGTGAAGTGGCCCTTTAGGTCACAAAAACCCCCGAGAAGCGTGGCCCAGATTTATATTCAGAGAAGCGCTCCACATGTTTATCACTGTTATTGATTTGCAGCGTGTGAGCCTTGTGGGCCTCGGTGGTCCCAGCGGCCGGACTTTCTCAACACGTTCACTTCATCCCTCTGCTGGGGGAGCAGAGAGCAGAGGACAGCTCTGTCACAGCAGCCAGAATTAGCGCTACAGAGATTTTCATCCAGCTGCTTCATAACAAACGCCATTTAGTGGAAGCTTTTACCCAAAACGCCTTACAGAATTGTGAATGCAAACATTTTAAGATTGGGTTGGCCCGGTGGTGGGAATGGATCCCTGAACCTTGTCAATTCCAAGACCAGAGCAAATCAAGTCCCTCAAGACCAAAAAAAGTAATAAACAGTGTACATGCCTTTCCAAATGTAAAAATAATGATTAAGGAGTTTCTTAAAGATGAACAGAGATGTAGATCTAGCTGAAAATCCACTCGAAACCCTTCAACTCCCAACTAATCAGTGCATAGAAGTTTGAGGAACATAAAATACACAGGTTTCTACAGGTGGAATCCCTATGTGTAGTGCTGGGGAGAAAATAAACCAGACATCATAATAAAATATAATAAAGTCAACATCCAATAGTGGACAATTCCCAGACATCAGAACCTACAAATACTACAATTCTGTTCTTAGTGCCTTGCTCTACCCATTGAGCTACACAGGGAATTGAACCCCTAACCCTACCAGTGTTAGTGCCTTGCTCTACCCACTGAGCTCCTTGGGAGAAACATACACAGTGGGTTAAACATGTTGCTGGGCATGAGTCATAATCCCAGTCCTCTCCTGCTTTTTCCCACTAGGCCGTGTGTCGTGAATCTGCAGGTTTCAACCCAACCAAACACTGCAGGTGATTTCTCTGATTAGTTCCTCCTCTCTGTATGAGGGTGTGTTAATGAGTTAAATCAGCTGGTGTTAGGTTTCTAGTGTTTGGTTGGAACAGACTCTTGGTCCTCCGTGACTCATGGTTTGACTGCACCAGGCTCTATGGAGGAGACAGAATTAAACACGGTGGAATGGCAGCAGTGCTGCAGCCCTGATGCTCTTGTTTTATTAAAGCAATCTTAAAGCAAAATTGTACTCCGGCAGCACAGTTTCACTTTTCGACACACAGACCTCCATAATAGTTCGGGAGCAATCTGCCTCCAACATTAGCTGCCCAGTGGATCCGCTGATACCGCTGGCATTTAGGATTTTAGATTTTCTGTCCGACTCTCAATATCAGTAATTGCAAACAATTTGGTCTGACCCATACATCCAAACCCGAACTGTGCCTGAGGGGTGAAGCGTTTTGTGAACACAAGGCCAACTACAGCCCCAGATTGTGAGTAATTTGCTGTCAATAAATTGTTAATATCAGTATTTTCAGAAATATCTTTGAACCAAAGGCTGACCCAAATCCAAAGCAAGTGAGAAAAGTTCAGGCATAAATGTCAATCTTGAAGGAAAATCCACCCTCAAACACTTTAACACTGTTAAAGTGTTTGAGGGTGGATTTTGCATTTCAGCCTTGCATTTCTTGGTCCATTTTGCTGTTTGGTGTATTCTTCTTCTTCCCGTGGATAACTGACCAAACATAGACGAGTAACGGAGTTTGATATCAGAAAATGTTTCAGGATGTAAAACATTCAGCGGTAAACGTCAGGTTTTGGTGTCAGTCCCTCAGAATCAAAGAGCGAGGGCTTCTTTCTAGAGCCGCCATTTATGCACCAAGAGACGTTCAACAATCACACAGGGAGAAATCCATCGTAGAAGAGGAGAGAGACCAATTTCTCCACACACAGGAGCAGGAGAGAGACCAGAATGCAATGCAGCTGCAAGACATGTTGGGTTTTGAGTAAGGAGTGTGGCCACGATCATAGACACATCCCCAAATGTTCACAAACTAGTTGGCTAGTTTGTATTTCTATGAACATACGCCCACCTTTGACTGAAAGAAATAACTTCACGAACCCTCTCTGGGTGTTATCAAAAGGCATTCTGGGAAATGTAGGAAATCACTAGCTGAAGTAGAAGTAGATGAGGCAGGTTGAGGGAAAGTGAGTACACCAAAAGAGTAAATTAAAATTAAATAGTTCACGAAATAACTCCTGGGATGCATTAAACATCACAGATTGATATCTAACAGTGGAAGAGTATCTGAGGGTGGATTTTTCCTTTAAAGTTTCATGAAAGCCATCTTAAGGAGGGCGAGCCATCTAAAGTAGTACTGTACCAGATTCTGATTGGCCGAGAGTCTGTCTCTCCTCTCCTCCACAGCACTGACTGGCCACCACTGTCCCGCCGCGTCTCGACCCTCATCCGGTGAGTCCTGAGGAAAGGCCGCCCAGGTGTCTTCTGATTGGTGGAATGAGCTGTCCGTCCAGCCTGACGTCCAATGGGTCGACTCCCCAGCAATGGCATGGTTTCCAAGTGCTGTTTCCAACACACACACACACACACACACAGACATAAATACACACATGCAAACACAGTTAGTTGTTGCTATGATATGATTTCCCACTATATGCACCATGCAGTTCAGGAGTCTGGTGCTGCTATGAATAGCTGTCATGTTTCCAGGCTTTGCCCTCATTCAGATGACCTGGATGGACAAACAGCTGAACACGCCCCACTGCAGCTGGGTTAGCTGGCTTTGTATTAGCTGGGGAGACTGTCAAAGATCTTCAGCATTAGTGGCAGTTTAATATGGATATATAGCTCTGGAAAAAATTAATTAGTAAATAATTCATTTCTCTGGTTTTACGATTTATAGGTATGTGTTTGAGTAAAATGAGTAAAATGAACATTTCTGTTTTATTCTATAAACCACTGACAACATTTCTCCCAAATTCCAAATAAAAATATTATAAAAATGAATATGAACTTTGCATTATTCGAGGTCTGAAAACACTGCATCTTTTTTGTTATTTTGACCAGTTGTCATTTTCTGCAAATAAATGCTCTAAATGACAACACAAACACATATCTATATCTATAAATAGTAAAACCACAGAAACTGATAATTTAAGGAAACTCTTTAGGGTGTCACTCCCCAAGCAAATGTCTCATTACTTTTACACTGATCACATGGTAACTTTCTGCTGCCCAGATTAATTCTCTTGGATATTTTGCCCCACATCTGACAGATAAATTGCCTACATATGTTGCCCAAAAGGCTGCCCACTGCCTGTGAAACTTTTTTTGGACTTTGCTTTTTCAGCAACACTGACAGGACACAGCGTATGAAGAGTTGCCTCAGCCCTGTCAATTCAATCACATAGGGAGATGATCTTGCTGCAAGGAAACATCTGAGTGAGTATTTGTGTCTCACTTTGTTGCCTGTTGCTGGGAATGTTGCATGCCATTGCCGTAAAGTTGCCTGCTGTATCAGACCCTTGTGTAGTCTTTGTGTTTGTGTGTGTGACTTTAAACACACCGGGGCGTCTTGTTGCAAGGAAACATCTGAGTGAGTATTTGCGTCTCACTTTGTTGCCTGTTGCCGGGAATGTTGCATGCCATTGCCGTAAAGTTGCCTGCTGTATCAGGCAGGTACCCTTCTGTACCCTTGTGTAGTCTTTGTGTTTGTGTGTGTGACTTTAATGACACCGGGACGTCTTGTTGCAAGGAGTGAGTATTTGTGTCTCACTCTGATGCCTGTCGCAGCATGCGTTGCCTTCCATTTCCCAAAAGTTGCAAGATGTATCAGACACTTCAGCAGGCTTTGTGTTTGTGTGTGCGACTTTCTCTTTAACCCGTTGCCCCATAACCTGAGGCTAACAGGAGCTTACAGTCCCAAGCCTTGTGTTCCCCCTCCCTCCCTCCCTCCCTCCCCTCGCTTCCCCTCAGCCCAGCTCTGAATGATTAATACCCCACAGAGAGAGAGAGGGAGAGAGAGAGAGAGAGAGAGAGAGAGAGGGGGGAAAAGCTTGGTTAGGAATCCAGGTCATTCCAGACTAGAGGCTCTTTTCCACTGCAAGGCCAAGTGGTGCTTACCAGGGCAAGGAACAACTAAATGCAAATTGTAAAACTAAACTAAATGTAATATAATTTGACATTTACATTTCAGATTATATGACATTTAATTGACACTCTTATCCAGAGTGATTTACCATGAGTAAACTGGCAGGGGTTCAGTGTCTTGCTCAGGGACAAAGCTGTTTATGGACATTGGCTATTAGAAATGAGGGGATTGAACTTGTGACTTCTCAGTTACGGGACAGTCTGTCGATGCACTAGGCCCCTGAGGCTCGAGCCGCCCCACTGATAAATCTTCACTTCTGGCAGCAAGATGTTAAAATACTCGCATAAATGTTTTCACAGTGGGGGGAAACTGAGGTGATAAATAATGAGTAAGCCCCGGTTTAGCCTCGTTTGGCCCTGTAGTGGAAACCAGGCTTAGGTGATTAGCTAACGGAAGCATAATGAGGGAACATAAGGACCGACTAACACTGGCTGTTAGAGAAAAACAAACACACAGCCAGCTGTATATGTGTATGGATGTCATGAGTGTATTGATTATCTATGGGACAATTGACATTTAGCTGACTCTCTTACCCAGAGCGAGTGCAACAATACAATTTTTTACTATTCATGCTTTGAAACTGTGTGTGTTTGCTATTTATACTCATTCCTACAACTGTCCAAAAAGTTTAAAATATACTAATACTCTGGGCGAGTGTTGGCATTGAAATTCTGTTTTGTTACTTCAGCACAATAATAGAGAGAGGCTTGATATTTTGAAGTCTGGAATCCCTTTTTTTGACGTCCTTTAAAAGACTCTGCTCTACTTCTGAATCCTTTTAGTGTCAGCCTTGTCAACTTTAACCAAAGATCTGCTGTCACATGTCTACGGCAAACAAAAAGACAAAACTTACTAAAGCTCCCTGAGGGGGGGACGAGAGAGATAGAGACTGGCAGAGAGAGAGAGAGAGAGAGAGAGAGACAGGGAGGGGCAGACAGAGGCAGAAAGAGACACAAGAAAAACGACAAAGTAACAACTCACCAGCGCTCTCTCTGCTCCCACAAGGCACTGAGGCGGACATAGCGAATCCCTCGCTCCAAGCCGGCTCTCCCTCCGCCTGCATGAACACTCCAAACTCATCTTCCTCCCCCTCCTCCTCTTCCTCCTCCTCCGTCCTCCCCCTCTCCTGCTGCCCCAGCTCGGCGGCCACGGTGGAGCCCCTCTCCTCCTCGCCCTGCTCCTCCTCTGGGCTCTCCGGCTCTCTCCCTTCCCTTGTCTCTCCTTCCCTCTCTCCTCCCCTCATCGCCACTCCGGCCCCCCCCACCTCCAGGCAGGGCAGGCCGGTTGCCATAGCTCCCAGGGGGGGCCGACGGGGGGCAGGATTAGCCGGGGAGAGTGCGTGAGAGGTAGAGGGATCAGCACAGGCGACATTAGTAGAAGCAGGGATTGGAGAGAGAGGACGGCGGGTCTCTCCGTTCTCTTCGACATGGGAGACATTAGCATTGTTGGCGGTGGCAGGGACTTGTCTACAGGTCTCTCCATCCTCTACCTCTACCTCTTTCCACTCTCCCTCTATCCCCGCCTCCTCCACTAGGGGGACGGACAGATGGGAAACACACTTCCTTCCTGTTCCCCATCCCTCCTGCGCCCCCCACTCGCCTTTCACCGGACAGTTTCTCTTTACCTCTTCTTCACCAACATCCCTTCCGTTTAACTCCTGCCCCACGCCCCACTCGTCTAACTTCTCCTCTGCGTTACGTTCTTTTTCGTCCCCTCCTTTAACGCCGCCATCTTGCAGCTCTTCGCCCGTGCCCTCCTTTCTCCGAGTCGCCTCAGTTCCATTCGTCCCTTCAGGCGTTACTCTCTCCCCCTCGGTTAAATTCTCTTGCTCCGACTCCCCTCGCCCGTTTCCCCCCGCCAACTCATCTCTCCGCTCAGCTCCTGTCGCTTCCTTTAGCTCAGTCCCACTACATTTGTCCTCCTCTCCTCTCTTGTTGTCCACCAAAACCTCTCTGGCCGTCTCGAAGGTGGAGGCATCTCTGTGTCCGTCCACCTGTCTGAGAAGTGGAGAAGTATTTCCCTCCTCCAGCTGCCTCTCCTCCTCCTCTTCCTCCTTTGAAAACAGGGCTTCTCTTGGCTGTTTGCAGGGGTTCCTGTCCTCCTCTGAAGCCGACTGGGTGTCTTCCGGATAGAGTTCACACACAGGTTCGTTTAACTTCTCTTTCACAGTGTTGTTCCTGCACAAGTCTTTCTTGTCTACAGCCACAGAGTTTGGCTCTTGTAGCTCAAATCTGCTATCATCCAATTCTTCTTTAACCACGATCCCAGTGTCTCCTTCCTCCAGTTGACACCGCTGCTTGTTGCTGTCGTGTTCCCCGTCCTTATTGCTGCTCTCTTGTTCTCCCTGACCCCCATCGGTCTCATGGTCTTCAGTGGAGGTGCTGCCCTCTAGAGGAGTGGATGGCTCGGGGGTTTTGGAAGGGGAGAACGAATTAGCGGTGGAGGAAGGGAAGGAGGAGAGAGAGGCTTCTTCGTAGCAGTCGGACACGACCGGGAACGGAGCAGGAGTCCGGCTCTCGCTCCCCTCCTCCTCTTCTCCACCGTTCAAACTCTCCGACTCTCGCTCCGATTCTTCATCTAGTACCATATGAGCAGAAAATCCATTTACATCAGCCGCTGTTCCTTCGCTGGGTTTCTGATTAGGTTTTGCCGCAACACAGGTGGATGTAGCCGTCTCTCTCTTCCTGTCATCACTATCTCCATTATGTCTCAGTGTAAAATCATCAGTCACAACGGCCCGCCCGGAGCGGCCATTAATGATATCACTATTTCCTGTATGTATTTTCATAACCTCGGTTTGGGGGTTTGTGTCCTCCTCTCTCTCTGAATAGGCGTCCTTGCTGCGGGAGGTTTGTGTCCGCAGCGCCTCCTGTGTCTCTCTGCTCTCCTCGTCTCTCGTCTCTCCAGCCTCGCAGCCGCTGTGGGATTCTGGGTAAAAGCAATTAGATTCTGGGTCAGGGTTCGGCACAGCCAAAATGGAGTTAGAGGACTCTAACCCGATGAGGCCACCCCTCGCCGCCTCCTCCTCCTCCTCCTCCTCGTCTGCTGCCTTCTCTTGTTTCTCCTTCCTCATCCCCTCCACTTCATCGTTCAGTCTGCTCAGGACAGACGCGCCTCCTCTCGGACCTTCGCCTCCCTCCTGTCCCTCCTGGCCTTCCCGTCTCTCGGCTCTCCTTCCACACCGGGCGCAGGTCTTAGCCGGAGCGCTGTGGCAGCATCTGGGACTCCGGTTCGTTCCCCCTTTCTCCTGCCGACCTCGCCTGCCGTCCTGCTGGGGGCTGGGAGGCTGTTTACTGCCCGGGCCGTGGGTGGGGAAGCCTCCTTTGTCTCTCTCTTCCTGTCTTTCTTCCAGAATGATTTCTCCAGCAGCCTCCTCCCTGCTCCTCAGCTGCTTCTCTCTGCCGAGGCCTGTTCGGTCCTGCCCCGGGCCCGCAGCGTTACCAGACTTCCTCCACCTCCGGCCTGATCTCACTCTAACCCGGTTTGCTCCGGTCTGAGCTGGAGGAGTAGGCCCGTTGTCCCTCCTCCCCGCTGCGGTGTCTCTGCCTCCTCCTCCTCTTCCTCCAGCAGCCTTCCCTCTCAGCCAGCCCCCAACGAGAGTGGAGGCTGCAGTGGGGGTCATGCCAGGACCCATACCCAGGGAGCAAGCGCTGGGCTTGGCTGTCGAGTACAAACAGCTTCCTTTCTCAGTCCGGAGGAAAAGGCATTGTGTCTGCGTCTTCCCGCCCCCCTCCGAGGTCTTCAGAGTGGCGACGGTTACCAGAGCCCCGATCCCCGCCTGCCTGGCATCCAGACCCAAGGGAAGCCCGTACCCCATGCGACCCCACTCCCCGGTGGGGTACACATCCGCCGGTCTGGGACAGGAAGTCGAATTCCCCCGGCTTGCGGGTGGAGCGACGGGAGCTTGTCCTCCTCCCAGCGGACCGCCGGTCTTGCGGCGGTTCTTGGAGCAGAGGGCCCAGGCTCGGAGGCCCCGGACGAGCGGCAGGTCCCCCAGGCCCAGCTCCAGTCGGCTGGGGAAGGGCAGGGAGCCTCTGGAGCACTTCTGGAGCATCTCCCTGGTGGAGCCAGACACGTTCAGGCAGGGGTAGTTGTTATTGTTATTCTGCTGAAGCATGGTGCTCGTTGTCGGCCTCATCTATGTTTTATTGGTTTGTCCTCGCTTATCCTTTATTAAAATGCAGCCTGTCTCATCGAGATGAAATCTCATTTGTGAGAGAGCACTGCAACTATCAAGAGTCTATTACTGATTCAGAGTGTGGCAGCTCAAAGGTAAAAAGATTATTATTTGAAAAAAATAGACTGTGTTTTACTCAATATTATAAGAGAGAGCTGCCCCACTATCAAGAGTCTCTTACTGATTAAACATGTCATTCAGACGAAGGTAAAAACATCATAATTTGAAAAAAAGTATACATTTTGTGTTTTACTTAACATTGCAAGAGAAAGCTGACCCACGATGAAGACTCTCCTGCTGATCTAATGTCTCACAGTTCATTCTGACCAAGGCAAAAACATCCGAATTTGAAGAGAAAAAAGAATCACAGTCTTTTTCCCCGACATTGGGTTGGAGTTGTGCTTCAATCTCCCTAATTAGTGCTTAACTTTCAGACGCTCCAGACGAACAGAAACGCCCAGGTCAGAAGTACAGCTGTCAGTGTTGATGATGAAGAGGATAATGAGAGGGTTGTTTTCTCCCAGACTGATTCCCGGTGACGGCGCTGTCAACGCGACTCTCCCACTGTCTTCATAGCTTCACTGCCCTTCCTGTCGACTGGCCTCCCGTCACTGTGAGGAGGCGAACTGAACACTGACTCAGCTGGCACGAAACGACCTGAAGGGGGAACACAAGAAGGCAATCAGAGATTCAGAGTGGAAAATATGGGGCTCCTTGTCGGCAAAGCATTGATTTTTTAATGGGATGCATAATTGGAAAACAGAAGAGCTATTGTTTCCTTGTTTCATATGGTGAAAATATTCAAATCAAAGCGGGAAACACAATTCAATCCCTCAGTTAATTTGTCAAATTAATCAAATGGCAATTAGTGCAGATGTAGGGTTGGTCTAATGAAAGAGTGCTTAGTTTCAAATGGGCGAAAACATGACTTAGCTTCAGATAATTCTAAGATCTATTGTTTCCTTGTTTCATATGGTGAACATATTGAGAATCAAATCGGGAAACACGATTCAATCCTTCAATTAATGTCAAATTAAACAGTAATTAGTGTAGATGTGAGGTTGGCCTCATGAAAGGATTCAAATGGTTGAAAACCTGACTGAGAAATATTTAGCCTCATATAATTCAGAACAGAGGGCTGATTGTTTCATTTTGGTTAGGAGGCTGCTATCAGTCCCACAGCGTCAAATAAAACTACAGATGAGGGAGAGAGAAGAGCTCACTGGATAACAGATAACAGCTATCCAGTGTGTGGGGGTGTCAGCGTGTCAAAGGTCATCCATTTGAAACCAAGTGGCTTCTCTTTACACTACTCCTACACAAACAGGCCATATTTTCACACGTAAAAATGTGGATTTACACCAAGTCTACCACTGTACATAATATCATTAGTAGTTGCATCAGCCATATAGACTCTATTTATCATCAAATGGACTAGATATGAAATGCAGGTGGCAATAAATCCATGTGAATCCACTCTTCATGCCTACACATCTTAAGAAATGTACTCAGAATGACTCAATGAACAGCCACATAAACAGCAAAAATAGGTTTAGGCCACGCAGATCACACTTGTTCAAATCAATAGGCTAACTACCACTATCATGAACCAGACGTCAAATCACACAATACCAACAAAACCAGTATATCCAGCCAACATTGAATATTTCCTGAAAGGGACGCCGGTAGAAAAGCTTTCATAATTTCTCTAAATTCATTTCTCACCTCATTCGATGCCTTGGTGACAAAGATCCAGGCTTCACAATGAAATCCCCTCACTTATTGTCTCTCTGTATCCTCAGATTGTTTACAGACGAAGCCTATTCATCCCTCGTCGGGCTTTTGGAGCATCCTTCAGCGGGATCAGCGCCACCACATCCTTCCAGTCGGCCTGCACCAGTGGCGCTATAGCGCTGCAAATCAGTGAAACGCTGTTGTCGGAGGCATGCAGTCCCTTCCCATCGTCAAAATTAGCACGTAACATTAAATTTCTTCTTTTGTCAGTCTCTCCCCCTCCTCGCTCGGCCATTGCGCATCATCTCACCCACCGCGGCTCAGCATCGTGCGTCGCCGCATCTTTACCGCAGTAGCCTCCGGTGCGCTCAGCGAGCAGGATGACGGAGAGCTATTTGACTTGCAACCCACTCACTCTTAGGAGGGGCGATCCATGCCACAGAGAGGCAGGAAGAGGAGACGTGGGTATGGGGGGTGATTCACGCCACAGGGAGGGAGAAAGAGGGGGAGAGGGAGAAAGGACGGGAGGAAAAATATAAAGATAATAAAAAATTAAAAAAAAGACTTTAGCAAATGTAGTCCATTTCAAACAAGTGCAGAAAGTGACATTTTGAAAAAGACTCGATAATGAATATAGCCGCAATTGGGTTTGGAAAGCAAGCGGAAATTACAATTAATGTCAATTTACTGACATGAAATAAGCTAACCATAAAACCTGTACCTGGTGAGCAAAGAGAAAACAGCAAATTAAGGATGGACTACGACTGAGAACCGCTGCTCTAATAGACACAAACAATAAAGTCACATTTTCACAGTAGAGATTAATAAACTAGTTAACGGCCCTGCTCCACTACAGCCATCGGGCATCAGGCTTTGAAGGAATGATTCCTTTACCAGAACTACAAGGTGCTGCACTGCCCGTGTTGCGTCCGATGGCTGCATCCAAGCTAAAAAATCGCCAAGTTTCAATTCTTGATGGCTGACGCACCCGTTCTCCCTCATTGAAATAACGTTGAATTGATTGTTTCCTGGTGTATCCATTCAAAAATCAACACGCTCTGTGGAGCAGGGAGAACATCATGTTGGTGCAGCGCCGATGGTAGTGGAGCTCTGATATAAGTAGAGCACAGATCCAACAAAAATGTCCAGTGAAGAGATAACATATCACCCTGCAGTACTGTAATAGTAATACTGCTTTGTCATTTCCCTTTTTTAGCTTGAGAAAGAGGCTTTTTATCCATCAATGTTGAAATGTCACCGGCTGCTTGCTTGTATACCATCCATCGCTGAACAGTTGAAAATGTGTGAAGAAAGGAATATGTGGGCAGAGGGAAAATAAAAAACCTTACTTATTTCCCCTTTAAGGAAAATCTGCTGGCTCAACCGCCTCCACCAACAGAGAGAGATATGGTCATTATCTGCTCTGTTAAATCCATTCAGAATCGTCACAATGTCATTGACCATACATTTCCTGCTTCCTGTGGCACTGACCACCCCTCATACCGCATTAATCGCCCCTCATACACACTCACCCTCGTAGCCTACGTCGCACCGCATCATCACAGGAGTAAATGAGTAGATTGAGTAGACACGCACACACAATGGGAAGACGTCATGCACCCCTGTGCCCTAGTTTACCACTTTCTCTTTCCAAAGTCCCTCCTCTCCATTATTCAACATGCCTCTTCCATGTGCTCTCGTGTCTCCAGGCCAGGCTCAGTCCGCGAGCACAGTGCTGCTTTCAAACCCCTGCAGAATACAAAACACTGGATAGGCCTAGTGTTGACTGGGATGTTTAGGGCGGACGTTGGAGCTGAGAATAATCAGTCCTTTCAAATATTTTAGATGCCCCATCCATGTTCTTTTGCATCTTCAGTCCATCCCTGATCCAATAATAGAGAGTGCTGTTTTTAACCTTGTGTAGAATCCTCCAGAACACAGAATAGACCCAGGATTTTCTCATTGACTGAGATGCTTAGGCCCAGTGAGAATAACCAGTCCTTCACAATATCCCACATACGCCATTCCTGTGATTTTGTATTTGCAGCTTGATCCATTAACAGAGAGTGCTGTTTTGACCCAATATAGAATCCAACAATGTGTGTGCCTGAAATATTCTCGGTAACTACGATGATTAGGCCTAATGTTTAATGCAAGAATAAGAGCCCCCATTTAAAAATTTGTCATGATGACTAATAGATCCACCCTTGTCTTTCCTCATGATTTTATTTTTTTCCACATACAAGTAATCTAAGAGAGAGCTGTATCTGAAGATGCATTGCCAAGTTGTTATCCATGTTAATATAATATATAAGTTCAAACTAGCCATACTAGCTTATAGCTATCTAGGTAAACTAGTTAGCTAGCTGCTGACCTTCTAACATCATAAATGCCATGGTCATGAAAGAATGGAAAAAGAAGTCATTGCCATTTATATTTTTATTTAAATTTTGATGAGAGTTTCTTCTTTGCATTTCAGATTTGTCAATAAGCCAAGCTGCTCTCCAAAAAACTGTTTCTTTATCCAATGAGATTATTTCTGCCTCCAAGAAACACTTCTATAACTAAAACTCCACTCTGCTTGATTTACATTATGGACAAGAGGATGCTGGGAGATTGGCCAAGTCTCCTAGAAAAGGGCTTTGGGCAGTAAAGGTAGGCTACATTTTTTCACGTAAGGATTTCCAAAATTTCAAAGTGAATTTAGGCTGATAGATGAAACTCAAATGAGCCTACAGTTTTTATAAATAAGGCTCACATGCCCATTCAGCCAGAGTGCAAAGTGAGAGAAAGGCACAATGAATAAACAAATACAAAACACCCGTTTAATCCATTTTATGTGAATATTAATTTTTATTAATATAACATCTTAACCAACATTCTCTCCAATGCAGCTTTGACAAAACACTTGGCATTGAAACCCTTATATGCTGAAAGAAAAAAATATTTCAAAATCACATTGAGACCAGAAAGGTATAGGCTAGTGGTAAAAATCTCTCTATACACATAAATACTATTGAGTTTGTGTTATTTCGATATGTCTCTACTCTCCTCACCACTGTATATCTATTTCTCACCTGCAAAACAGGCTAAGTGTTAAAAGTTGTTAATGAAAACTTGTTTGACTGTGAGTGGATTGTCAGGACTTGTTCCATGCAGTTTAGCACACGTTTTTTTTATTCTATCTACCAACCTCGCCAAAACAGGAAAAAACTGAAAGGCTTTCATCCCAAAATGCTATACATCCATTTGAAAAAAAAAATGTTACTTGATGTTCATTGCTCAGTATTTAGAAAAACACAGATTGCATCCTGTAAAACTGTACTATTTTATAAGTAAAGTTCTCAAGATAGTGAATAACATTAGTGGCATTCAATTGTGAGTTTTAATTTCACGCCAGTACCATATTTGTGAGAGCAGGTGTTACATTTCTCAAATGGTGGGTATCTCATTTTGGAACGAAACTCTTAACATGTCTCAGTGTAGATAAAATAAACAAAATAAAGATCTAAATGACACATCAGCTTTGCCCCAGAAGGTTTTGCTCCCTCATTTTAAAGCAAATTGTACTTTAAAAGGAGGATTCATTTTCCAAAATAAGAGGATCAAGGCACTCTTCACTTTTAAGTGAAACTGCCTTCATTAATCTGACACTGACCTATTTAACATGCAAAATTCCTTTAAAGTTTTGTAAAAAATATTAAACAGAGCGATGTCAGATTATCAAAGGCATGTTATTCCAAAAGGGAAAGGTGCCTTGGTCCTCTTGTTCTCGCTCTCTTCTGTCTTTAGAGGACATATTTAGTTAGATAATGGCTTTCGTATGAGATCAAGGCTCGCCACTCCTTAGCCAGTCTGTCATTGTAGCAGCCTTTATATGGCAGTGTAATTTATAGTGGGTTATATAACCACACTGTCAGAAAAAAAAAGGTTCACCGTTCTACTGTTTTAAAGTCCCAGTGATAATTGATACAACAGCATACGTTTTTATTTCTGACAGCCACAATAAAAATAGGAATATGAATGAGATTAGCAGCAGGGCGGCCTAGTGGTTGGAGACCAACCCATAAGGTCACACAGGTTCGATCCCCACAGCAGACCATGTGTCCAGAGTGAGCAAGACGCTGAACCCCCTTCCCAGCTAAATAACTACAATGTAAAACTTAGCGGAAAATGAAAATAGCTTATAAACTCAAAAAAAGCTCACACTTTTCCTTCAAGACAAACAAAATAGGACATCAGGTCAAAAAATATCATTATTTCTACTTCCTACTCTTGGTGAATATGAAAATAATTACATTTTTCATTGAAGGGATACTGCTTTAAGCAATTATATAAATGTATTTACAGAAATATTACTCTGGCGTGTACTGCAGTGGTTCAAAATGAATTGTTTTGAACGTATGACTCATAATAAAATCATGGTCAAATCGATGATGCTGAATTAATATGAAAGTGATTGATGCGTTTCAGCGCTTTTTGAGGAAAACACATGAACAACAATAAATAAATCAATATAACATGTTTACATTCAGAGTGAAACCAGTAAAACCAAACAAAATCTGATAATTAGGACTAAACTCACAAAACTTTGATAAACAGTAACAAAAAATAGTCACATTTAAAATGAAAAAGAAGTATATATTACTCTGTTGCTCTGATAATGACAATAATGATGGTTGATGAAATGTCATTGATTTTCATCACATTCATAGCTCACCTATTTAAATATAAAATAAAGAGCTAAATTTTCCTTTATAGACGTTTGCCACGGTGCAGAACACTGCAACCTCACCAAAGCAATTTTTAAAAAAAAGAGACATTTCAGCAACCGTTACAACATCCTCAGTAGTTAAAGTCTGACACCCGGTGAGTTGTCGTCGTGGTTGTCGTAGCGTCACCTGTCCGCGTTTCCGTGGTAACCACGTGGCGGGTGGTTCTGGTGGTCTTGGTCACCATGGTGACGGTTCCTTCCTCGGCCAAGGAGACTTGGTGCTCCTCGGACACGTCCTGGGTGGTGAAGTCCATCCCTGAGGTGTGGAGGCAGAAGGATCCGGAGACCTCGGCCTCACCTCCCACCTCCCCCCTCCGCCGGGCCTGAGGAGAACCCTCTGGGGTTATCTGGAGGAAACCTGGGGGAGGGGAGGAGAGGAGGGGAGGGGAGGAAGAAGGAGGGAAGGAGAGGAGAGAAGAGGACGGTAGAGGAGAGAAGAGGAGGGGAGCGGAGAGGAGAGGAAACATAGGAAAGGAAAGGAAGAAAGGTGAAGTAATCAGAGAAGAGGAGAGAGAAAGAAATGAAGAGGGAAAGGAAACTTAGTCTGTTGTAGCAGAGACAAAACAGAGGTGATATATTAATAAACTTGAATAACGAAATTCTACCTTCCTAGTAATAATAAAAATGATGTATTTATGTAGCACTTAGCTACAAAAGAGTTTACAAAGTGCTTCACATAAAAACAGAAGAAACAGCACAACATATGGAATGAAAATAAATAAAACAAGGGACCAGAAGAAATAGAAAAAATAAATTATGTACACATATATTGTAATATGTTAATATAGTAAAATAGTCATATGATGCAGGTAAAAAACATGAGTGATGCAGACACACACACACAACTGGGTTATCTTACACATTTCTTTCTTTAGCTGTGCATTACTGTACTTTCTACTATGTAGATTATTGCTAACTGGAGGTAGCAATAACTTTGTGCCATTTTTCACTGTCTCTGTTAAATAAACATTGAAGTGTTCATTTCAAAAATGCTATATGTCCATTTTGGAAAACGATTAGGTGAGGTTCATATTTCTTTATTGCTAAAATACATAGGATTCGGTGTATACATTTTCAAATTCATTTTGCCAAGCAAGGAATTAAGTTATCTCCCTTTAATAAAAATACTGGAACTTGTTTGAATTGTATTCTATTAATCATTTTGTGAGAGTAGGTATCCCTTTTTTAAATAATGGATATCTAATTTAGGAGAGAATCTCCTCTCCTCCTCTGTCCTTACCTGTGGAGTGTGGCTTCAGGGTGAACTTGGGGACCTTGAACCAGGGGGAAGCCTCTCTCTCATCAGCCTCCAGCTCTCTGCTTTCGCCCTCCGCCTCGCCCCAAGCCTGGAGCTTCCCTGAGCTGAACTCCATGGTAAAACTAGCTGGGGACTCCGAACTGTCCCTGTCCAGCATCTCTGTCCTGGCATGAGATGACACCACATCCTTCCTGGGCTCCATGTCTGCCTCTTCTTCCTCTCCCTCCCCTCCTCCCTTCTTTTTACTGAAACCAGCAAAGGACATCTTGCCTGATTTGATCTTTAGCCCTCTGGCGTCTCCCACGGCTGCTCTCGGTGATGAATCCTTCGCCAATTGTGCGCTCATTTCTGCGTCCTCCTCCCCTCCACCCATCTTGCCATATGGAGAGGTGAACTCCACCTTTGGAAGTTTGATTTTACCACTAAATTTGCCTTTGTCGTCCTTTGATCCATTGTGGAGATTTGCATCTTTCTCACCGTTGAGACTGGAGCTCGAACCTTCACTTTTGAGACTGACATCAAATGAGCCTGACTTGCTGGGAGAAAAGGAGACTTTGGGCATTTTAATCTTCCCACCCTTTGACTTTTCCTCTCCCTCCATCTCTCCTTCTGTGCTCACAGCAGCTCCTTTATCTTTGGAGCCTGACTTCCCAAAGGTTGGCTTCATTTTGATCTTGGGCATCTTTATTCTGACATCTTCTGTTTCAGCCTCAGCTGTTGCCTCCCCTTCTGGGATGCCTGTGGATGCAGCAGCCTGGTCTGTTTGAGGAGGATTTACCAGCACAAACACAGCTTTCTTTACTTTGGGCATCTTAGGGCCTTCATACCGAATTTCTGGCCCATAGATATCCATTCGTCCTTCAGGAGAGGAGATGGAGGGTAATGGGACACCAAATTTAGGGATTTTGATTTTCTTGCCCTTTCCTGCGATGGCATCATGTTCATCCTGTGATGCAATATCAAAGTCTATGTCTGGTATTGTGGGGTCTTTGATTTCCACATTGGGTAGCGAGAGGCCACTCTCTCCATCTGCTCCTAAGGACTCAGGCCCTGAGCCTTGTTTGGTCTTCAGACTAACAGTTGGTAATGTAACCTTTGGCACTGGGAGTTGAATACGGTCTTTGCCTTCTGTCTGTCCATTGTGGGTTTCTCCCTGGACTGAGATTAAGGGACCAGAGAATTCCACTTCAGGGGGGGAGATATTTGGTAATGCCGGACCGCTAACTTCAACTTCTGGCAGCTCAATGTTTCCTTTGCCATGTTTGGCTTTTTTGATTTTGAATCTACCGCTTACCCCTTCATCCTCCTCTTTCCCAGGTTTTTTCACTTCTACTGTTGCATCTCCGCTGTTTTTCATTTTAGGCATTCCAATCTTGAATTTAGTTCCTTTTACTTTAGGCCCCTTTACTTTGCTGCTGGTTCCTGATGTGTTGAGATCCAAGTCAGGTAATTCGATCTTCTTTCTGTCCTTCTTCCCCTCTCCTCTGTGAAGACCTATGTCAAGCTCCAGGTCTCCTGTTGGACCTTCAATATCTATTGTTGGCATCTTTAGTTTCAAACCCTTGTGCTCTCCCTCAACATGCAAGCCAGTTTTCCCATGGGTCTCTGCTCCTTGTTTAGGTTTACCAACTCTCACATCAAGGTCCAGATCAGGTGATGTGACTTGTGGCACTTTAATCTTCCCCTCTGCCTCAGCACTGGGTAAGTTGATTCCTACCTCACCTGACTTCCCCTCTGGCAGTGATATATCCACCTTTGGAAGTTTGATGTCTGGTCCTTTGAATTTTCCTCCTGTGACCTCCATCTCTATATCAGGTACTTCAATGTCTCTAGTTTTACCTTTGGGAAGTGAAATGTCTACTTTTGGCATCTTGATATGTGGTGTTTTAAATTTGCCTCCCTCTCCTTTTATGTCAACTTCTGGACCTTCAATTTCTCCCGATTTCCTTGTGGGCAATGATATATCAACATGAGGCATCTTGATATGTGGCATCTTGATCTTTCCTCCATCTGCCTCCACTCTCATATCTGGTGCGTCAATATTTACTTTTCCCTTAGGGAGAGATATGTCAACATTTGGCATTTTAACATGAGGCATCTTGAACTTTCCCCCAGCTCCCTCAATCTCAACCTCTGGACCTTCAATCTTACCAGATTTTCCTTTCGGTAGTGAAATATCCATTGAAGGCATTGTCATGTGTGGCATTTTAAATTTTCCTCCCTCAGCTTTTAGCTCCATCTCAGGCCCTTCAACCTCAGCCTTTCCTTTTGGTAGTGAAATGTCAACACTAGGCATTTTGACATGAGGCATCTTAAGCTTCTCTCCCGCTCCCCCAAATTCTATGTCCATATCTGGCATGTCAATTTTGCCAGTTTTTGTTTTGGGAAGAGATATATCTATATCAGGCATTTTCATATGAGGCATTTTGAATTTCCCTCCACCTTCTCCCTCTATCTCCACTTCTGGACCTTCAATCTTGCCAGATTTTCCTTTGGGTAATGAAATATCAACTCTTGGCATTTTGATATCAGGCATTTTGAATTTGTGCCCCTCTCCCTCAACTTTTACACCCACATCTGGTGTATGAATCTCTCCAGTTTTTACTTTAGGCAGGGTTATGTCAATATTTGGCATTTTGACATGAGGCATCTTAAATTTCCCATCTCCTCCCTCTATTTCAATGTCTGGTCCTTCAATCTTTCCACCTTTTCCTCCTGGGAGGGATATGTCAATATTGGGCATTTTAACATGAGGCATTTTGAATTTTGCTCCTCCTCCCTCTACATCTACATCAATATCTGGGGCATCAATATGTCCAGATTTTCCTCGAGGAATTGAAATGCCCATATGTGGCAGTTTGACATGAGGCATTTTGAATTTCCCTCGTTCTCCCTCAATGTCCACTTCTGGTGAGTTGATATCACCAAATCTCGCTTTGGGCAGTGCTATGTCCAGTGTTGGCATTGTAATCTGTGGTGACTTGAATTTCCCACCTTCTCCTCTGAGTTCCACCTCTGGCCCTTCCACTTTTCCTTTGGGCAGAGATATGTCAACATCAGGCATTTTCATATGAGGCATCTTAAATTTCCCACCTTTTCCCTCTATCTCCATTTCTGGTCCTTCAATCTTTCCAGGTTTTCCTTTAGGAAGAGAGATGTCAATGTTTGGCAACTTCATGTGAGGCATCTTGAATTTTCCTCCCTCGCCCTCAATCTCAACCTCGGGACCTTCAATCTTTCCTTTTGGTAGTGAAAAGTCTACTGAGGGAATTGTCATGTGTGGCATTTTAAATTTCCCTCCCTCTAACTCCAGTTCCGGCCCTTCAATTTTGCCAGATTTTCCTTTGGGTAGTGAAATGTCAATAGTAGGCATTTTTACATGAGGCATTTTGAATGTTCCTCCTCCTCCTCCTCCCTCAAATTCTACCTCTGGGCCTTCAATTTTGCTAGATTTTCCTTTGGGCAGTGACATATCAATGGAGGGCACTGTAATCTGTGGCATCTTGAATTTTCCACCTTCCCCTTTGATCTCCATCTCTGGACCTTCAATCTTACCTTTGGGCAGAGACATGTCAACATCAGGCATTTTCATATGAGGCATTTTAAATTCCCCTCCCCCAGCTCCCTCTATTTCAACCTCTGGACCTTCAATCTTTCCCTTTGGCAGTGAAATATCTACTGAAGGCATGCTAAGGTGTGGCATCTTGAATTTTCCACCTTTGCGTTTGATCTTCATCTCTGGACCTTCGATCTCACCTTTGGGCAGAGATATGTCAACATGAGGCATTTTCATATGAGGCATTTTAAATTTCCCTCCCCCATCTCCCTCTATTTCAACCTCTGGACCTTCAATCTTTCCTTTTGGCAGTGAAATGTCAACTGAAGGCATGCTAAGGTGTGGCATCTTGAATTTTCCACCTTCTCCTTTGATCTCCATCACTGGGCCTTCAGTCTTTCCCACCTTTCCTTTGGGTAGTGATATATCAATATCAGGCATTTTCATATGAGGCATTTTGAATTTCCCTCCTCCCTCTCCTTCCATTTCTATCTCTGGTGTGTCAATGCCTCCGATTTTTGCTTTAGGGAGAGAGATGTCGATGTTGGGCATTTTCATATGAGGCATCTTGAACTTTCCTTGCTCTCCTTCAATTTCTATCTCAGGACCTTCAATCTTTCCAGATTTTCCTTTGGGTAGTGAAATATCAACTTTTGGCATTTTGATACCAGGCATTTTGAATGTACCTCCCTCTCCCTCAAATTTTGCATCCACATCTGGTGTATCAATCTCTCCAGTTTTCATTTTAGGCAGGTTTATGTCAAAATGTGGCATTTTGACATGAGGCATCTTAAACTTTCCACCTCCCTCTCCCTCCATTTCAACATCTGGTCCCTCAAATTTCTTTCCTTTAGGCAGAGATATGTCAACGTTTGGCATTTTGATACCAGGCATTTTGAATTTGCCTCCGTCTCCCTCAACCTCTACATCCACATCTGGAATATGAACTTTCCCAGTTCTTACTTTAGGCAGGGTTATGTCAACATTGGGCATTTTGACATGTGGCATCTTAAACTTGCCACTTCCCTCCCCCTCTATTTCAACATCTGGTGCATTAAGATCTCCAGATTTTCCTTTGGGAAGGGAAAGGTCAATTGACGGCATTGTAATCTGTGGGATTTTGAATTTTCCTCCATCTCCTTTGAGTGCCACTTCTGGTCCTTCAATCTTTGCAGACTTTCCTTTTGGCAAGGATATATCCACATTGGGCATATTGATGTGAGGCATCTTGAACTTCCCCCCCTCTGCCTCAACTTCAATGTCACCTGTTTTTCCTTTAGGAAGTGACAAGTCAATGTCAGGCATTTTGATGTTGGGCATTTTGAATTTGCCTCCTCCCTTAATCTTTTCATCATGCTTTACTTTAGGCAGGGACACATCCAAGTCTATTTTGGGGACTGAAACATCAATAGTTGGCATTTTGGGGATTCTGAGGTTTCCCTCATAACCTCTGATATCAGCTTCTGAGACGTCCACTTCAGCCTTGGGGAGAAGAACCTCTGTTTCAGGTGTCTTAGCTGCTGGTAGTGACAGTTCAACAGAGGGCATCTTGACCTTGGCCTTAGCATCAAAATCACCACTTGGCCTGCCTATATCTCTCTCTTTAGAACCAAATCCTGGCATGGAGAACTTGGGCAATTTGATCGTGACATCAGGTGCATGGAAACCACCTTTCCCTTCCATGTCTCCTTCCAATTTGGCATTAACCTCTCCCTCTGGTAGTTGACCCTTTGGTGATGATATTTTAAACTTGGGGAATTTCACTTTGTATTTAGATTTATCCTCTGGGCCCTCAACTCTGATTTCTGGTTTAGGAATGTCAATTTTACCCTTCTTCACTTTAACGTCCACCTCAGGACAAGACACAGATATATCTGCATCCTTTTTAGATATTCCAAATGAGGGCATTTTGATTTTAGGCTTTTTCACCTTGACTTTAACTTTTCCATCCCCATCAAACTCTACCGATGGTGCCCTAATCTCACCTTCCACATGTGGTGGGCTGAGGGAAATGTCTCCCTTGGGGCCTTGTCCTCCTATCTCCAAATCACCGCTCTTGGACTTCCCACCAAACTTGGGTAGAGAGAACTTGGGGACTTTAAGGGAGACATCAGGCAAATCAAAGCTGCCCCCTGAGGAAGGTCTCCCTCCCTCTGCTTTCAGAAGCTCCACCTCCACATCATCCCCTTTAGGTTTGGTCAGGCCAAAGTCTAGATCCACCTTAGGAGCTGAGATGTCGACCGTCGGTAGTTTGACAGTGGGAAGTTTAATTGATCCACCTGCACCTTCTATGGCACCTGTCTCGATGTCTGCACCCTTAACTTTTACCTTGGGTGGTTTCACATCTCCTTTGAGGCTTAGGTCTGCATCAATATCACCTTTGGCTTTTGTACTAATCTTTGGCAAGGAGGGCATTTTAAGGTGGCCACCAGACATCTCAAAATGTCCTGATGCATCAGGACCACTGGTGTCCACTTTGAGGCTTTTGTCTTTGTGACCGGAGGGTAGGCTGAGGTCAAGGTCAAACTTGGGGACATTTATATCAAGAGTTGGCATATGGAGCCCACCACCTTTTTTACCAGATGTGTCGACCTCCACTTCACCATGCCCCGCCATTTTGGGAAGTGAGACATCCATTTTAGGCATTTCAAATTTTCCACCTTTCGCCTCAGGGCCCTTGATGTTGACATTGACTTCTTTTGACTTTATTTTTGGTAGAGATATATCAACTTTGGGCACTTCAAACTTTCCTCCTTTTCCAGATGGCCCTTCAATATTGATATCTCCCTCCACTTTTCCTATGGGAAATGAAATATCAACCGTTGGCACCTCAATCTTTCCTCCTTTCATCTCTGGTC
This sequence comes from Centroberyx affinis, assembly GCF_046629955.1. Lineage (NCBI taxonomy): Eukaryota > Metazoa > Chordata > Actinopteri > Beryciformes > Berycidae > Centroberyx > Centroberyx affinis. Next base: position 119,907 of record NW_027279202.1, read on the forward strand.
CTTCTATTTTGACATCACCTTCTGGAAGATTCACCTTTGGTAATGAAACATCAAATTTGGGCATTTTGAATTTTCCCCCTTTCCCCTCAGGGCCCTCAACATTTATGTCACCCCTAACCTTTCCTTTAGGAAGTGAAATGTCAATGGTTGGCATGTGGAATTTTCCTCCTTTAACATCAGGACCCTCTATGCTGACTCCTCCCTCTGGTGATTTCATTTTAGGCAGTGAAACGTCAAATGATGGCATATTGAACTTTCCACCTTTGACTTCAGGTCCTTCAATATCGACATCAACTCCCTTAGCTTTCACTTTAGGAAGAGAGATATCAATTGCAGGCCCTTCCAATTTGACATCACCCTCTGGTAGGTTCATCTTTGGAAGCGAAACGTCAAATTTGGGCATTTTGAATTTACCTCCTTTTCCCTCAGGACCCTCAATATTGAGATCACCTTCAACCTCTCCTTTGGGGAGTGAAAGGTCAATGTTTGGCATGTTGAATTTCCCCCCCTTAAGCTCAGGACCTTCAATGTTGACCTCCGGTCCCTTAGCTTTCATTTTAGGAAGAGAGATATCAATTGAGGGCATATGGAACTTGCCTCCTTTGCCACTATGTCCTTCAATTTCAATTTCCCCTTCTGCTTTTCCTTTGGGGAGTGAAATATCAATGTCTGGCATCTCAATCTTCCCCCCCTTGATCTCTGGTCCTTCTACTTTGAAATCACCTTGTGGAAGATTCACCTTTGGTAAGGAAATGTTAAATTTGGGCATCTTGAATTTTCCCCCTTTCCCCTCAGGGCCCTCAACATTTATGCCACCCTCAACTTTTCCTTTGGGAAGTGAAATGTCAATGGTTGGCATGTTGAATTTTCCTCCTTTAACATCAGGACCCTCTATGTTGACTCCTCCCTCTGGAGATTTCATTTTAGGCAGTGAAACGTCAAGTGATGGCATAGTGAACTTTCCACCTTTGACTTCAGGTCTTTCAATGTCGACATCGACTCCCTTAGCTTTTATTGTAGGAAGAGTGAGATCAATTGAAGGCATTTGAAACTTGCCTCCTTTACCTCCATGCCCCTCAATGTCAATATCTCCCTCTATCTTTCCTTTTGGAAGTGAAATATCAGTGGTTGGCATTTCAATCTTTCCTTTAATCTCTGGCCCTTCCAATTTGACATCACCCTCTGGCAGGTTCATCTTTGGAAGTGAAATGTCAAATTTGGGCATTTTGAATTTACCTCCTTTTCCCTCAGGACCCTCAATATTGAGATCACCATCAACCTTTCCTTTGGGGAGTGAAAGGTCAATGTTTGGCATGTTGAATTTTCCTCCCTTAAGCTCAGGACCTTCAATATTGACCTCTGGTCCCTTAGCTTTCATTTTAGGAAGAGAGATATCAATTGAGGGCATATGGAACTTGCTTCCTTTGCCACTATGTCCTTCAATTTCAATTTCCCCTTCTGCTTTTCCTTTGGGGAGTGAAATATCAATGTCTGGCATCTCAATCTTCCCCCCCTTGATCTCTGGTCCTTTTACTTTGAAGTCACCCTCTGGAACATTCACCTTTGGTAACGAAATGTCAAATTTGGGCATCTTGAATTTTCCCCCTTTCCCCTCAGGGCCCTCAACATTTATGCCACCCTCAACTTTTCCTTTGGGAAGTGAAATGTCAATGGTTGGCATGTTGAATTTTCCTCCTTTAATATCAGAACCCTCTATGCTGACTCCTCCCTCTGGAGATTTCATTTTAGGCAGTGAAACGTCAAATGATGGCATAGTGAACTTTCCACCTTTGACTTCAGGTCCTTCAATGTCGACATCGACTCCCTTAGCTTTTATTTTAGGAAGAGAGAGATCAATTGAGGGCATCTGAAATTTGCCTCCTTTACCTCCATGTCCCTCAATGTCAATATCTCCCTCTAGCTTTCCTTTTGGAAGTGAAATATCAGTGGTTGGCATTTCAATCTTTCCTTTAATCTCTGGTCCTTCCAATTTGACATCACCCTCTGGCAGGTTCATCTTTGGAAGCGAAACGTCAAATTTGGGCATTTTGAATTTACCTCCTTTTCCCTCAGGACCCTCAATATTGAGATCACCTTCAGCCTTTCCTTTGGGGAGTGAAAGGTCAATGTTTGGCATGTTGAATTTCCCTCCCTTAAGCTCAGGTCCTTCAATATTGAGCTCTGGTCCCTTAGCTTTCATTTTAGGAAGAGAGATATCAATTGAGGGCATATGGAACTTGCCTCCTTTGCCACTATGTCCTTCAATTTCAATTTCCCCTTCTGCTTTTCCTTTGGGGAGTGAAATATCAATGTCTGGCATCTCAATCTTTCCCCCCTTGATCTCTGGTCCTTTTACTTTGAAATCACCCTCTGGAAGATTAACCTTTGGTAACGAAATGTCAAATTTGGGCATCTTGAATTTTCCCCCTTTCCCCTCAGGGCCCTCAACATTTATGCCACCCTCAACTTTTCCTTTGGGAAGTGAAATGTCAATGGTTGGCATGTTGAATGTTCCTCCTTTAACATCAGGACCCTCTATGCTGACTCCTCCCTCTGGAGATTTCATTTTAGGCAGTGAAACGTCAAGTGATGGCATGTTGAACTTTCCACCTTTGACTTCAGGTCCTTCAATATCGATATCAACTCCCTTAGCTTTCATTTTAGGAAGAGAGACATCAATTGAGGGCATTTGAAATTTGCCTCCTTTACCTCCATGCCCCTCAATGTCAATATCTCCCTCTATCTTTCCTTTTGGAAGTGAAATATCAGTGGTTGGCATTTCAATCTTTCCTTTAATCTTTGGCCCTTCCAATTTGACATCACCCTCTGGCAGGTTCATCTTTGGAAGCGAAACGGCAAATTTGGGCATTTTGAATTTACCTCCTTTTCCCTCAGGACCCTCAATATTGAGATCACCTTCAACCTTTCCTTTGGGGAGTGAAAGGTCAATGTTTGGCATGTTGAAATTTCCTCCCTTAATATCAGGACCTTCAATATTGACCTCTGGTCCCTTAGCTTTCATTTTAGGAAGAGAGATATCAATTGAGGGCATATGGAACTTGCCTCCTTTGCCACTATGTCCTTCAATTTCAATTTCCCCTTCTGCTTTTCCTTTGGGGAGTGAAATATCAATGTCTGGCATCTCAATCTTCCTCCCCTTGATGTCTGGTCCTTCTATTTTGAAATCACCCTCTGGAACATTCACCTTTGGTAAGGAAATGTCAAATTTGGGCATTTTGAATTTTCCCCCTTTCCCCTCAGGGCCCTCAACATTTATGCCACCCTCAACTTTTCCTTTGGGAAGTGAAATGTCAATGGTTGGCATGTCGAATTTTCCTCCTTTAATATCAGGACCCTCTATGCTGACTCCTCCCTCTGGAGATTTCATTTTAGGCAGTGAAACGTCAAGTGATGGCATAGTGAACTTTCCACCTTTGACTTCAGGTCCTCTAATGTCGACATCGACTCCCTTAGCTTTCATTTTAGGAAGAGAAAGATCAATTGAAGGCATCTGAAACTTGCCTCCTTTACCTCCATGCCCCTCAATGTCAGTATCTCCTTCTATCTTTCCTTTTGGAAGTGAAATGTCAGTGGTTGGCATTTCAATCTTTCCTTTAATCTCTGGTCCTTCCAATTTGACATCACCCTCTGGTAGGTTCATCTTTGGAGGTGAAACATCAAATTTTGGCATTTTGAATTTTCCTGTTTTCCCTTCAGGGCCTTCAACATTTATGTCACCTTTGACTTTTCCTTTGGGAAGTGCAATATCAATGGTTGGCATCTCAAATTTCCCATCTTTTCCAGAGTGAACTTCAATATCAATGTCCCCCTCTGCTTTTCCTTTAGGAAGAGAGAGGTCAATTTTTGGCATCTCAAACTTCCCACCTTTAACTTCTGGTCCCTGAATCTTCACATCCCCTTCTGGGAATTTTATTTTGGGGAGGTTGATGTCTAGAGAGGGCATGCTGAATCTGCCTCCTTTTCCTTCACCTTCAACACTGACATCACCTACTAAATTTCCTTTAGGAGGCGAGATGTCAATTGTAGGCATTTTGATTTCCCCACCTTTGACGTCTGGTCCCTTAATACTGATGTCAACTCCCTTTGATTTCATTTTAGGGAGAGAAACATCGATTGAGGGCATGTGGAACTTTCCCCCTTTGCTTTTAGTTTGTATGTTTCCCTCCACTTTTTCTTTTGGAAGAGAGATATCAACCGATGGCCCCTCAAGGCTAACATCACCCTCAGGGATCTTCATCTTTGGTAAGGATACATCAAATGTTGGCATTTTAAACTTCCCTCCTTTTCCTGAAGGTCCTTCAATATCTAATTTACCCTCTGCTTTTCCTTTGGGCAGAGAAATATCAATTGTAGGACTGTGAATTTTCCCACCTTTGATCTCACTTCCCCTTAGGCTTAGATCTGCTTCAGGTGACTTGACCTTAGGAAGAGAGATATCTAATGAGGGGATGGTGAATTTACCTCCCTTTCCGCCTCCTCCATCGATATCAATATCTCCCTCTACTTTACCCTTGGGAAGTGAAACATCAATCGAAGGCATCTCAAACTTTCCTCCTTTCAACTCAGGACCTTCAATGTCAATGTCACCTCCCTGTGATTTCATCTTTGGTGGTGACACGTCTAAAGAGGGCATCTGGAATTTTCCTCCTTTGGCTGCAGGACCTTTGATCTTCACTTCTCCCTCTGGCAATTTCATTGCAGGAAGAGAGATGTCGAGAGATGGCATATTGAACTTTGCTCCTCCTTTAACATCAGGACCTTCAATATCAACCTCTCCCTCTTTGGATTTCATCTTTGGGAGAGTGATGTCAAAAGTGGGCATCTTGAACTTGGCTCCCTTACCGCCACTACCCTCAAGATCCATGTCCCCTTCTAATTTTCCTTTGGGAAGTGAAAAGTCAATGGTTGGCAGTTCAATCTTTCCTCCTTTAGCCTCAGGGCCTTCAATCTTCACCTCTCCCTCAGGTAGCTTCATTTTTGGAAGAGAAATGTCTAGAGAAGGCATGGTGAATTTGCCTCCTTTTCCTTCACCGCCTTCAATATTCAAACCCCCCTCTACTTTTCCTTGGGGAAGAGAAATATCAACTGTTGGCATCTTGATTTTTCCACCTTTGATTTCAGGTCCCTCTAAAGTGACCTCTCCCTCAGGTGACTTAATTTTAGGAAGAGAGATATCATATGTGGGCATTTTAAACTTGCCCCCTTTTCCCCCAATGTCAACCTCACCCTTGGATTTACCCTTTGGAAGAGAAATATCTACTGATGGCACTTCAATTTCCCCTCCTTTAATCTCAGGGCCTTCTATGTCAACCTCAGCCCCAGATGTCCTTATCCTAGGGAGTCTGATGTCAAATGAGGGCATTTTGAACTTGCCTCCTTTTGTAGATGGTCCTTCTATTTCGATGTCCCCCTCTGTCTTTCCTTTTGGCACCGATATATCAATAGATGGCATCTGTATTTTACCTCCACCTTTCACCTCTGGCCCCTCTATGTCGAGATGACCCTCTGGTTGTTTCAGCTTTGGTAAAGAAACATCAAAGGTAGGCATTTTGAATTTGCCTCCCTTCCCAGCATGCCCCTCTACTTCAATGTCTCCTTCCATTTTGCCTCTGGGCAGGGAAATGTCAAGTGTGGGCGTTTCAAATTTACCACCTTTTACTTCGGGACCCTCAATGTCGACTTCCACCTCACCTGTCTTCATTTTAGGTAGGGAGATGTCAAATGTTGGCAATTGAAATTTTCCTCCTTTGCCTTCTTCGATATCAATCTCTCCTGCTTTGCCTTTGGGAAGAGTCAGGTCTACTTTGGGCAACTTGAAGCCCCCTTTGACTTCTGGTCCTTTAATATCTACTTCTCCCTCAGGTGACTTAATTTTGGGAAGAGATATATCAAAATCAGGCATTTTGAACTTCCCATCTCCACCAACATAATGCTCTATATCAATATCTCCACCCTGTGCTTTTATCTTTGGAAGAGAGATGTCAGCAGAAGGTAGGCTGATTTTCCCTCCAGCTTCTGGACATTCAATATCCATATCAGGAGATCCCATCTTTGGTAAGGAGATGTCAAACTTTGGCATGGAGATATTGGGCCCCTTAAAACATGCGCCCTCCACCTCATCAGGAATTCTTCGTCCAGTGTCCAATTCCAAATCAACATCAGGTATAGAGATGTCAATGGCAGGCATTTTGATTGCCGTCTTCCCATCTGCTTCGTACTCTGGGAGTGAGACTTCCATGTCAGACTTTCCCTTCATTTTTGGCAAAGAGATATCAACAGATGGCATCTTAATAGATGCACCTGTCCCTGAGAGATCCATGCCCTCAACACTGCCCTCCATCTTTGGTTTGGTGATATGTGCTTTGGGGAGACCTATCTCACCCCCTCCCTTGATCTTTGCTTCAGGTGCTTTGATATGTCCTTCCATGCCTCCCTTCATGGTGGGAAGAGAAAAGTCCACATCTACTTCAGGAGGTGTTATGTCAATATGTGGCATTTTCAGCCCTGTCTTCTCAGGACCTTCAGCTTTTACCTTGATGTCACCATCTATCTCATCAGAATGGCGTGAGAGTCTAACTCTGGGTAGTTTCAACTTTGGCATTCTCAACTTTGCATCTCCTTTGCCTACATCTACATCTACTTTTCCCAAAGCTCCCTCTGCACCAACTCCTCCTTTGGTGTTGATTTTAGGTGCTTTGATTTCTGCCTTTCCCTTCACAGTGGGCAAAGATGCCTCAGCTTTTCCTGAGGGAAGTGCAAACTCCACATCGGGTGCGTTAAGCGTAGCCCCTCCCCCCTCCACTTCCATGTCGCTGCCCTTATTACCAGACAAGCTGAACTCCACCGAGGGTGGCCGGAGTTTCACATCTGGTGGTTTCAACTCCACAGAGCCAGATGCCAAGGCTGGGTCTGACTTTGTGTGTTTGGTCTTGGGAAAGGTGATTCCAAACTTGTGTCCTTTTACTTTGGTTTTCACTTTAGCTCCAGATACGTCAGGTGAAGAGATATCCACCTGTCCTTCAAGTTTTCCTGTTTCCACTTTTCCTCCAGTCGCTGCTCCAGCGTAACCCTTTGTTTTCATTCCGGGGAACCTGGGAGAATAGGATGAGTGTATAGAAAGGGGAGGGAGAAGGAGAAAAAGACATTGTAATGCAGCCAAGATCCTAGGGAATAGCCAATAAAGAGTTATATTCCAAAATTCATTTTGGAAAAAGAAAATCATAATTTGAAGTGTATCAATTCATAAATATAGATCTAGCCAGTAAAAGTATTTTTTGTCAGTCCTAGACTGACAAAAGGATAATACTGTCAGTCTAGAATACCTATTCTTCAAAAAGTACCATACTTTGCTTACGTTTTTGGCTATCACCCATTTTGTCAGTGCAGGTGGCGTCTATAATGCATTCAAACATGAAAAGCAGACACAAAAAGAGCTTGAACACGGCTCACCTGATCCTCCTCTTTTTCTTCCCCAAGGCTGCTGCTCCTCCAGCTTCCTCTGCTGCAGCCTTCGCACTCCTCCTCTGTTTGAATTTGGGGAGAGAAAACTCCACATCAACGTCACTCATTTCCAGCCTGGGGGGAGTGCCCTCTATCACCAGCTCCTCTCTACCCTTCTTCTCTTTCAGCCTCTTCAGACCGAAACGACCACCCCTCTTCTTCTTGACCTTGAACGGCTTGGTACTCTTGACACTCTGAAACATACACACACAGATATGAGTGATAGGAAGGTCACAGTCACTCACATTTAAAGGCCCACAATTGCGGTATGGTACAACCTGTTGAGTTGCTGGCTATATTTATATAATGATTTATTCGATTTTTTTTCCCTCAATCTAGTATTCAACTATTTATACAAGGACTGAAAGTGTATGAGAGCTAAGAATGTGTTTTAAATTAACTTTGAGGTTCTAGAAGATTTGACTTATAATACTAATAAACTTTGTTTGTACGCAATTTTCAAAACAAAACTACAAAATGCTTTACATAGTCAAGTAAGTGCAGAATCATTATAGCAGAAATAGCATGAACTTAACTGACAAAAGCAATTAGACACAAAAAAAAGTTTAAGATAGGGATAGGAGAGAGAGAGGGGAGAGCTCTCTAGGATCAAGAATAAAACATATGGTACATAGCTCATAAAATAACAAATAAAACATAAGAGGAATAAAACAGGAAATTATGCAAAAGCCTGTTCATGAAAGTAAGTTTTGAGGAGATATTTAAAAGATCATACAGATTTGGCTAGCCTTAGTTTTTTGGGCAGGGCATCCCAAAGCCTAGGTGCCAGATTATATTTATATATATTTATACTTGATACCATTTTGGCCATCTTGGCTTTGGGTCCTTTGAGCTCCAGGCCGGGGACTCCAGGGCGTACGATGATCTCTCCGCCCGGGACAGTCCTCTTCAGCAGGAAGCTGACCTTATACGGCTCTGCACACTGCAGGATCTTCAGAGCGTCTTCGTATTTCACATTGTCAAAGTAGACCTTGGCACTCAGCAGCTGGTCACCTGCAGAGAGGGCATCATGACTGAATGTGTCAGCCAGTGTGTTTATACTGTGTGTGTAACCCCGACCTCCTCTAACCGCCCCTGAGCTCTGACTCCTGTGTGTATGGATGCATTCATACACAAATGAACAGTGGCTGTCAAAAGTCCACGCATTCTTTCAAATGTTCTAGTTTTTATTGCATTGAGACCTTCAATGAAAACCCATTAAATCAGATTTTTTTCCCACTTTAATTTGGAAATAGTGTCCAGGAATATCAAGGTAAAAGCAATAGGATACTCATTTCTAACAATGCACACAGACACATATATGATATATCAAGCCAGTACTTTTTTATTAAAAATCAGATACAGTCATTGTCGTCCAACTTTCCTTTTTATATTCAACAGCTTCAGGACTAGCAGTCTGTAAAACCTTCACTGAAACCTGCCACACCTTGCCTTAAGGAGCTGCGAACCAATTCATGGAATATTTTTGTTTATTATTATTATTATTTATTAGTCATATGATGGTGTAAATGGTGTTTCAGAAGATTTTTCCCCCCTGACAAGAATACAATTCTGAGGAAATTATTTTTTTTAGCATGAAAATTGAATATTGAATATCAATCAATACAATAACACCAGTATTGGTCTTTCAAAACCCGTATCAGTCGGACCCTAACAGCACACACACACAGAGATACACACACACAAGCACTGGCCTCGATGTGCTTCTTCTGTCTTGATTTTAGCTCTTAGTTTTTATCTGTATTTGTGTTCTTTGCAAAGCAGTTTGTGATGAGCCTGTTCAGTGGAAGTGCTCCCTAAATGAAATTGTCTTGGCTCAAGTTACCTTCCTGCAGACTGAGGTGCTTGGCAGCGGGGGAATCTTTGAGGACGTCCTTAACGAAGATTCCTCTCTCCCCTCCACCCGTCACGCTGTAGCCGCTGGCTCCAGCCTCCGCCTCGGTCTCCACCACTATCTCCACAGGCTCACAGGCCTCCTCCGCCGTCTGACACACACACACACACACACACACACACAGTCAAATATTTCCTCGAAACCGGGTGGTAATAGTAGCAATAGCCACTAAGAAGAAGACATTTGCGCAGTTCACTGATGTAACCTTAAAAGATTTCTGGATTTTAAAAATTGCAAAATTCCTATTAATGCAATGCGATTCTTTCAATACAATGCATTTTGCTTGTTCTTTTATTTGAATTTTATCTTTTTATCTGTCTTTTATCTGCCTTCTATTGATGTAAAGCACCTTGAGCTGCATGTTGTGTATGAAAGGTGCTATACAAATAAAGGTTATTATTACTATTATTATTATTATTATTATTATTATTATTATTATTATTATTATTATTAATGCCATTTGGTGCTGCCAATGCCAAAGTTGTGCAGTGCAGCTTTTAGCACAAAGTAATACATCAGATGAAGAAGAACACACTGCTACTGTGCTATTTCCTTTGCTGGGTAGATTCAAAAATAGTTTACAATGCAGCTGAGCAATCACACTAATGTTTTCTATCTTGTTTGCCTTCCTTTAATGAATGCACGGCCCGAAATTTATAGCGACTTGTCACTTCACACTTTACATTCACATCCGTTTGATCCATTAAGCTGTCATGGAGGAAAGGTCATTCTATTCTTGAATTACATCCACTTTTACACTGATTGACCAACTCGCATATCTTACAAAGTCACCGCACAAAGGGAAAAAAGGACTGTGGTCTTTGTCAGCCATGGAATGACTCTGGTTAAGTGTATCTCCACCCATCCCTTTACCATTAGTGATATGAGGTAAATAAAAAGGTGACCTCCAGTAGGTGATCATCATAAGACAAACAACCACCAATACAAACAAAAATAAATTATACTTTCAGAACAGAATTCATTGATGCTTTTTTTCCCACTTTAAAGACCCTATCCTCATGTAACTTACAGTTTGTTAGTACTTAATATGATGTGTATTATGAATTTACATCCTAAAGATTTATGCCTCACAAGGCAGATAACTGGTTTCATGTGGGAGTATCCTCTGCTCACCCCTGTCTGCTCCTCTGTGGATGAGTCCATCTCTGGCTGGGCCAGTTGGCAGGTCGAATCTCTCAGATGGCTTCTCTTCTGACTCAGCACCTGCTTCAGCTCCGCATGGAGCTTCTCCTTCTGCACCTGCACAACACAGGCAACACACAGCAAGATGATCCACTCTGTAGGCGGATGTCATGATGCAAAATGATAGAAATTCAACTAAAATGTAACTTTTTATCTGAAATGTGCTGTGTTTGATTGCTATAACCAAATTCTTTATTTGGGTTTATTATCCTTTAAAGGTGTGCAACTGATACTTTTACAACTGCTACTGTAACAACTTTCCATTAATGTAAATTATCCATTAATGTAATGTAATAACAATTTACAATTAAGAGTGTGATAATCCTGTGAACGTCATACATTTCCCATTGTTATAAAGGTTACCTGCCATTAGTATAATAACTTGTTTCCTATTTATGTAATAATTATTACATTAGACAGAGTGTTGAAATCTTCACTATTCAAAAATATAACTGAACTAGTCAATATTCAATCTACCAGTGCACCCACTCACAAATTTGGTTATTAACATGCATGGAAGCTTACATTTAAAAATGTTTAACCTTCCTGTTAATGCAATAAAACCAAATAATGTAATAATTATTATGATAACAGTGAAAGTTACTACATTAATGGTAGGTTTTTACATTTATAACGTTAACAGGATTATTACACTATTAACTGCAAATTGCTATTACATTAATGGATCATTACATTAATGGGAAGTTACTACATTAACAGTTGTAACACATATTTTGAATTGTAGTTTTTCTGAATTGTGGTATTTTTTCCTTGCCAAACGAAAACACCTTTAAGCATTTGTCCTTCCAATAAGCAGCCATCCTCAAAACAGCAACATTGTTAGCAACATTGTCATTCCTCATTGAAACCAGTGGGTGGGACTAGCTTGCGGCGACCACTGTTAGAGGAATGCTGAAAGTGCTAACATGCGACTTTTCGGTCCATGAATGCGGGCTGAAGTGTTTACTGCAGGTCTGAGTCCGGCACCTGTGTGTGGTTTCAGATCTGCCGCAGTCAGATGTTTTTTGTTATCGACCTTGCGTCCAGCTACCAGCGGTCACCTGCTGCCGGCTGAAAAGGCATCTCTGCTGAGCTGGGAGAAATGAATGGCTGTTTATGTGTGTGTGTGTTTTGGGGGGTGGGAGGTGGGGGGGTGGGGTGGGGTGGATGACCTCAGCAGATCAGGCCCGGACTATTGTGATCCGGTCTGTATGGGCCTGGTGGCTGGCAGGGTCACATGGTCAATCAATGCTGTATTTCTCAGTCCAAATATGTCCGAATAACAATGTTGCTCATAAAAATTTCAACATTATACATTACGTTCCAGTCTGTATGTGTCTGGTGCTTCCAGGGTCATGAGGTCAATATCAGTGATGCTTTCCTCTATCCAAATATATCCAAATCACAACACAGATTCACACGGATCATCCAGGCACTGGTGAGGTCCAGCTAACTAACCAGTGATGCTGCCAGTCTCTCTTCATCCCTGTTATCATTACAAGTTATTAACTCTTATTTATTTTACACTGTAGACAGCAAAGACAATCATCATCGCTGTTGGGTGAAAACCTTGTGTCTCCAAAATATCAACTTTTCAGGATTGAAGAAAAACAGCCTTGTTTTTTGCTTGTCCACCATGCATTTCTGAACATTTTCGCATAATGGCGGACTCGATGAAGCGAGGGAGTAAACTTGTTAAACTAGTAAACTTGCTGCCTCCCTCTTCACTTGTCATGGTGGGACATGTAACCTTCAGTGGGAGAAAGATCTGTCAAAGTGAGACTGGTAACCAGTGAGACTTCTCTGCAGCTATGGTTAGCTTAGCTATTAGTCTTTATGCATGGTGCTTTGCAATGTTTGTCCTTGGCTGGCCTCCGTAGTGCAGTGGGCGAGTGGCTTTGCTGTGAGTTTCTTTAAATTTTTAAATTGGATTTACAAGGTTTTCACATGAGGACAGCGGTATGTAAACTGTCGCATGGCTAACATCATGACAGCCTAACAAAAACGCAAAACAGATGTAGCTGGGGACAAGTGTGCACCTCGCAAGGGTGTTTTTATTTCTTGTTACTGTTCAGCTTAGCTCTGCCTCTCTGTTTTGATTTATAGCTCACATAAATTTCAGAATTACTTTAATAGGCCTATCATCAAATATTAAGCACTGTTCTATATCAAGAACAGCAGTCACCTCAGCGTTGTTCTTCCACTCTAAAAAGGATAACTTGACTTTCGGAACTTTATTCTGTTATTTTTTTTTCTTCACTTCTCACTTTTGAAAGTTTCTGTGTGCGTCACCAACATATTTCTAAACACCTTTTTTGAGACGCATGTACAGTATGTGTGAATGTGTCAATGTAGGCATATTGTTTATGCTCTTACGTGTGTGTGCTTTCAGTATGCATCAATGTTTGTGTACATGTCTGTATTCATCTGTACGTGTTTGTATGCTTCTTGTTGTGTATAGGTGTGTGTGTGTGTGTGTGTGTGTGTGTCTCACCACTCGCTCGGGGCTCTCCTGTTCGTCTGCGGAGCCGCTGTGGTGGGGGTTGCTGTAGGGGGCGGAGGGGGGTCTGTCAGAGGGGGGCGACCGCCTCTTGTCTTTTACCTGTCCACACAGGAGACGGGACATTCAGCAGGTGAGACAGAGCTTCAACCAGCGTGTGTGATGTCCTGAGCACAAGGTGAGGCACCAGCCTGGAGCTCAGCCTGGGACCTTTTATGTTTTAGCTATATAAACATTTCTTCAAGGCAGAGCTGCTCTGGAGGCAGAAATAATCTCATTGGTTGAGATAAAGCTCAGTGGGCGGAGCCAAAGAACCACAGTTAGCTAAATGTAAATGTAAATGTGAATGGCAAAGAAAAATATAAATAAAATACAAAATCTAGAATATAAATAAAAAATATAAATGGTAATGACTTTTTTTTTTTTTTTATTCATTCATGACCATGGCATTCATTCATCATGGCAGCTAGCTAACTAGCTTACCTATATAGCTATAAGCTAGAATGGCTAGTTTGAACTTAGAAGGTCAGCTAGCTAGCTAACCTAGATAACTTAGTATTGATAGACTGTATCTTTCCAGTTATTAGCAAATGTGCTAGGCTTCATAATATTAGCTTCCCCCTCTCTTACCTCTTGCCTATTTCATCCAGTGTGATTATTTCTGCCTCCAGATTAACTGACTTCAAGAAATGTTTGCATAAAACTCCAGCCTGCATTTATTGTCAGACTGACACTCAACTCCCAGCTGCTCCAGTGGAGCTGCTCAGTAGCTTGAATATTTTTGACAGTGTGAGTATGAAGCTCATTCAGTCTCCTCTGGATAAATAAAGGTTACAAAAGGCTGTGGAAGCTGTGGGTTTAGCTGCACTCTGAGCTGCTCTGACAGCGGACCAGTGGCTTAGCTCTTCCTTCCCTGAGCGGACCTGATCATCACTCAACCTGGAAAAAACTAGAGTTACCCCTTACCCTTGTGTCATCAAAGACCACAACACTGAACTTTTTACAACCTTTAAATACCTGGGCAACATACCTTGACCATAAACTGAACTTCTTGAGAACACAGAGGCAGTTTGTAAAAAATGATAGCTGTTATTTTCTCTGAGGAAGCTAAACTTGTTTAATGTCTGCAGATGACTGACGGTCCTGTTTTCTAAATCTATGATTGATTCTAACTTTGTGTGTAAGTGTAGTTTGGTAACCTGTCGACCCACTGGAGTGAGCTTTTCAGTTAAGAGCTGCAAGGAAACCTACAGCAAGTCTAGTCCCATGCCCCTTTGAATATGAACTTCTACAAGCTGAAACTCCTGGTTACCTGGTTATTACTTTTCTCTGACTATTGATCGGCTATGTCTCTATTGTTTTTATTATAGTTTTTTGTTGTTGCTGCTGTTGCCTTTGATTTTATGCATGCTATGGACTAGCGATTGTGTCTGTTTTATTCACCTGGCTGTAAAAAGAATTTCCCCCTGGGGATATTAAAGTTGAATTCAGTCGAATTGAACAGGACTCAGGTCCTCTCCCTCCTGCCTTCCTGCTTCATGAATACTTCATGTCCAGGGCGCCCTTGTGGCTCACTGAGTACAGCCGTACCATAAGGCTCAGTCCTTCCCGCAGCGATCTGGGTTTGAAACCGGCCCGCGGTCATTTGCTGCATGTTCTCCCCTCTCTCTCTCCCATACCTTCCTGTCTCTTTCACACTATCTATGTCTAATAAAGCATAAAATGCCTATAATAAATCTTTAATGAATACTTCATGTCCCCCTCTACACTGCCCCCCCTTGTCTTGCAGACTTAATCTTGTAATTCTAAAAATCTCGCCTCACCTCTTATTTTCTTTCTTAGCACATGATCATTCTAGGGTCACAAGAATATTTTTTACCTATTCATCTATTGTCAGGGTGCTATGACCTCTGACCCTTGTGCTGCTTCCCACTGAGCAATTTCACGTTGATTAGCTGTTTAAAAGACATCTAAATAGTTATAGACGCATAGGCTAAAATGAGGCGACATCAGGTTTAAAAGTGAAAGTTTAGTAGACACTACATCTATATATATATACAGTATATACACATATTCATATAGACTATGTCTTCTGGTAAATGACAAAAATAGAGCATTATCTTGTACATATGGACTTCTCTTGTGCATATTTTTGATATTTACAGCTGTTTATGCATTGTTTAAATATGTACTAATGTATTTTACTGCTTGGTCTAAAACTGGGCTATACATAGTCAAAAAAGATCCTGGGCTATATGAGAGCTGAAGCAGAGACGCAGCGTTGAAATCACGTCAAATGTTCAGTGGGTTACTATTATTTTTACTATTATTTTTCAGAACACAGATAAAATCATTCGTGTGTGCTTTGCATGGCTGCAGCTCAGCATTGCAGAACAGTAGTGATAAATCCGACCTGTTGTCATGCAATTAGAGACCCAAATGCACTGGAAGCGTAAACCGACTCGCATCATTTGTAGGTGGCAGACCTGAACCGTCAGCAGCACCAGCACCTGCATGTCACCACAGCATGGCTGACTTTACGATCCATCATATTTTCTGCCCCCTGCTCTGCTGTACGGTGTGGCTCATATATTTGGAGTCCAGCTAGTAGACTGTCTAGACCAGTGATTCTCAGCCTTTTTCATATCAAGGACCCCTATTTTAGTCCACATTAGAGCCACGGACCCCCATTTGATGAGATTTTGTCTCGCTGACCCAAATTTGAGAATATTTTTATTGTTAGATATGATTTTGTCCAGAATTCCACGACTATCTGTATTGTAGGTAGAGAGATAACAGAGAAACTATGATCAAAACAGTCATTCTTCTACATTCTCTAATTGTGTTAACTTCTTGTAAATGAAATAATGGTGAAGTTTAACAATTCATCAATTTTCTGGGGACCCCCTGGAACCCCCTCAAGGACCCCTGGTGGTCCCCGGACCCCATGTTGAGAAACACTGGTCTAGACTGTATAGTACCCACTTAGTTTACAGTCAAATATTGATGGAGCTTTTGGATTTTGTTAATTAGCTTTGCCTCATCAATGCACACTAAAAATGCGATTGTAATGCGTTTTAGACAATAATGTGAGTATTGCATGTAAACACCACACTCTGATTATGTTAGTGCCATTACACTCTGCACTAGTATGCACTAATGCTAGTCGGAGTTAACCATAATCACAGTAAGACAGACTTGGACAATTGGTTATAGTCAGATTATTATGCACATGTAAACGTAGCCCATGTCTTGTTTTCCTGTGGCCAACTTCTCAAGAAAAATACCCCGACGAAACACAAGTCACCTCATGAAAAAACATCCGTTCTGGTCCTCTGCTGAACCAGGTTCAGAGCCGACACATCACTGGTTTGACCTGCCACTTAATGCTTCCAGTGTGCGTTGGGGTCTTGAAAACATTCGGTGCATTTCAAAACACATGTCTGAAACTTCCAGTGCATTCCCCCCTTTAAGCCCAAACCAGGTGAAATACACACAGGTAAGATGCATTCATCTGCATGCATGGAGCAAGAAGCTAGAATGATTTAGTATCCTGCTTATGATCCTCTTATTACAAACTAAAAATAATACACAGCTCTCTTTACAGAGTGTCATATGTAATAATACACTTCAGTTAAACAGATTAAATTAAAGCAGCTAAACGTCCTCAATGAAGCAATTTGTTGTGCAGCACAGCAAACAGCTACAACTGTCAACACTCATTTCAGTCATCAAACCACAATCACATAAAAGAAGCACTCCACTGAGCTAAAGTGCCTGATGGGTAATACAGCATCAGAGCTAAAGCGCTGTGTTTCATTAGAGTGTGAAGGCCAGACAGTGTGGTGCATTTACAGGGGATTGAAAACACAACAAGATAATAATGTAATTTGTAGTCATGGTTTGTCATTTTGACATTTTTAAAGGCCTCTAATGTTTAATGTTTTACGCTTTCACACTTTGTATTACAGTTCTACTCTCTAAATAATAACAGTATGTGTAGTATTAGTGTTAGCGTGTTAATATGTTAATATTATTTTGTTTACTCACGGCTGGTTCTCTGGTCTGGCTGAAAACATGGCTGTCCTCTTGGTCTCTGTCAGAGTCTGTAACAGAAAGAAAAAAACAAGTTCAGGTTATTCTGATTATTATAATGACTTGGTTGTAAATTCACTTTCAGTTCAATTAAATTGCGACTCCAATAATGGAAACTTTCATCATATACTGGATATAAGAGCCTTCTCTGGCAGAGTTATTTACAAAGGACAGCAATGAAAATCCATTTCCTGAACTGGCTGAAACAGATTAACCCTGCAGATAGAGCACATCACCAAGGATTCAATTAAACTAAGGTCTGTCCATAAATAACCTCCAATACAAAAGGAAAAGCATA
The DNA here is from genome assembly GCF_046629955.1 of Centroberyx affinis. Taxonomy (NCBI): domain Eukaryota; kingdom Metazoa; phylum Chordata; class Actinopteri; order Beryciformes; family Berycidae; genus Centroberyx; species Centroberyx affinis. The sequence continues at coordinate 137,439 of NW_027279202.1, forward strand.
GAAAAAGAACTGAAATGGCAGATGCTACTCCAACCTTGCTGGGTTAGTTTGTTTTTAAGGAGTGGAAAGTCCACTTCCCTCCATCCATCTGTTCAAAATCATGCATATCACTACTGCTTTCATACAAAATTACAGTGATTGGCCCAAGGGGGGCGCTACATTGTTTATTTGTTTGTTCATTTGTTGTCGTGTCTGTGTTACCTGTGATATCTCAGATCTGATTTTGGCATAACTTAGGGAAATGATGCATCTCACCACTGCGTTTCCAGCATTTTCAAAATTAATCACAAAAAGGTGACATATTTATTACTGATTTGTTACATTCAAAGGGTTTGACATGTTTACTGTAGCCTTGTTTCTTTATGGAGACAGTTGAAAGGCTGAGGTGAAGGTGGAGAAGGTTCTGGCAGGCTGGATCTAGAGGCATGCTTCTTCACCACACCGCCTCTGGACGCACACCAGTCGTATGCCATCAAGACAGGACAGCATCATATGACAGTATATTAGCTCCAGTAGCATCAGGTGTTCATGTCAGGCTTGTGCATATGGATTTAAAGCATCTGACTCAGTGACAAGGCCGTCAGTCTGAGGCCTTCGCAGCGGCGGTCTTGAGATTCTTTCCATGGTCTTGGTTGGGCCTCTGCTCCAGCTATCCAAGCTCTAACCAGCAAAGCATTTCCCCAGCCTCTGCACTTAACCACTGTCAGGAAACCAGTGGTACTAGTGGTGCTGACAGGCCCAAAACCACCAATGACAGTATTAGCATTGCCACGATAACCAAAATTATACTATTTTGGTATCGCTGCGAAAGATTAAATTCGATATTGAATTTTAGAAACAGTCGATACTTTCACCAAATGTGCTCTGCAAGCTGAAATTCCATTTCAACGTCGCCACCAAAGAGCATTTATGTGCAGATGGCACTAAGATTAGAATAGTTAAAAGAAGAAGAAGAAGAAGAAGAAGAAGGAGGAGGATTTGAATAGACAGAACAGCACTCTGGCTCGTAACAGTGGACTGCAGCAGCTAGCACAAATTCAACAAAGTCAAACAGACCACCATGTTTTAAACTGGGTCCCAGTCCACCTAAACTGCTTGATAAAAGTATTTCCAGGAGACAAATATGGAACTATTTCACTTAGAGAGCCGACAAAGATAAATACCCAACAGACTTATTAAAACCATTATGCAAAAGTTGCTGCAAAGATGTTGCTACAAAGATGTAACTCTCAGTGACTGATGCTCTGTGACAGTGCTTGGTGTTTCTTCTTGTTTGCCTTGGTATCGTAGTAGTGAGTGAGTAGTAGTAATTTATAGACATTAAACTAGTTTGTGTATGTGTATAAACCTTTCCCCCCCATGCGTTTACCTCAGTCCATCAGCAGCATAGCGATGCTAGTTTGGGAATCACTTGACTGTCTGTGGCCCCCAGCAACGCCATTCCTTACAGTCCTGCCTCCATGTGATCACTTTTTTAACTGCCTTGGCTTAGGTGTGTGTGTGTGTGTGTGTGTGTGTGTGTATGAGTGAGAAAGTCCATCTGTGTGTGGGTTTGTGTGTGTTTGTGAATCTACGTGTGTGTATATTTGTATGTGTGCATTTACCCATGTGTATATATGTGTGTGTGTGTGTGTGTGTGTATGTGTGAAGTGTAGAGTGTCAGCGTGGTTGCCATGCCTGTACGGGTGGGTCGGAGGTATCTGGTGTCTGGCGGGTCACAGAAACACATAACACACATTCACCCGCGCCGTGGCATCCCCTTCCTAGTCACACAGGAACAGCGACAGTCATTAAAAGAACACGCCAAGTTTTTGGGCCCGTTGGTCAATTTAACCGTTTAGTGATGAGAATATGGACACCAAAATCATCCATGTGTCCCCGGTAGATCATTCCCTCCAGTGCTCCATGCTAACACTTTAGCATACACCATGTTGAGTGATAGTAGGCGACTAGCATTATTCAAGAAGACTGACATTTTAGTACTAAAACGTTCTTTGTGGTTCTTATTATATGACCTGTAGATTCAGAAGGTTTGTGATTTTTAGCTGTACACCCATCAACATTGCCTCAATGCTGTGGTCATTAGCAGAACAAATTTTTTCATTTCAAAATGAAATATCCACCATCTGAAAAATGTGATGAACAAAGCATGATACTTTTGCTTTATGATGAAAAGCACAAAATTAGATTCGGGTGCATTTTAAATCAGAGAAGGTAGTTTAAGTCCTTGATTGACAAAATTACAGGTAATGAGTTTTTCTTCCCAAAATGGCTAAATATAATTTTGGCCAGCAACTGTTCAGATAGAGATGTTCAGCTTGCCGTGTTGAGATCCAGTCTTTCACACTAATGTTGTTGTGTTGAGTGACTGACTGACACAAAGCTCACTGTATCAGGTGCAGCGGCAGCAGCAGGTGCATCCACAGCATTGCTGTACAAATAGCCTGTAAGTGGCACTCAGTGTAGAAGTGAGAAGTAGTTACCATGTTTCACTAAAGTAAAGCAGATGGTAGCAGTGACAATAAACTGCAGCAATCTCCATAATGTCAACTTTTTAGTAATGAAGGTAAAACCGTGTTAGATTTCCATTGACAAACATGCATTTATTAAATCTTACAAAGAGTTTTGAAAGGGTTTTATGAGCTCTGGGGTTATAAAACATTTGGCACCTATAGAGGACCTTGGAATGTTTTAATTTGTGTAAAAACATAAATATCAACCAAAATCAGAGTTAGGGCGTTTTCACCCGACAACAGCTTTAAACTGCAGCTCTGTGAGACAGATGGCAGCAGGTGGAAGTCGTGGCACTCCCTGGACTGACCAGAGGAATGGAGGGATGGCAGAGGCGTGGGTGGAGAGGGGTAGAAGAGGAGGAGGAGGAGGAGGTGAAGATTTGACATACCTCCCAATCCAGTCTTAATATAGATCAGACTCACATCTGCATGCCTCTACAGGCCCGCTGACTGACCTGATCAACATGGAACCGTACCCTTCTGTATGTGGAGCTATAGATGGCTTTCAGATGACGTAATGCACCCTCTGGCGGCCATGTTGGAGGTCCTCAGCATCTGGGCAACAATCGCTGTAAACAGCCAATTGTGTGTGACTTAATCTCAACAGACTTCAGTTGACATGGTTAATTTCTGTGCTGTTTTTGACTGAGAACTGATCATTTCGTCAATACATCTGATCGAATTTGTGTTTAGATAATGTCAGCTTGTTAGCTAGCTAACCACAGTATCTGGTCAGCTAACCATCACTGTCTTGTTGGTAACACATCTGATTTATGGACTAGCTAACATATCTAGTTAGAGCTGCAACGATTAATTGATTAATCGATTCGTTGTCAACTATTAAATTAATCGCAAACTATTTTGGTAATCGATTAATCGGTTTGAGTAATTTTTTAAGAAAAATAAGTCAAAATTCTCTGATTCCAGCTTCTTAAATGTGAATATTTTCTGGTTATTTACTCCTCTATGACAGTAAACTGAATATCTTTGGGTTGTGGACAAAACAAGACATTTGAGGACGTCATCTTGGGCTTTGGGAAACACTGATCCACATTTTTCACCATTTTCTGACATTTTATAGACCAAACAACTAATCGATTAATCGAGAAAATAATCAACAGATTAATCGACAATGAAAATAATCGTTAGTTGCAGCCCTACATCTAGTAGTTATAAAAGTAATAATAATAATAAGTTATAAAAACACAGTGATAAATTGTGACCTTTTATACAGTCCAGCAACAAAAGTTACAGCTACAAACTGCGAATTGGTGCAGGCAAGAAAAAAATAAAAAATAAAATAAGAGAAAACAGTACAAATGTGCTAGTGCTTTTTAGCTGGTCGGAGGTATATGCACAATGCAGTACTGTACTGGAGTGGCACAGAGCAACAGTAAACATAAACATGCCTGCACATCCAATTTCAACGCCATCTAGCAAGCACAGTACCAAACACAAAATAAACAACAAAGAGTAAAAATTACAAGCAAAGCCAAGAAAAAAATCCAGCAGCCAAAAGCTTGCAGGCTGTGCTTCATTAAAAGCTAACACAAGTTTGCTCTCTGTCCTGGTATTCTTCCTATCCTCCTTTCAAACAAATTACATGTCACACATTATTTTCTAGCAATTCTTTTCATGAAAATGAATGAATAATCGTTCCAAAACAGCCAACATTATCCAAAGAACAAAAAGTTAACCTAACACAGAGCACCCCACTAATTTGATCCAAGAGAGCTAATAAAATTCAATCTTCATTTCACCACAGAGCCTCAATACTTAATGCCTGATTGCTCTCATGGTGAGCTTGGCATTTTAAGATCAGAGAATGAACCAGAAAGTCCTTTTTAATGAGCCGGTCGGTGCTGTCAGCCATTCAGATAGATTTGTCTAACGGGAGCAGGATTAAGTTGTCTCTGCTAGATCTGATAATGAAGTAACAAGACACCGGTGGAGATTTAGTGAGGTCCGAGCTGAACAGACAGATTCAGCACAATGTGACAACGCCTTTCAGCTTTAACACTGTTTGAGTGAAAAGCTTAACGAGCTTCAGGCCGCATCACAGCGTCAACAGGCAAAATCTAGGGAATCTGGGAAGTTGCTTATTTGAACGACCTCAGGTGAACTTGATTTAACATGATGCCAGTATGGGCCGCAGAATTAATTGCACAATGAATTGTTCAATTCCTAACTACGAAGACGTTTTCTATTGTGCGTGAAGTTTTCATTTTCAAGGTTTTTCTTATTTAAACATGACCAAAACCTTAACCTAACCTTAACCATATTCATTTAGTTGCCTAACCTTAAATCAGACCCCCTTTACACCTTGCATTAAAATACGTTTTGGGTGATCGGATTGCAATCGGATAGTGCTTGACCACATGAAAGTACAGGTGTAAATGCAACCAAGACGCATTGAGGACGGATTGTAATCCGATCGGCCAAACCACCTCCGGAGGTGGTCAGGGACGCATTGTGACCACATTGAACACAAGTGTAAATGCAATTGCGTTTTCAATCCACATACAACAACTACGTGGGCGGAAACACGTAATCGCGCGTGACTTTCGTCTTCGACATTCCAGTTGTTGAAGACGGCTTCTTCCCCCGCCTCCAAAAGCAAGCATAAGTCCATACAATAGCGTGGCTTCATGGATGGGTATCATCTTTTTTTTTTTTTTTTTTTTTTTTTTGGACCCGCACAGAGGGGAGGAGAGGAGGATGTGACGTTCGGTTGTTTGAGCTGGACAGAGCAATCGGATCTCAATCGGATCTCAAGGTGGACACTGGAGACACATATTAATACCAGGTGTAAATGTAATCAGGTTAAATCATATCTAGATACAATCTGGATACGAGACGCATTTTAATGCAAGGTGTAAAGGGGGCCACAGATCCAAATGATGCACATCAGACACACTGCCACCTACCAACTGTGCAAAAGTGGAGTCGTATTTCCTCTGTTCCTGTGTGTGTTTGTATGTGTTTGTTTGTGTGTGTGTGTGTGTGTGTGTGTGTGTATTCTTATGAAAGCAGATAACGTTAGCCGAAAGCGAGAGCACCTATTTTCTTTGATATCTGTCCTTTACTGATAATACATTCATCCACATATAAATCACAAACTCACGTCCTCAGCTGTCTCCCTCATCCTTTACCATCTGCTGCATCTCTACTGCCATGTATTATATCAAAGAAATAGAATCAACTTTATAAAGGGCAGATGGCTGTGTGTTTTCTTTGGACGGACACCTGATGCTCGAGTCTTGCCATCACCGAGCCAACCATAACATCATTAACGTGTCCATCTCTAATAGGCTCAGGCCAGACTCTGAAAAGGATTACAGCAGCAGGCGCAGTGTCACAAGGCGGCTGCTGCTGTAACTCAGCTCAGGACAGTACAGGCGACAGAGGTATCCAACCACATCACATGACCGGCTAACAGCTGTCTGGACTGGTCTGATGATCAGGACTATCACTCAGGTGCCCTTGAGCAAGGCATCTAACCCTAAATTGCTCGAGTGAGGACAGGATGAGGAGAGAAGGGTTGCACCAGGCAGCTCCTTCCTCTAAATGTGTGTATGTATTAACTCTTCCTTCTAACACAGTCTAAAATTTCATGAAATGTGCACAAAATCTGAACTGCAGATCATGTGCTGTGGACACGAATATCGTGAAAATTACGTTCCTTCGCCACATAAGGATTAGGAGCAGGAGGAATTGGACAAACTATTTTCACGTGTTGGTCACATGAAAAGGTTAGCTAACGCTTAACTAACTTTGATTATGGTTAGGTTTAAGGTTAGGTTTAGGTTTAGGCAAATAAAACTTTGGTTAAGGATGGTGAGGAGACCAAAGGGGAGACAGCAGACGTTATTATGGTTAGCTAAAAGACGCCGTTCTTGTTGTTAACACCAGACAGCCTGAAAATACACCACAACAAACAACATCAGCTTTTAAGAACCAAACTGGAACTCAGGAATCAAAGTCACTCGTTTCTAGTTGTGGGACGGGAATATTGTAGATTATCAGCGTACCTCTGCCAACACTGTGCAATTGTAAATATGTACCAGTTCCACATGTCAGATTTTCACCAAAAGTGACTCATTTCTTCCATGCCACATACCAACTTGTTTCACATCAGGAGATGCTCACATTTTCATGACTGGACCTGAAATGGGACATGAGGTCTGCCTGTTCAAATTTCTGCCACTTTTAAGTATTTTAGGCGATTATCTCAACACCACCTGGCCAATCAGCTCTATATCTGTTCAGTTTCCATTAGTGCTGCCCTTCTACCACTGGACCAAGTTTTGGAAATATTAGCAGGGCGGGTTCTGTCTAAACTGGAAATTATCTCTCCAGTGCCCTGATGTTGTTTGATTTGGCCAATAATGGATGGTTTTGCCTCTCCTTCCGTCTGCTTGTTAATCTGTTCGTAATTGACATGCCTTTTAGTGAGAAGCCACGCCCCTCTTTGGCCAATTTGTATGAAATATGAATCAGTTCTTCCTTGCCCCATGGCCAACTTTTCCACAAAGTTTCGTGCAAATCCCTTCAGAACTTTTTGAGATATCCTGCTAACAGACAAACAGACGGAGTGGGGAGAAAACATAACCCCCATCCAACTGTGTTGGCGGCGGTAACAAACATAATGCACGCCCGCCCACACACACACATGCACAAACACACATGCACACTGAATAGATTAAATACTGGCAAGTGGAAAGAAATGTGGCTGTAAGTTTATAGTCTGCTCAATTTCTAGGCATAGTCTAAATTGTAAGTTAATGGAGTGTACAATATTTTTTTTTATTTATCCTTTATTTAACCAGGTAAGTCCCATTGAGATCCTGGAGATATGCAGCATGTTGTCTATTGAAGGATAACAAGGAGGGACAGGCAGAGGTTGTGTGTGTGTGTGTGTGTGTGTGTGTGTGTGTGTGTTTGTGCACGTAAATGGGGTAAGGGGGTTCTCCATTCATAGGAGAATTTTCTCTCTCTTTCATTTTCACTCTCATACAAAAATGCAGCACTGTCTGATCATCATCATCATCATCATCATCATCATGTTGTCTCCATGACAACCTCCACTCAAACAGCCTATAAGATTCACCCTCTAAGGCATTAGGGTCGACTCCAGCAGAAATAAATCCCAAACACATGTTGGCAGTTTACAGTCAGCATGAAATCCAGCTGATAGGATCACAGACAGCAGTTAGATGAATGACCAAAACACACAGAAACTGGACCAACTTCAAGGCCTGCCTCATTTTACTGTGTATGACATGAAACACAAAACATCTCTCCTCTCCTTTCCTCTCCTCTCCACTCCCCTCCTCTCCTCTCCTCTCCTCTCCACTCCCCTCCTCTCCTCTCCTCTCCTCTCCTCTCCTCTCCTCCAGGCAGAATAAGGTTTCACTATTGGCACAATCTGAATCTCTGCCATCATGTGTGTTCTATATTAAAAGGAGGCTGGCAACACAGTAGTAGTGGTTGTGATGAACCTAAGAATGGGCTGGGATCGGATCTCATCTTTAAAGATGTGTCCCAGGACCGCCCTCATCCAGAGATGTCTATCAAAAGATCAAAGGACCGTAAGATTTTTGGATCTCACAAGTGTTTATTCACATCCTACTTTCCCTTCTTATCATGGCCAGTCATCAATGTGGTTTTGAGAGCAATAAATGAGCCTTGCTCATATGCTTGGCCATTCCCACGGCAGCCATTTTGAACTTCGTCACACTTGGAAGAGCCAGTACAACCAAGCTATGTCCTAATACAGTGATTCTCAACCTTTTTCATATCAAGGACACCTAATTTAGTCCACATTTGGGCCACGGACCTCCATTTGATGAGATTTTGTCTCTCGGACCTAAATCTGAGAATATTTTTATTGTTAGATATGACTTTTGTCCAGAATTCCAAGACTATCTGTATTGTAGGTAGAGCGATAACAGTGAAAGCATGATTGAAACAGTCATTCTTCCACATTCTCTAATTGTGTTAACTTCTTGTAAATTAAATAATGGTGAAGTTTAACAATTCACCAATTTGCTGGGGACCCCCTGGAACCCCCTCAAGGACCCCTGGTGGTCCCCGGACCCCACCTTGAGAACCACTGTCCTAATAAACATCATAAAAACATTAGCTACCAGAATCTAGCCTAGGCAGCTAGCTAGTAGCTAACTAGCTAGTAGCAAACCAACTTCCCTGAATTCAAGCAATCGTTGTAGTTGTAGTTCCAGAGACTTGTGGCTCATTTGATAACTGGTGGGTCTATTTTAAGTCCTTGCAGTAACACAAGTTTTATATGTCAATCTTCCAGGTCGAGTTTCCCATCCCAAGAGTGACGTAAATTCAGAATAGCCACCAGGGGATGAGGTCAGTGTATGCGTAGCTGCTGTTGGGTGGGCGAATGTTGTACTTTTCCACTTCAGGGGGAACGGGAAGAGTCAACGGGTCGAGCAAGGCACTAACACCGCCGGGGTTAGAGGTTCGGTTCCCACTGGAGCCGCCCCCCGCTCAACATCTGTGAACTGGTGGACGCCTACTGTGAGGCACTTTGGATAAAAGCACCCACCATAATGGCATAATGTCAAAACCGTCCAAGATTAGCGAGATGGATCCCAGTGTGTCTCCTGCTCGTCTGAGACCTCAGAGGGAGAGACCAGCCACGCCCGCAGGCAGGAGCCTCCAGCAGGAAATGCCTCCATGTAAACAGGAAACAGAGATATTTCTGTATCTGATAAGAGACACTTGGCACATGGTGAGAGACACAAACAGCTCTGCTCTTTAGAGGATAACAATTTTCCACTATGAGCTACATCTCTTAGTTTGGGAATAAAGACTTCAAACTTTGAGGCTCGAGCAAAAAGTACATATTCCTCTCATATGTACAATAACATGTATCCTCTTGTCTTCTAATTACATGATTCTTCCTTCCTGAAATATCCTCTCAGCTCCCTGTGTGCGCTGGGGGAAGTTTGCCCTCGTATGTCAGGCAGCGTTTCCTCGTTAGGACTCCTCAGCTTCCTCCTGAGCCGCCCAATCAACTCTTGACCCTACTTCCTGGTCTAAACTTAACCCCACCCCCCCACCACCACCACCAGCACCACCACCACCCGAGCAGTCTGTCGCCAGGAAACTGCTGCCATTCATTATTTCATTCTTGCGCGCATCTACTCTCAGCTCACAGATACTCACACAAATTACAAGCTAGGGATTGCTTTTTTATATTCTAAGGAAACACATTGCCTCAAAATAACAGTGATTATGATTCTTAGAGGGTCCAGAATTACACAACGCCACAAGGCTTTGCCACCTAAAACTTTATTTACAGCATCAGACTCAGACCTGTGATCCGTGTGACAGTCTGTACCCGCAGTATTAGTGCAGTGTCCAGTTACTGGCCCCTATTTAAACAAGGCCAGCTGGAACTAAGAGGGATTTGGCTGCTACCATCTTTATGATGCAGAGACATCAATATCTATGTATCAAAAGCATTTACTACCAGATGGACAAACACATCAAAACTAGCTCTAATCAGCCGTGGAAAAAAGCTTCCAAAGTTTCCAAAAATCTACAAAAGTTTCCAAAATCTAATTTACAATGGATCATAACAAACATAAATGCAGCACCAAATAACATACAGCAAAGTACAGGGCTAGGGAGTCGGAGAATGTTTGACATTTGACCCATTGGTCTTCATGTTAGATCATCTAGCAGTAAAGAAGCTACTCTATTTCAGAGGCACACACACACACACACACACACACACACACACCCCTAAAATAATTCGACTTTGCAACCTCGCAGGAATTAACTACAGGACTACAGACCTAGGCATGTATGCATGTCCACACAAACACTCAAAGACAGATTTACTCTCACATACTCATATACTGTACACTATGTCACACACACACACACACACACACACACATGCACGCACTCACACACTACTACTTTCTACTCCAGGGAAAACAGAAATCACTTGAAACGGTACAGATACAGATATAAAGCAAATAGGTACTCTGGTTTTCTGCCATCCCTCGCTCACTCAACTGCTGGGATTGTTGCCCATCTGTTTTACTGTTGTCAGGATAATGGATAGTCAGTACTACTTCAATACCGTTGTGAAAGATTGAATTCAATATTGGATTTTATAAACCTTCAATACTTTCACCAGAGTAAAAGAAGAAAAAGGATTGGAGTGGACAGAGTAGCAGTCTCTTGACAGTAGAGACTGCTGAAACAGCTGAACACATGGAAGCAGCTTCAAAAAGTCCACCTTGTCTGGAACTGGACCCAGTCCACCTAAACTGGTTGATAAAGCTGTTTCCAGGAGCCAAATATAGAATTTTATTCTATGTCTAACCAAAATAAAAACCACTGTGCCAAAGTTGCTACAAAGCTGTCCAAGTCAAGGGTGGAAACCCATGGCTGGATGTTTTTGTCGTGGTACTGTAGTAGAACCACATTTTTATATATCCTACTATAAAATGAGGAAAACTCTGTCCTTCTGTCTGTCTATCTGCATCCATTTTGCTCCTCAATGGGTTGGCCAATCAATCTGAAACTGCACATGGGCATTGAGCATCGGCATAGGCAAGGACTGATGAAGCTGATTTTTCCATTTTCCCAAATTTACGCTGTTTATGCGCATTTTTGGCTGCGCGGAGTTGTGGCGCGCGCATCCCCGGGTATGGACTAGTTTGTATCTAAATTCTGGTGTCATTTCAAAAATCGCCCAGTGTATCACCACCCTTATGTAACGCAGTGCCACACATGTGCTTGTTATCCACCGTCCTCCGTCATGCAGCAGGGTGTGTTTTGGCTAGCAGAGCCTCAGTGCCTCTGTACACACCTAGGCAGCATACCAGGCTGTAGGGGGGGGGGGGGCATACAGATCCTATGACCGTCACAGTGCAGCTGTCGCTGGTGTGTAAAATTAAGACAGGAGCCATTTAAATGACCGCCTACTGCCACAGCAACTCTGACAGATCTGCTCTCTGAACTACAGCAATGCAGGCAATGCAGGCTGAAGCCATATCATTACACCCAGCCTGGGGCTAATGGTGTTTTGGAAATAAAATTGTGTTTTATCCTGATTGGAGTAGCAGATGGGTGGGGCTTACTGCTACCGGACAATTCAGATAGTGTCAGATACGTTGTCTTTCACAGAAAGGAATACTAAAGAGAAAGTTATATGTAACTTCCCTGTGATTGTCCAAACTTTCTATTGTCCCATGTGACAAACCACGTGGATCCCAACAAGATTAAAACAAACGCTAAGAATTACTTCCAAACACTTTTTGACCCGAGTCTCAGTGTAACACTGTATTATTAAGTTGCCGTTCAAGTGCCACTTTTCTAAACTTTCTGGTATTCATTGTATGGTCCAATGTGGCAAACCCCAGCCATCTGGCACTCCAAGATGTTTAAAACAAATGCTATGAATAATTTGCAAGTATTTTCTGACCCAGGTCTCATTACAACACTGTGTTACAAACTTGGAGTCCTAGTGACATGCCACACTGCAAATATTTACCATAAACCTCAGTGAATACTCAAGTGTTTGTAACCAGCAACTGGCATGTTGGAATAAACACAAGCGGCAGCTGTCTTACTAAAACTGTCTTTGCATTTAAACAGCAAGCTATTGTTATGTTCTCAAAACTCAGCAATGTGGACTCAGCAGACTGCTACATAAACTATGCTGCACAGCTCTCTCCAGTCCCCCAGTCCCTGTTCTTGGCAAATGTCAAGCAATATTTTACGATGCAAAACAATTTCTTGGCCTGATAAAGCACCAAATTACACAGACACAAAGTAATGCTAACAAAGTCACGGCCACTGAGGCTGCACTAATGTTCTTGCTGCGCCATAAAGTGATATGAGTTTCCCTCAACCGTGGCTTGTAACACCTGCTTTCCTCTCCGCACTAACCAAACCCTCCTCACACCCGCAGCACCGTAAACCTCTTGCAGCACTTTTCCAAGACATTTCAGAGCAGAGCGAGAAACGCCCTGAGGAACCAGCAGATTCCACTGTGCCATCAGGAGAGGAGACTTTATTAAACCTCATCCATCCAGCCTACCTTAATGCCCAGTTTCAGCTCGCCTCCTCCAGCGGTTCAAAGGTGACAGACCTCAACCTGCAGCAGCAGCAGAGCTTAAATCTCAGCCTCTCTTCTCCAGTTCACTCTCTCAGGTCTTATCCTCCTACTGCTCCCTTTATCATTCACTTATTGTCTTTCCCCAGCTGCTCTCCTTCACTCGATCACTCACTTGTCGTTGTTGTTGTTGTTGTTGGTATTTTTTATTCTTTTCCCCCTCTCTGTCTAGCCTTTGCCCCTTGTCACCAGCCAGCCTGTTGCTCCCCTCACTGAGACCTCAGGTCTGGCTTGGGCCCATGGCATCTCTAGGAGGGATGCATCCAGCCGCCTGATTGGCTGGAGGGCAGAGAGATGCCCCCATATTAGGGCAGCAAGGGGCGGGGCAGTTGGAATAGGAGAGAGGAGGGAGGAGGGAGGGGAAGATAACAGAAAGTTTGTGACATAGACCTAGTCTGTCTGAATCTGAGTGGCCAGTATAGTAGTGTGACTGCTCTCTCTCTCTCTCTCTCTCTCTCTCTCTCTCTCTCTCTCTCTCTCTCTCTCTCTCTCTCTCTCTCTACACAAAAACAAGTGAACTGGTAATGTTTTTTGACATTCATCTTGGTCCTGTGTAGCTCAATGGATAAATTATGGTACTATCATCGTCAGTGTTAAAGGAATAAGCCAAGTTTTAGGAGATCGGCCTGTTGGTCAACTTACCCTTCAAGTGATGAGAACATAGACTAAAATCATCTGTGTATTCCAGGTAGATCATTGGCTCCGTGGCTCCATGCTAACACTTTAGCATTTACTATGTTGAGTGATAGTAGGCGACTAGCATTATGTCAAAAGTGAGAAAACTTGTAGCAGCTCTAAAGTAAATGGTAAATCATCATAATCTGACAGTTGGATGATTTTGGTGTCTATGTTCTCATCACTTAACAGGTAAGTTTACCAACCTCCCAAAAACTTGGTGTATTCTGTTAAGGATTCAGTCCCTATGTTACACTATGCTGGTTCACCACCATGTTACAGAACGGCTAAGTTTTCCTACATTAAGGAGGGATATTACCTGGATTGTCTATCCAGTGACTTGTCAGTGTTGCTGGCTGTTGGTGGCTCAGATCTGTACGTCCCCTGAGTAATCTAACCTGAAACCCAGCAGCCAAAATAAATCAGAAATAAGGCTATAAAAAATCCCCCAGGTCTTCAGATGCCTGGCTGGTGTAACTGATGTTGTTTGAAAGTTATTTATATCCCGAAGGGCCGAAAATAGGAACAGCAGGCTTTGGATCTTGTTTTAGAGAAAGTGTGACTCTTCTTTTCTGGGGAGCAGCTGTTGTTGTGCGCTGAATGGCGGTGGAGTGTGTGCGTGTGTGTGTGTGTATGTGTGGACCTGTCTGCATTTCTGTGTGTATATAAGTGTGTATTTGTGTCTGTGTTTCTGTTTCCCTCTGTGTGTACTGATGATTGGTAGTAAACCAGCTGTCTGCAGTGCCGAGGTAAATATGAGAAGGGGAAGATGTTCTGGTCGGCGAGCCAAAGCCTCCAGAGTGCCAACTACAAACCGTAAATCACAGCAGCCCCAAATCTTACCCCTGCCAAGCCCACATATACCTAATGTGATACAGTACTTTATTGATCTCCATGGAGAAATTCTCTTTCCTCTTGCCCCCCACCCCCCTTCCACAGGGAGGTCAAAGGTCAGGCTCAGCTACAGAACAGCCTCCCTGGAGCTGGTGGGGATTTAGCGTCTTGCTCAAGGACACTTCAGCAGGGTGGATGCTCGCACCCGGCCAGCAACCCTGCCATAACGCAGATAAGAAAAATTAGAAGTGGCACGAATGCATGCAAAGTCAGTAGGAGGAGGCCAACTCAGCAAGATGATTGCAATTTCACTCTAGACGGGGTGAACTGAGGCAAAGAGCGACAAATTTGCCTGACGCAGTAAAGCAACAAGCAGGACTCCATCCAGCTGCCAGTAAAATCTCCTCCCACCTATTATTTGCAGCAAGAAAAATGTCCAGGAGGCATTTGTGACCAATAACACTGGCCAATGACATCTGCACAAAAAGCTTATGAAAGCTAGACTCCCCAAAGAAGACATCGGTCGTGCTGGCTGCCAATCCTGGTGCAAAAGGATTAAAATGCAGCGTGACGGAATAAAAAATATGTATCTAATGCTTAAGTAGAGCTTGAAGTAATAATGGTTGTGACTATAGATATGTCAACCAAAATGACTAATCATGCTGTTTGTGACTATAGAAAAATATAACCCAAAACCACTGATCATAATACTTGTGACTATAGAAAGATATCAACCAAAACCACTAATCATAATGTTTGCAACAATAGAAAAATATCAACCAAAACCACTAATCATAATGTTTGTAACAATAGAAAAATATCAACCAAAACCACTGATCATAATACTTGTGACTATAGAAAGATATCAACCAAAACCACTAATCATAATGTTTGTGACTATACAAAGATGTCAACCAAAACCACCAATCATAACAGCTGGTCTGTTGCCCTGGCTACTTTCTTTTGTATCAAGTGGTGTCATCAAACATGCTTGTTACAGTTATAGTTAGAGTTTATTATATTCTTGCTTACAGTTTAAAAAAAACGGAATAAAACCAGAGTGAGGGCCGATATAAAAAGTATGCAGGCAAATAAACATGCATAACATGCTTGCATGTCGTCACATCAATTCTGCTGCTTATTTTTCAAGTAGAGTGTGAAAATACAGTCATTTGCATACAATTTGCAACACAGCCTCTATTCCTTGCCCCGGATTCATAAATCATTTGCAGCCATATGCCTTTGCCTCAGCAACCCAACTCATACCCAAACCCAGAACCATCCCTCCCTTAGTTATACCCAGCTCCAGCCCCAAACCCAAACCCAAACCCAAACCCCTTCCCCTGCCACAGCCGAACAGACTCGGCCGTCCTGCTATGTGTTTCTTGCCAGAGAGCCCGGGCAGAGGGGGAGTGCTGTCAGGGCAGATCAGGCAGCCAGCACTGTGTCAGCTAACATGGTCATTGTTGCATTCCAGCTCCCACACAAAGCCAGGATTTAGACACGGGGGAGGCCTGGGACCTGACACAGGGGCTGGTGGGCAGGGGAGGGAGGGAGAGGGAGGGAGAGAGAGAGAGAGAGAGAGAGAGAGAGAGAGAGAGGGAGAGAGAGAGAGATGTGTGCATATCTCTGTTGTGTGAAAACCTTGTAACTCATATTTTTTCATGTTTTCACCTCATTTGAAGGATTCCCTGCTCCTCTACAGGTAGAGAGAATTCTCCAAACTCTTGGGCTGATGAAACCCATTCAGAACCACTCAGATAATGTCAAATCCGCATTGTCGTCAAGCTAAAACCAAGGCTCTTAGCTCCTGAACTGATGACATTTTGGAGATACAAGGTTTTCACCCAACAGCGTCCATATGTGTGCATGATACAGTATGGTGATTGGGGTCTGCCAGTGTTATGTGTTGGTTGGATGGTTGGGAGTGAAGATAATTAGACGGGAGGGGGCATAAGGAGGCGGGGGGGGGGGGGACTTTGGAGGGATGGGAGATGGGGGGTGGAGGGGTGAGGGGGGTGGGTGTGGTGGGGGGGAGTTATGGGCAGCTCAGTTGGCATCGGGCACAGTGTCCCACCAGACCCCAGCTATGCCCTCGTCAGCGCTTAAATGGGCCAGGAAACCGGAGCAGGCTGGCTGGTATCTGCTGTGTGTGTGTGTGTATGTGTGTGTGTGTGTGTGTGTGTGTGTGTGTGTGTGTGTGTGTGTGTGTGTGTGTGTGTTACAGTGAAAACCATGCAGACGGGGACAGCTGCCAATACTCCAGAGGTTGTTGACATCAATAATATAGATAGATAGATAGATAGATAGATAGATAGATAGAGAGAGAGAGATTGAGAGAGATAGTTTGTGTCACTGTGTGTGTGTGTGTGTTAGTTTGTGTGTGTGTGTGTGTGTGTGTGTGTGTGTGTGTGTGTGTGTGTGTGTGTGTGTGTGTTTGTGTGTCTCTGTACGGAACACTGCACGCATTTCCCCAATGCAAGTATAAACACACACACGCACGTACACACACACTTGACCAGAGGAAGCAGATTCTCTCAGATAAGCCCTCTCTCTCTCTCTCTCGCTCTCTCTCTCTCTCTCTCTCTCTCTCACACACACACACACACTCAGAGAGGCTGAGGAAGCTCCAGCAGATAAACTAAACAGTAACTAAAGCTGCTGTCAGCCACACAATGCTGACTTCCTCCTCCTGCTTCACCTTGACCTACGCCACTTTCCAGGATGCTATATATACATTTTGGAAAAAACATCATTACGTCATTCATCATTCAGTATTCCTAATATACTGAGGGAGGATCCAGTGTGTGTAAAGATGTCATTTTGTTACAGCTGAACTAAGCAAAAATTATTCTGTCAAAATAACACCTGTATCATCCGCCTAAATCAGTGGGGCCGCAACAGAGAAGAGAGTCCCATCCCCACTCAGTGAGAGGCTGTAGATTTGTCTTATTTGTCCAAAGTAATCTCAGGTGTGAAATCCTCTCTGCACACAGCAAGTGACAAATCAAACCTTCAACTTTCAAAATGTAAAACTTTCTCCTAAACAGCCAGAGAGCGCTCCGTCCAGAGAAAACTAGACTCACCAACGATGGTTGAGCCTGCTGCCAAACGATTGTTTTTCACCAGCTCCACTCCTACCAGCCAATAAGAAATAAGAAATTTAGGTCCAAGGAGTGCACAGTTATCTGTCATGGTGTTACATGATTTCTGGGTGATGAAGCCCTTCTAACTTTCAAAAATCCAAACAGTTATCTCCTGCTGCCAGTTGGGGTGGACAAAGTGCAAAGTTGTCCATAGTTCAGCTTTAACCAGGGACAGGTTTACTACTACTGTGCTTTTGTGTTGTCAATCATCTAGTAAGAGCAGGCATCTCTGTTTTTCCAATGCTCAATATTTCATTTTGGAATGAAATAAACACATGAACATTTACACTTCAGAGCTCACAGTCAATAGGAAGTAAAACTCCTCCAGTTGAGGTTAGAGAAGGCAATATCTAATGATAAAGTACCCGGTTCATGAAAATATTAACTGTAAAATAAGGCGACATATGCCATCCACCACAAATAATGCAGTCCCCGTCTGGGCCAATGAGTAACAAACATGTCACCTTGTTTTGATCGGTAATCGTTGCGCCCCCCTTGGGCCAATCAGTGTAATGCGTGCTGTAGTGCCATGTGAGATGCATCATTCCTCCAATTTTTTGGTCAAAAATCTCATCAGTGGTGTTCGAAGGGCGAAGAGCGAATAAAGAACATATTTTCTGTTTGCAAAGCAGTTTCGCCCCTTCATAACTGCACACAGTTCACGTGTGGTGAACTCTGACCTGTGAATTCACACAGTCGGCCAATAGAAATGCTGCTTCATGTATGTTGTCCTCTGAAAGAGATTCCAACATGGAGGAGGAGTCTCTTATCGTGAGTCACATCATTATTATTGTGGCTTCTACGCTAGATGGGAACATGTTTAGCCGCCCACAGACGCCATGACATGATCAACGCGTTGTATTTTAGTTAACTGTTAGTTATTACTCACAGTTTGATGATCCACGATGGTTGGGGTGGTCCAGAGGTTTGAATGGGTACTGAGAATTGTTGGGTTAGGCTATAAACTGCTTTGGTTGACTGTGGCGTCATAAATGACACCAAAACCCCAAACAAACATTCCCCAAAATAAACAGGCCTTTTTTAAATAAGTCAAAACCAGTGGGGAATAAACAAATTCACCAAACAAAACTAAGATTAAACCAAACAAAATAACCAAAAACACATGGCGGTTGAAGACTGTATCCCCGTGGCGTCTTCCACAGTCCACCAATTTCAGCACACCTGCCTTAATTAAGGGGCTCCTGAGATGTCAGGTCAGGTGATGCCGTACACTTGGTTTAGCTCCAAAAACTACCACTAGGTGCTGCCAAACTATTTACATTGGAATAATTGAAAACAATAGGAAATTATAAGAGCTTGCTAGAAATGGCTCTAACAATTATACAACGCTGCTCCAGCACACACAAATATCAGCAAAGAAGAGATGCAGCATGGCTTCAGCTCTAGTAATACTTGCTAACTAGCATGCGAGCAGCTAGTAGCTAACCAGCTACCACTCAGCACTGAGCATAGCATCTCAGTGGCAGGAATGGCAGCTAGCTATTAGCGCTCTAATCAAATTTTGAAGCGAAGAACAGTTGTTGGGTGAAATCAGATGAGACCAAGCCAACCAAGAAACATACAATCAGTGCAGTGTGTCCAACTAATGAAGACAGGGTGAGACTGAAGCTGGTCCTTTTTCACACAAGATGTAGTAAAGTCCTTGTCTGTGCGTAAAGTACCCTTGAAAAAATTTACAAAATTGATTCATCTCGTTGCACATCAACAACAGGTCTCACACATACACCCAACATAGCGTATAGTTAATCTTAGTATTCAATAAAGTAGAAACTTTTTCATTCACCTGCCATGAGGTGAATTAATAAATTCAGAAGACATTTTCACTTCTTTACCAGCCAGACAAATGATGGTGGGCTACCAGCCAAAGGGGCCGGCAGAGTGGATTAACTCACAAGCCGCAGCCAAAACTTACATTTTGCTGCTGTCATATGAAACCTTGTAACTCCAAGTTTGGTGATTTTCATGTTTTTACTTCCATCGAAAGATTCCATGCTGCTCTATGGGTTGAGAAAATACTACAAACCTCAGTCTTATGAAACACTTTCAAAACACACTGGATAAACTGTTTTTCTTGGTTTGTGAAAAGATACAACTTTGGAGATACAAGGTTTTCACCCGACTGCAGCAGTTGACATTTACATTCACATTTTAGGCATTTAGCAAATCACCGGCACAATATTCTGGTAATCACAGAATGATCATAATGTGGGAGCAAGTAATTGGAAGGATTTTTTTTTTTTTTTTTTTAGATAAGGGAGTAGTGAAGGGAAATCATTCAGTCATCTGCTGTGTGTACGTTTGCAAGACCCCGAGCCTCTACCTGCTTCCTCATTATAAGTCTCTCCATTGCATGAGTGTCAGGTAAACACCTTGAATGTAACACTAGTCTCCCACCCTGCATCCAGACCAGCCTGGTCTCCTGAAATTTTTTGGGAAATAAGCCTAGTGTCTTAAAATGCAAATATGTCGTGCTGCACCCACGAAAAGGAAGAGAAATACATTTTCCCACCACAGCAGGATTACATGAAGGAGACACGACTAGAAACAGGCTGCAGTTGTGACACTGAAATAGTGGAAAGTGTTGTGGTAAAGGTGTTGTGGTCAGGGTGGTAGATGGGTGTGTACATTTGCCTTCAACTCTGATGAAGGTAACACTTTACAATAAGGGTACATTAATTAAGGGTTAATTAATGCTTAATAAGCATTAACTAACCCTTAATTAACAGTTAACTAATGTGTCTGGTAATCATTTGCTAATGGTGTTCATGTTAACTAAGGTATTAATTTATACATTATTTAATAGTCATCTTTATAAACTATTAAATAATGTATAAATTAATACCTTAGCATGAACACCATTAGTAAATTATTACCAGACACATTAGTTAACTGTTAATTAAGGGTTAGTTAATGCTTATTAAGCATTAACTAACCCTTAATTAATGTACCCTTATTGTAAAGTGTTACCTTTTTTTTTTTTTTTTTTTTTACATTTTTAACCCTATCCCTAAGAAATAAAAATAGTTTTCCATATTTAACCATGACCTAAACCTAACTTTAAACAACTTATTTTAGTTGTCTAATCTTAACCAAAGTTGTAGTTGCCTAAATTTAACCATAACCCAAACCCTAACCTTAATCAAAGTTGTTTACTTGACCGTTAGCTAATGTTTTCACATAACAAACACAAAAAAACAGCATGTCCAATTCATGCTCTTGTCCCATAATCCAAATTCGTGGTAGAGGAGCGTTAATCTTCACATAATTTGCATCCACAGCATCTGCATATCAGATTTTGTGCTCGTTTCACAAACTTTTCTGAGTTCTGCGTTGATCCGGTCAGACAGTCAAGACAGACAGCCGGCCGTCCCACTGACCTGCATTGGAGGAAGGCGTCCAGGTGACTCTGAATATTCCACGGAGACACTCACACATGGTCCGGAGGAGGGAGCGGATGGAGGAGACACACGGACGCAGCAGCCCACACAGCGGGCCGCGGGGCAGGGAGAGCTGGGAGGCAGAGAGCCGGGGCAGCAGGAGCTTCTCTGAGGCAAATCCACCGGTCGCTTTGACTGTTTGGGCCCGCGGGAGACCGAGCTACACTGTCAGTGTGGTTAGCAACTAGAGAGAGAGAGAGAGAGAGAGAGAGGGAGAGGGAGAGGGGGTCCCGGTTTGGGAAAGAGAGAGGGATGGAGGGATGGACGGATGGACTGAGAGAGAGCGAGAGAGAGAGGGATGGAAAGCAGAGAGAGGAGGGGTGGATAGATGGAGAGACAGAGAGACAAACACACAGACACACACACACACACACACACACACAGGCTTTTCAGATGCATGGGGAGAGAGAGTGGGGGGAGAAAGGGGGGGGGGGGTCCCGGTTTGGGAAAAAAAGAGAGAGAGAGTGATGGAAAACAGAGAGAGAGGAGGGGTGGATGGATGGACAGAGAGAAAGAGAGGGAGACACACACACACACACACACATATACGCACACAACCACACAGGCTTTTCAGATGCATGGAGACAGAAAGAGGGTCCCAGTTCGGGAAAGAGAGATGGATAGATGGATGGATGGACTGAAAGAGAGAGAGAGGGAAACACACACACACAAAGAGAGAGAGAGAGAGAGGGAAAGGAAGAGAGGGAGTGTTTTTTTTAAGTGTGTGTATTTATCAACATAAGGCACCACCGAAGTCCTCTTTCCCAATGTACGTGCATACACACCACCAGAGAGTGACAGAGAGACAGTGTGTGTATGTGGGATATGTGTGTGTGTGGGTGTGTGACAGAGAGAGAGAGAGAGAGAGAGAGAGAGAGAGGGAGGCGACAGCAGCGAGACAGGACAGAATAGAGGTGTATTAGCGCTGCTGGACAGTCAGCAGTTTGCTGCGGCCCTCGGTAAAGCCCCGCTCCATTGTTTGTGCTGCTGGAGGCTTTAGCTGCAGCTTGTTACTGGGCTTAGTGGGGCTGGACACTGGATACCAGTCAGACACCAGCGACAGCAGCCAGCACATCACCCTCTGTCCCTCCACAAACATCCACTTCATTCACTTCTTTTTAAATTGCTCTATTGGAAAGGCTTAAACAGGGCCAAATGTTGCCCATGGTGAAGGGCAAAATGTTAAATCGTAAAAGCAAACAAAGTTTTACACATTTACTCCTTATCTCTCTCTCTCTCTTTCTCTCCTCGCTCATTTATTTTCTCTCTTTCTCACATATTTATTCGCTACCTCTCTAACTCACCTTCTCTCTCCCTCTTTTACTCACTCACTCACTCACTCACTCATTTGTTCCATAGCTTTCTCACTCACACATACACACTCGCTTGTTTACTGCCTCTCTCTCACTCACTCACTTTCTCTCTCTCTCTCTCTCTCCACTCTCTCTCAATCGCTCACTCACTCACTCACTCATTCACTCCCTCACTCACTCGTTTTCCCTATCTCTCTCTCTCACACACACACACACACAAACACACTCATTCACCATCTCTCTCACTCACTAATTTCTCTCTATTACATTCACAATGTTACAATACCAACATGAATGAACGCAGAATAGTTACAGAAACTCATTGCACACAACACAGTTTTTGTTTGTTTTTATTTAGTATAGTTTTTATACTCACTATGTAATTGTGCACTGTTTTTATTTAATGTAAAGTCTAAGTATCTTGAAAGGCACTACACAAATAAAATGTATTATTATTATTATTACATACTGAATTAAACATTCTATGCACTAGTTTAGTAAATAGAGGATTTAGTAAATTCCCTCTCTCTCTCTCTCTCTCTCTCTCTCTCTCTCTCAGTTCCAGCTTCACCTCCAGCTCCAGGGTCCAGCCTCCTCTCCAGCTCCATATCTCTCATCCCCAGCCTCAGCATATTCCCATTCCCCTGCCTGCCTTCAAGCCCTCTCGCTCTCTCTCAAATTCAAATTTGCTTTATTGGCATGACAAGTATTCTCATATTGCCAAAGCATGAAGTTGTGTTCTCATGAAGTTCTCTTTCTCTCTCCCTCTCTCTCTCTCCCTCCCTCGGCCTCAGCTGGCTCTTTCTCTCTTACCTGGGTCTGATTTACAGCTCCAGCTCCAGTCAGGGGGGCACTGACTAATTCTTTGAGCCCAAAGCCCTGTCTCCCCCCGTGTCCCAGGTCTTCTTGCCCCAAACTCAGCTTACTTCCCTTATCCCAGGCCCAAGTTCCCCTTTCTCCCTCCGGCGTTCCTTCTACCTCAGTCAACCCGATCTCACACAATACGTGAAATACACACGACTTGTTAAACCAAATTACGTGTCGGTGGCATGTTAAGTATTAAATTTGATTTAAATGATTTCCCCAGCCTGATCTCCTGAAATTTTGTGAAATGAGCATGATGTTTTAAAAATGCTAAAATTGTTTTAGTTGCCTAAACTTAACTGTTAGTGGTGAAAATGGCATGTCCAATTCATGCTACTGTCATATAATCCAATTTGTGCTATTGTCACGTAATCCAATTCACATAATTTGTATTCATAACATGTAGTCTGAGTTTTAGAGTTTGTCTTCAATTCACAAAATTTTATGAAATCACATATTTTCCAGAGTTACAGAGACTTCAATGAAAAGGGAATGGCTTGGGAAATCTTTGGTGCCAGAGTGGGTGTGTCAGGTATGTCAAGTTACAGTAACAAATAAAAACACAAGTAATTACAAATACTGTTTGATGTTTTACTTTTTGGATTGATTGTTGTTTGCTTCCATGGCAACCACATCTTGCTGGGATGATTTGGTAGAGAGCCATTGAGTAGTGCAACTGTGATGAGACACGAGAGGCGACGGGCTTCACAAAGCTCTGCCTCTGCCCTGTCTGTGGAGCAGACACAGACTCCACAGACTCTCTGTTTCTAGGCCAAGCCGTTCCCTCTCTCTCCACCTCCGGCCCTCTCTCCAGCTCCTGTCACAGTCCAGTCCAGCCTCTGTCCCATCAGGAGGGAAACAGTCACTGGCCTCGCTCCTTATGGCCCAAGCCCTCACCCTCTGTCCAGCCCCAGTCTTCTCTCTATCCCCAGTCCTGCCGCCAGCCCCGGTCTGGATCCACACCAGTCACAAAGCCCTGGCCGTCCCCTTATATGGCAGTTATGGATGATTATAGTGAGCTGAAT
The DNA here is from genome assembly GCF_046629955.1 of Centroberyx affinis. Lineage (NCBI taxonomy): Eukaryota > Metazoa > Chordata > Actinopteri > Beryciformes > Berycidae > Centroberyx > Centroberyx affinis. The sequence goes on from NW_027279202.1 coordinate 161,438, forward strand.
GTCATTACATTTGACAATGCTCTTCCATTGGTAAATCCCTTATTTCCCTATAAATTCTTTGTATAATCTACAGGAAATGAAAGAAAGAAGCTTCTGAGACATTTTAAAGTTAACATAATTGACTTTAGCATGTAAAAAACACACGATTTGATTTGAACATCATCCAAATTGGCCCCCAAGATCAGCTTTGATGATGATTATAGGATTTCTATGTTGTGAATGGAGGCCACCTTGAAAAATGGTGGTCATTTAGAATTTTTAAGTGGCTAATGGGCTGCTAGGGTTAGCTTTATTACAGTGACCTAAGAGGATTACACACAGCAAATTTGGTGCTTGTATCACATAGTGAAAGATTTTTCACTTATCTGTCCAGCTATTAGAGGGTATTTTGAGTTGATGCTTTGTACTTAACATAAGAGTGAAAGAAGTCATGTGATCAGATTAGATGATGCACAGCAGCATCTTATACCTGGACAGGAAATTTGTATTTTGCACTGATGAGCTTTGATTTGCAGGTGATTTGCATTTATCAAGCTATTCTGACCCTTGTATGTTGCATTGAATTATTGTGTTTTACTGTACTTTAATATGTAGTTGTGTTTTTTATGCGCTTTTAAAATTCCTTAATGGAACACTATAATTCTGAATTGAATTGACTGTCAGAGTATTCATACAAGGTGGTAAATCTTTGGTTTTTGGGAAGAGTCTGAAGAAGAGAGCTAGTCTTTAGGGACAGAAACAACCCATTAGAGATCTACAACAACCAAGAACTAGGAGGAACAGACCTATAAATGTCTATAGTAAGTTTGACTTAAAGTCACATTTAAGTCTAAGACCAGGTCTGTCTTTATGCAACTGGCCCCTGGTCTTACTATCTGAAAGGGATTCAGTTACTTCTGTGGGATTCATGGGAAACCAGTGGTGTTAGTCGCCAAATCTCAGCTTTACTTGTGTTACTTGTGTGATGGTCCCGGGCCATCTGCCCTCCCACAGTTGTCTCTCTTTGTACTTCCTGCCCAGTTTTCCCTCCCTCATTAGGTAGATGGCCATCACCTGGGATGGAGATTACAAAGGGCAGTCATTTTACCCGGTCTCTCTCTCCCTCTCCTGCTCTCTGCCAGGCTGGCAGGGGGTCCTGGTATCCTTCGGTTGTTTGGCTTTTTCTTTTCTTGCACGCAACACCCCTACAGCTCTACACCATACATGCTGACTATTGCATCCACCACCAGCTTGACACACTGATGCTTCCTACACATCCCGTTTGTTTGTTTGGTTTGCTTTGGCTTATAATAAAAATGTGGTTGATCATACCTTTTACCATGTGGACTCCCTCCTTTGGTTGTGATCTTAACGAGCGATCATAACACTTGTGCAAGGAAAGTAGGTATTTGTCAGGCAATATAGTGGCAAATTGTTGCAGCAGTAAAAAGTGACAGCAGTCTCACATGTGTATAGGGGTGCAGGTTTCAAAACCATAGAAACAATCAAACAATGAGAATATCAGTGACAAGGAAAAGGAAAACTCCAAGAACTGCAACTCAGCTCTAAAAAACAGATGTAGAGCCCTATTCCAAAATGCTATATTTATGGAAAAAACAAAATCATTACAAGTCTATCATTCAAAATCTTCAACCATTTGACTTAAATTACCTAGCTTCATTTAAAATGCACCCGAATCTGATGATTTTTCCCATTGTTTTAATAAAACTTCTACTTTCTGCACAGAAGGGAGAGAAACTGTGTGACGGTTCATCAGGTCTCAGGCCGATAAATGCAGTTTCCATACTCATTAGAAGCAATGTTTGTCTGCCACATGCCTCACTTAATCCCCACAAAGTGCAGAGTAGTTGAGAGCTGAGTCATCGAGGATGGAGCCAGCACACGCGCGCACACACACACACACACACACACACACACAAACACACACTCGCACGTACACACTTACACACAGCACTTAGCACTTGGAGCCGTGCAGCGCTTCAAGCCCTGAGAATCCTGTGGGTTTGACACAGAATGAGTCAGAAAGATCACACAGGTTCTCCTCGCCCAGATCCCACTCCAAGTCCAGACCTTGAAGCTGAAATTCACCGGCAAACTACTTTCCCAACATTTAGACAGAACAGTAATTTGTTCGAGGGCTTGAATCGTCTTTGTGTGAAGACATTAGCGTCGCTGTCCCCGCTGTCAGAAAGGCCGCAGAGAGAGGGGGCGCGGGAATGCAAACAAACCGGAGAACATTTGTGAAGGACGCCCACTCATGGCGTCCAGAGCGGAGGAGGCTGCTGATTGGACCGTGGCTTCAGGACGGTGACGCTTAGGGCAACTTTTGGAGCAACTCTGACGGGCAACGGCACCCAAGGAGTTTCCCTGTGTGTCTCGTTTTGTTGCTGGGAGCATTAGCAGTCTACACTCACCAGCCACTTTATTAGATACACCTGCTCGTTATCGCAAATAGTCTGCTCCTCCAAACAGCCAATCATGTGGCAGCAACTCAACATACAGTATAAAGGAGTGGTTCTCAACGTGGGGTCCGGGGACCACTAGGGGTCCTTGAGAGGGTTCCAGGGGGTCCCCAGCAAATTGATGAATTGTTCAACTTCAGCATTATTTCATTTACAAGAAGTTAACACAATTAGAGAATGTAGAAGAAATGTTGACTGATTTGATCATAGTTTCTCTGTTATCTCTCCACCTATAATACAGATAGTCATGGACTTGTGGACAAAATCATATCTATCTAAATTAGGGTCCTTGATATGAAAAGGGTTGGGAATCACTGGTATAAAGCATGCAGACATGGTGAAATGGTTTAGTTTTTTGTTCGACCGAACATTAGAATGAACAAGATAAGTCTAAGAGACTTTGACTGTGGTCTGATTGTTTATTTTGTTTTATTTAATTTATTTATTTATCTTTATTTATTATGTTAATTTTTCTTAATGTAAACTTGTTTTATCTGACATTTTATCTGATGGACTTGGTGTGATTATGGTTTTATGTTTTATCTTCACTTTGCTTTTATCAACTTTTGTTTTGATTTGTTTGTGTGAAGCACTTTGCAACATTTGTTTCAAAAAGTGCTATATATATATATATATATATATATACATAAATTAAGTATTATTATTATTGTTGGTTCCAGCAGGAACAGCTGCCCTCCTGGGATTTTCACGCACTTCAGTCTCTAGAGTTTACAGAGAACGCCGCGAAAAACAGAAAACATCCAGTCAGCGGAAGTTCTGTGGCTGAAAACAGCTTGTTAATGAGAGAGGTCAGAGGTCAGCAGAGAACAGGCAGACTGGTTCAAGCTGACAGAAAGGCCACAAACGCTCCAATACCAACTCTGTACAACAGTGGTGTGCAGAAGAGCATCTCACAACACACAAGCTGTTGGTCCTAGACATGTGTACCTAATAAAGTGGCCGGTGAGTGTATATTCCCCCCAAAAATGCTGTGTATATAACCTCTCTTAGGCTGACACATGCCTAAAAGAACATTTCTCACTTGTCTTGTAGTGAAATGTGACCAAAACGCCACAGCAGCAAAACATTAGAACATCAGCTCATGGGATTCATCACAGGTTTTATGAAGAGGCTTTCTTGGAGAAACCCAGTGTGGAAAATGAGTGTCCTCAAGCCTCTCTGGTGCTTCAAAACATATCTAGTATGAGATTAATGACCCTCAGTGTTGTTAATAGCCAATCAATTTAATCTAATTACATGCGAGATGTGTTTGGGAAATGATGTAATGGGTTGATTACATTCAGAGGCACAAGGAGGAGAGGAGAGGGAGCGAGAGACTCAGAGACAGAAAAACCTTTATTCAGCCGTGCAGCAGAGGAAACTAAAAGGTTGACATAAATGTTTGACATATTTCTCACAAAAGTGGTGACAAAGCATAATCACATTCATCATTCAAAAAAACAAGTTTAAAATTTATAGCAGCAAGACAGACCTCTTTGTGATGTTATGACAGTAACAGCATTCTCACAATATAAACTTAATGATTTTATACCACGTAACAGTGGGGTAAATCCAGTTTGATGTGGGCTGTTGAGGTAAGAGACAGCTGATGAATGCTGCCTGTCCATCTCCTGGGTGGAAGATGGGTGGTGTGGTGAATACTCAGCACTTGCCAAGCCTGGGGAAGAGAGAGGGAAGAGAGAGGCTGTTATTAGGAAAAACTACCAATCTTGCAGCAAAGTTTGTATCTAAATGTCACCAAATATGGGAGAAAATATAAATATTGAGAATGATTTTGCAAATTTTGTCTCCCCGTCCCTCCCAATGGCCTACATTGTTATACATTGACTTCAATTATATTGAATGTATTGCTATGCTTTTACATGCTATTGTTGATATGTGCAGATCTGTAGAATTGTTTTTTTTTTACTTTATCCTTTGCAAATGCTTTGGCAACATAGACCCTTTCTGTCATGTCAATAAAGTGGAGCTGAGAGAGAGACAGAGAGAGAGAGAGAGAGAGCGAGCGAGAGAGAGAGAGAGAGACAGAGAGAGAGAGAGATTCGAACTGTGAATGATGCAGGCACCAATCCAAGTAACAAGTAAACAAATGTTGTAGCGCCCCCTTTAGGCTAATCAGTGTAATTTAAAAAAAAATGTCAGAAAGGAGCAATGCAAGGCATCATTCCCTTTAAGTTTTGTAAAAAAACTGAATCACTATTTGATCCATTTTATTTGACCTTCTGGTCACAACAATGTCAAATCACACAAAATGTTCTTGTTTTAGTCAAACCAGACACATATAGACTTCTTTTTTTAGACATTAAAGGTATAATATGTAACATTTCCGCATTATAATATCTAAAAACGACTAGACCTATTTTATATATTTTTTGAGTTGTGTACTTACATTATCCCAAATGTTTCCAACAATGTTCAAACCCAGAGAAATCCGGAATTTTATTCAAGGTCACGGTGCGTTTCATTTGGTCTCCTGTCGATGGCGTCATATCCCCTTTACCCCCTAAAAAACAGAAATTACATACTGTGCGTTTAAAGTGAATGAAAAATGAAAAATGTTTTTTTTTTGTTGCCTTTTTAGCTTATTCTAACTATCATACCATACAACTACTTAACAATTTATGCTTAAAAAAATGACAAAAAAAATATTTTATTGTAGTTTTATATCAAAATCGCATTACTTTTACCTCCTGGACAACAGAAAATCTTTAGGAGGCGAACATAAGAATTTCTGTCTCTCCCCAACTGACCTCCCATTGGTTTACACTTTTGAATGATCCCTCCCCACGTTACGTCGTGCCCCAATGTCCGGTTTCAACAGGAAATACGTCACATTAAGGAAGTGAGATGCTCCCAAAATGTGAGTTGAACAGGAGCAGAAAACTTCATGTCTGACAGGTAAACAACACTGAATGTGTAGTGGAGCCCAGAACACCAGACCAGGTCCAACCAGAACCAGCCGTGTTGAGGATCTGGACTCCACCGCTTGCTGTCCGCACCCTCGTCACCACATCTGTCCACTGGCAGGACACCGTGGTAATTAAAGTGCAGATAGGAACCAGACACAGAAATAAATCATCTCTCTTCCATCAAACACACACACAGCCGCTCATTATTATACTCGCCTCCTCTATGATTTTTCTAGATTTTTATCATTCTATCTTTGTTAATGTTGCTCTACTATATTGCACAGTGTTTCTTTTCTCATTTGGATTCTGTTACCTAACGTTTGTGTCTTAGCTGTTCTCGTTTAGATTTTTTGTACTTTGAGATAATATGAGATGTTTTTTCTTACATTTTCCACTTGTACGCAAGTTTAATTGCACCTCTTTCTGTTTTTTGAAATTGTATTTTATCACTTTTTGTTAACCTTTATTCCTATGTTTTATCACAGTGAAAATAGACTTAAAGGATAAGTTTGGTGATTTTGGACCTATATATAATTTGTGTCTTACATCCCTGTAGTACTTGGACCCACAGACAATATTGTCTCCAGTCAGTCAGCTGTCAGTTGAAACAGCGAGCTCCGCTGCCTCTTGCTGCTAACAATGAGTCCAAACTGTTTGTCTAAATATCTCCAAAAAAGCCATTTGTGGCTCCATAGAGAGTTGAGAGGAAATGGAAAAGTACATAAATTAAAATTAGTTCTGATTTCATGACACAATTCCTCCATTGTGCACACTTTGACCAATCAGGAAATCACAGAACTATTTTTCTCTGTGGCAGCACAGACCGCTGTGGGGTGAAAGGCGGTTCCTGGTGGAGTGATCTGGTTCTGGACGGTCTTCTAACAGTAGAACAGTAGAGTTCAGTAGAAGACGATCCGCTGAGTGGAAACGGGGCGGTGCCGCTGCTTTCCTGCTGTGGAGGGAAACACGTCGGTCGCTCTCCAGACTGATTTCACAGACTGGCTTTTTTGGAGATATTTGTATGTATAGTAAGAGACATATTATATATAGGTCCAAACTCGCTGAACTTATCCTTTAAATGGTGAATGTCTTCACACATTCACCTAATTGCACACACACAGACTGCAGTTTACACAGCCGAGCGTCTCACCTTCATGATTCAACCAGCGGGCAGCAGATGAAACCAAACCTTCCACCGGAGGTCCAGAGTTCAAACCCCCATCCTGCTGAAGTGTCCTGGAGCAAAACACTAAAACCAGACCAGATCCAGGGAGGCTGCTCTGCGGCTGAGCCTGACCTCTGACCGCTGACCTACCTGTGGAGGGAGGAATCAATAAAGTACTGCATTATTATTATTATTAAACACACATAGCTCATACACACACACACACACACACACACACACACGTTACCTATCACAACCTACATACTGCACAAACAAGCCTGTCTGCTCACAGTGTTGCTGTGACACTTACATCAGGAATCATAATTAGAAGCCTATAGCGCTTGGAAAATAATACAATTTTCTCCTTATTGGCTGGGTGACCCTAAGGGCAGTACTACACACACACACACACACACACACACACACACACGCACACACACATACACACAAACTACCTGTTGTAGAGGGACACTATCATCTTGCTCGTCTCTGCTTTATGCAGCATCTTGGAACTGAAGAATCTGCATGAAGAGAGAAACAAATAAGATAAAATCTGTCACTACATTGCACAGTAAATTAATTATGGTCTCTCCAATTGGCTGGGTGGTCCTCAGGGCAGCAGTACACACACACACACACACACACACACACACACACACACACAGTATCTACTGTATATAGCTGGGTGGTCTCCAGAGCAGCAGAGACTCTTTCCATTACAGCTTTATCTGGGCGGTGCAGATGATTCAGTGATAAGTGGAGGAACAAACTCACCAAACTCAACACTACTGCCTTGCTCAAGTGCAATAGTGTGTGTATGTGTGTGTGTGTGTGTGTGTGTGTGTGTGTGTGTGTGTGTGTGTGTGTAGGGGGGTGACAGGAGAGTCAGAAATAGCCTCCTGGGTTGGGTCCTGCTGCATTCCTCTGCTCCTGACGACACCACATGGTTTACACAGGGGGAAATATTTTACTTACTATTTTTTTTTTAACTTATTTTGGTTTCTTTTTCTGTAAAGCACTCTGTAAACCTTGTTTTTGAAAAGTGCTGTATAAATAAAGTTATTATTATTATTTTCAAATGACACGGTGTAGATACCTCAGAGAGAGAGAGAGAGAGAGATTTGTTCATCTAACAAGATGTAGGGCAGGGTAGATTGGGAAGAGTCATGAACAAGACAGAAAGAGGGAGGGAGAGAGAGAGAGAGAGAGAGAAAGGTGGATTTGTTCATCTAAAATACCTTACAAGCAAGGAAGAGAGAGAGAGAGAGAGAGAGAGAGAGAGAGAGAGAGAGAGAGAGAGAGAGAGAGAGACCAAGTGTGACGTAAGTGTGTGTTCTCTCCACATTGCAGTGGGATTCAGCATCGTGAGTCTTATCATGGATTTTGGCATATTTGGGTTACAACACTGCAGAGGCAGTAGGTGTGTATGTATCAAACTGAGTCGGTCTGCAGCCAGTAGAGACCGGCCGGGTGTGTTTGATTTTAACTACTTTAGATTCTGCTGTTAACTCCCAAATCCAGTGGGACCCGGCTGGACTCACTGGACTGGAGCCGGGCTGAATTTCTCTCTTAAATCTTCAGGTTTGGACTGTGCTAAATTACAGGCCATAAATGATGCAGTAATGGTGGGAAATTACCAAATATACAAGTATAATAAATGTTATAATTAGCTATAGAACTAGATTGACTGGTAATTACATAGTAATACCAGTAATTGTATTGTAATGACTAGTTGTCAAGCTTGTGGTAATTCTGGGCGTCAATCAGACTTGAGCTCGTTAAAAGCGAAACCTCTCAGACTCGGTGACTGTCTGGTGAAATTTTAAACGATGGGTTTAACAAAGCTCCAGTTTTCAGCCTGAGTCACGCTGCACTTTTATTTCCATCTGAATCTGACCAGCTGCTGAAAGAGAAGGTAAAGTGTGAGAATGACAGCATGAACACTATGTGACAGTCAGAATGTCCCAGCAGTTGAAACCTGCAGCAACACTGCACACAAGTGTTAAAAATCTGCTACTGCAACCGGACACACAGCACATGACCTCCCATTGGAAACAATTACAACGGTGCTGAAAATAGCCGGTGTTTGAAAATGAAATCTGCACTGTATTCTTTATTGTAACCAAAATAAATCACAGTTACCATTTTATTAAGTTGTTCTACACACAATGAATAAACAGTAGAGCACTGGATGAAGTTTTATATGGCAGTTGGCAATAACTGAGATAGCTAAAGTTCATGCAGTGTATTGTGGTATGTTTGTCCTAATGCTGCCTTCAAGTGCTCGTCGTAAACTCCTTCTTCCAAGATTGGAAATCATAATTGTAACTTGTTGTGCATTTAAGCGAACGGACAAAATGGACCCTGCAACACAACTCAGCTGCTGCTGCTTGTGCAAGAAAGTATTTTGGTGGCTGTTTTATTTTAGAAATGAAGTGCCACAGAGCTATTTTTTGCGGCAGTGGTGGAACGAAGAGGAGAAAATGCACATGAGGCATGTGATTCATGTTTTCATTAGTTGTTTAAAATCAAAAATGCATGACAGCTAAATGTTAAGTGAGTGAGTGAAAATAGAAACATAAAGAAAATAATAATAAAGCATAAAATAATAAGATAAATCACTTTTATGAGAGCTTGACCTGAACGTCACATCTCAGCAAATTGGTTATCATAGAAAATTCCCAGTCATCATTACCACTTTGTTGGGTCATTTAAGAGCGCTCAACACAAATTTGGAATATCTCTGACAGCACTTGAAAGCAGCATATGGTCCATATGAGTCTTATTCCTAAATCAGATACCCACCAATGGAAAAAAAAGAAGTCATCTACTCTTACAAAATGAGCGATAACTGAAAATCCAAACAAATTAGGTAACTAAAGTCGTTGGTTGACAAAATGATAACACTTGATTTGATAAAATGAAAACACTTTCACAGACTGGATCCTCTGCATTTTAGAAATACTGAATAATGAATCTCACTTGATGATTTTCCTTCCCCCAAAATAGCCATGTAGTGTTTCACAAACAACACAAACAAACTCTCATACTTTAGAAAACAATGAGAGGTTTCTTGAAGGGAATGTGTGGGTGGAAGTGAACACAGAGAGGAGGCTGAGAGTAGAAAGGTGTGTGTAGGAGAGAAGAAAGCAACATGTAACCAACACAGTGAACATCGTGTACCTCACAGCTCTGTTGCAGGGAGCAGCAGCTCTGCTGGACTTCAGGGAACATCATGGCTGGTAATCTGGGCGGAGGCGCTGAAGCTGCAAAGGCAGCAGTTTGAGAGATTACCAACGGGTTAGTTTCAACAATAATGACTGACTGACTGTTAAAGGCTTTGAATCCATTATTGTGACAGATTGTATATTGTCTATTCTTGTAATACTATAATAGCCACATATGGCAGCTAACGTGGGCCTGTGACAAGTTGAAGTGGAGTTTTATACTGGCTAAGAAGAAATCTATCATCAGTAAAAGTGTGATTTTGTGCTTTAATTAATAACTGAAATATAAAACCTGTAAGCCTGTTTTTCAAAACTTGAACTGAACACACCCAGTTATTCTGAGCTATATTTAGACAATTAAAAATAGACTAGGCCTATATGTCGAATGTATCCAAGGTCTGCTGTAAGTTATGCGCTCTGTATAGAGTGACAGAGGAATAAACACTGTTGTAGAAACTTTGCTAAAGGACGGAAAAATAGGCTTCATTATCTGAAAAAGTGTTTTTAAAACTAGATTTAGAGTCGAAATCCACTTGGTGTTTTATTCGTGTCTTACCTTTTCATTCCTCTGAACTGACAGCCGTCCCGCTTTGGATCTCTGCCCGGAAACTTTGCAGCCTCACCCGCCACAAGTCAGAGAGGTTTGCGCACCGAACCGGCAGCATCTCCGCGCAACTCTCCCGGAGGAAGAAACAAAAAAGCAGATTTGTCTCGTCCATGATGACATTTAGCATCAGTCGTGTATTTAACAAAGCAGGCTGAAGCATTCGGCTGGGAAACTGCGTGTCCGGCAGTGATATAACGGGCTGTGTAGCGCCATGTCCGCCCAGCTGTCCGGAGCTACGCTCCTCCTCCGTGCTGTACAGCGGCAGATGGAGGCCCAGAGGAATGTATAGGCTATATATGGAGACAGAAAACAAGCAGGGCTTTGAATGGACATGGGACAACTTGAGGAACTCCTTATGAGGACAGACATGTCAGGAGTAGCCATACCACTGTCATTTATTATGATCATGAATATTATTTCCACTTTTCTAATAATAATAATAATAGGCCTAATAATCATCATCATATTGACTACCATTGTTGGTGATTATCTGTTCATAAGCTTGTTGGTGGTTTTAATAAGCTTAAAAAATATGTCATTTTTGTACTGAAAAGTAACACCAATCTGTCTCAAATTAGACGGATATGTTGAAATAGTCATTATGATCATGAACTAGGATATGCCAGTTATTATTGTTATTATCATTATTATTATTAGTAGTATTATTATTATTAGCCTAGGCTATTATTATTATTAGTAGAAGTAGGCTAATATAGGCCAAGTACCAATAGTAGTAGTGGTGGTGGTATTGGTAGTAGTAGAAGATATAGCTATGTAGAAGTAGTAATTATTAGTGCTAGTAGTAGTAGGCCTAGTAGCCTATTAGTGATAGTATAGGTTATTACTATAAATAGCCATTAGTAGCCTAGTAATAGTATCATCACTTAGAATAACACAAAGTCTAAGTAATGTAATGAAATGTACTGTACTGAAATAGTGAAGTGCAATGAAAGCAAATGTGAAGTTTTATGTCTTGTTTTCATGTTTTGTGTGGATCCCATGCAGGAAGAGAAGCCGTTGCATTATACAGCTGAATGTGGATCCTAATAATAAACCAATAAACAAATCACCTAAATTTGAGGCTCTGCTCTGGGTTTCCTTATTGTCATTATGATCATTCAGTGACTCCACGCTTATATTGTTTTTTAAAATATTATGAATAAACATATTCCTGGTCTATAATTTGAAGGATGCTTGGAGCTTCGTGTTATTGTTATTCCAGAGAACGTTCCATGAGTCTGGAACATGACTTGATGTTTATTTTTGAAAATGGCAGCACATCTACTCCAAATCTAGAGGACTTTTAGCTATAGGAGACTGTAACTTCAACAATGAAAGATCTGTTCTCCGGCACGGAGCTGTACCACGTCCTGGAGGAGGTGGGACGGGGAACTTTCGGCAAGGTGGTGAAATGCTGGAGGACCGGAGACGGGGAGCTGGTGGCGATCAAGACGATGAGGCTGGACCCGCACAGGAGGAGGGCGATCCGGAACGAACTGAAGCTGCTGGGCGCTCTCGGCCGGGCGGATCTGTCCAACAGTCACATCGTCCAGTTCTTCGAGGCCTTCCGGGACAAAAGCCACCACTACCTGGTGTTTGAGCTGCTGGAGAAGAGCGTGCACCAGCTGCAGAGGGAGCGCGGCTTCAGGCCCATGGCCGCGCGCCACATCCGCGTCATCGCCTGTCAGGTGCTGAAGGCGCTGCAGAAGCTGAGGGAGATCTCCATCATCCACGCAGACCTGAAACCCGAAAATATAATGCTGGTGAACCACAGCCGCTGCCCCTTCAGGGTCAAGCTCATAGACTTCGGTTCCTCCAGCATCTCAAGCGACGTGCGCTCCATCAAGGAGCCATACATACAGTCCAGGTACAGCAGACAGCCCAGAAACCCTATGATAGGTTTTACAAGCATATAAATATCACAAAACTATAGGAATATTATAGGACTAATATAGTGACAGTATAGGAGATAAATGAGTACTATAAAGTAAGATGAGGTTTCTTTTAAACTCACTGTTGAGTGCCAGTTACTAGAAATAGTTTTGGAGTAGCCTATTATAGTGATACTATAGGAACTGAAAAAAGCACTATAAAGTAAGACAGGGTCAGTATTAATTCAATTCTAAGTTCGTAGATGAAAATTATAGGAATTGCATAGTGATTAGCCATCATGGGCATACACTCCACACACTAAAACACAAACACAAACCAAAACAAATGAGATATCAGAAACTAAGAAGACAATCAGCCACCAGACTATAGTCCTGGTTCATTTCCCTCTGGTAACTTTGTCTATACCAGCCACTTCGACAGGCAGTCAGCCATCATCTGGAACCGGTCCCATATGATTCTCAAAATGAGGAGTTTCATTCTGAAATGCTGTATCCATTTTGTGAAAAGCTTTACTACCTGAAATTCATCAGCCAAGATTTCAAAAACGATTTATATGCTTGAAAACATAGCTATTGTGTGAGCAAAAGCCCTCAGATGACTCATATGCTTAACAATAAAACACAATGTGCTTTACTTTCATACCAGCAATCATATTCAAACAGAAGGTGACATTTTTTTTCAAATGGTGGATATCTCATTGTGGAACCAAACTCCTCAAAACTACTTGGCTGGTAAACTATAATGGCCTGCAGACAAAGAAAAGCTTAGTTTCCTCTAGAGCAGTGGTTCTCAACATGGGGTCCCGGGACCACCAGGGGTCCTTCGGGGGGTCCCCAGCAAATTGATGAATTGTTAAACTTCACCATTATTTCATTTACAAGAAGTTAACACAATTAAAGAATGTAGAGGAATGACTGTTTTGATCATAGTTTCTCTGTTATCTCTCTACCTACAATACAGATAGTCATGGGATTCTGGACAAAATCATATATAACAATAAAAATAACCTCAGATTTGGGTCTGAGAGACAAAATCTCATCAAATGGGGGTCTCTAATGTTTACGAAATTAAGAGTCCTTGATATGAAAAAGGTTGAGAATCACTGATCTAGAGTAGGCCTACTACGTTTGCTGGAAGGTGACCACATTTGAATCATTGCACCTGCTGGGAAAATGTGGGTGTGGAAAGTGAATAAGTAACATTATTCCCATACGACGCCTGCATTACTGCAGCCGATGCATAAACACAGGTTAAAGTATAATAAAAAGAAGTCTCCTCTCCTGCTGCGGTGGTGCGTTCAGGTTCTACCGGGCTCCAGAGATCCTGCTGGGCCTGCCGTTCAGTGAGATGGTGGACATGTGGTCTCTGGGCTGCGTCATGTCGGAGCTCGTCCTCGGCAGGCCGCTGTACCCAGGAGGCTCCGAGATGGAGCAGGTGACACACACACACACACACACGCACGCACACACACACACACACACACACACACGAGGACGCATGGCATGCACACAAATAGATAAACGCGCACAGGAATGCATGCACCTGTATGTACACAAGCACACACAAACCCACCGTTTACATTTTACCTTTACATTTGGAACAGTCTGTGGAAGTTTTGTCATTTTGTCATTTAAGAAGTTAAACTGTCCACACTGTTTAAAGCTGCGCTCGACAACTTCACACATTGGCGGCCCCAAATGGCAGCGAGAGGTAACTGTTTGAATTTTGGAGACTTCATTACCCAGAAATCATGTGGCGTGGCATCAGTAAACTAAGTTTCTTCTTGTTGCTGTTGGGGGTGGAGGTGATGAAGAGGTTTAGCCAACGCTGGTGACTCCAGCTTTCTCTGGATTTCTCACTGTTTAGGAGAAAGTATTTTTGTATTTTGTTCTTAAGTTTCCATTCGTCACTTGTCACTTGTCACAGAAGATTTCCTGCCAGTGACTGCACCCGACACCAGGAATTAATTTGGGCAAATCGAGCAAATCTTACTTCGCTGTTGCAGCCTGACTTAAAATGTTTTGCTATATCTATCATTTTGAATTAGCAGGTGTTACTTTTCGTCGCTGTCGTGTGAAAACGTTGTATCTCAGAAATATCTACTTTTTTAACTAAGAAAAACAGCATTGTTTCTAGCTTGATGACAGTACATTTGTGATGTTATCCAATGGGTTTCATAAGCCTAAGAGGTCGGAGAATTTTCTCAACCCATAGAGCAGCATGTAATCCTTCAATTGAAATCAAAAGATGAAAAAGGTTTCCGCTTGAACACGGTGGATATTTCATATTAGAATTAAACATTTACATTTTGAGCTTGTAGCTGGTAGAGGGGGTTCGGTGTCTTGCTCAAGGACACTTTGAAGGGCATGTGGCAGTTGCAGGGATTGAACCTTTGACCTTTCAGCTACAGGACGGTCTCTCACCCACAAGACACACACACCAACCGATTAATTAACATGCACCATCGTCCTCCGAACCACATACCGCCCCGTCCTGTTTGGGGATATGCAGAGCCATTTTCTAGCCCCGGCTCTGAATTACTCCTCCTGCACCACGTCTTTCAAGACCCGTCGATAGTACGCAATGTCACCGACTGAACGAATCGATCGGTAAATCTCTCTCCGCCTCATTAACCTTCCCACCTCGCTCTCCCCCCAAATCTTTTAAGGCACTCTGGACAATATATAAAGTCACTGAAATGAACGAGTCAATCAATGGATCTCTCTCTCTCTCTCTCTTCCTCTCCTTATTACTCTCCCCACTCCACTTCGCCTCACGTCTTTCAAGGCACTTAGGGCAATTTACATAATGTCACTGAAACGAACAAATCGATGAGTCTCTCTTTTTCTCCTATAGGTGCGCTTCATCTGTGAGACGCAGGGCCTCCCCCACTGCAGCCTGCTGAACACTGCCAGCAAGGCTCACTTGTTCTTCACCAAAACCAAGTTGGTGGTAGATGTGTCTGTGTGTGTGTGTGTGTGTGTGTGTGTGTCAGATAGTGATCTATGTCTGTCCACTAGTTCTTTATCACCCCAGTGTACTGACTGATGTCCATAGTGTCACTTGTGTGTGCATGAAGGTTGAATGTGTGTGCGTTTGTAATGTGTGTAACCCTCCTTTCTCCTGCATCTAAGACCAAGACCATTGCTGTGAATAAGAATGTGTTATTGGTCAACTTCCTTGGTTAAATAAAGGTTAATAAAAAAACTTTTCAGTCATCAAATAAAACAAAAGGCATGGGTAACAGACGTGCCCCTCTGGCCGGTGGGTCTGGCAGAAGAGATGGGCGTGTAAACAAGACTGGGCGGGTCGAAAGCTCGTCTGTGATTGGCTGGACAGTTTTCAATGAGCATGCTAAAGTTTGTTTTATTCTTCTCTTTTTGAGCGTGATTTTGTGGACTAATTTTCAGTCTGTCTAGGGTGATAATTCTGCTGTTCTTCCAGATACAAATTGACTTAAAAAGGAAGAACTTTCTGAAGAAAATGTAGAGGCGCATATAAAATTATGAGCAGGAAAATATGGCCTGAAGTTGTTTGCTGTTTGTCCTGCTTGCATTAAGTGACTTGAATTAGAGAGCTAAACTGTGTCAAACATTTTGGCCTAGTATAAAGAATTGTGCCAGGAAATGTATTTAATGGATGTACATCACATTGTCAAAAATGTGAAACATGGTCTAACCTGTCAAATGAAAAGTAGCAAATAGCTAAAAATGGGAAATTATGAAAAATATATCAAAATATCCAAGTCCCATAGTTGTCAGCTCAGTTTACCCAAAATGCCGTTCACACACCCCTAACGCTGTGCCATCTTTACTTGCATATTCCTTTGAATGTGACTTAATAGCCAAGGGGAGAGCCAGTGGCAGCTGAAGCCCAGCAGGAGCTGCTCCGCCTCAGGGGAGGAGGGACCTGGGGGAGAGAAAGAGAGAGGAGGAGGAGGGAGAAGAGAAGACAGAAGGAAGTACATCCTCTCGTCTCTGGACCAGCTGGCCAGTCTGCACCGGACAGGACACGATGTGGAGCTACACAACGAGGACCCGGCTGCAGAGGTGTGTGTGTGTGTGTGTGTGTGTGTGTGTGCTGGTCTCTGAAGGCTGAGGGGAAGAGGTGTGACCAAGTCAACTTTGCTCGAGTCCCAAGTCAGTCTCAAGTCTTGAGGCACAAGTCTCAAGTCAAGTCTCAAGTCTAAATGTAGATTATCAAGTCAAGTCCATGTCATTAATGTCAAGTCTCAAGTCTAAATCAAGAGTCCAGTATCAATTTAATATCTTAAAGAAAACTAAATATCTATCTCCTTACCCTCTCTTCCTTCCTTCCTTCCTTCCTTCCTTCTTCCCTTGCTTGCTCCTGTCCCTCTATCACTCCATCCCTCCTTTCCCTATGTCATACCTTCCTTTCCCTCCCTTCCTCCCTCCTGCCCCCCTCTCCCTCCATCATTCCTCTCCCTCCCCCCTCCCTCCCTACCACTTTCCCTTCCTCCTTCCTTCCTTCCTTCCTTCCTCTCTTGCTCCTCTCCCTCGATCACTCCATCCCTCCTTACCCTCTCTCCTCTCCCTCCCTACCACCCTCCCTTCCTCTCCCGTCCATCTCTCCCTTCTCTTTCTCCCCATTCCTTCCTTCCCTCCTCTCCTCTCTCTCTCTCTAGAAGTTGGACCGTTTCGCCATGGTGGAGCTGTTGAAGAGGATGCTGACTCTGGACCCCCGGCAGCGGATTATCCCCCTGGCTGCTCTCTGGCATCCCTTCATCACCACGGAACATCTGTCCTTCTCCCCAGAGTTCAGCCGGTACCACCAGGCCTCCAAGTTCGCCATGGAGCAGGTCAGCTCATTGGACAGAATAATACTGTACCGACACCTAATACAGGGCTTTCAGGTGACGTAACGCACCCTCTGGCGGCCATATTGGAGGTCCGCAGCTCTTAGGCAACAACCGCTGTGAACGGCTGGTGGTGTTTCTCAACGTGCGACTCGGTTGTCTCAACAGAATTCGATAGATGCGGTTCATTTTTGTGCTGTTTTTTGTCTGGGAACTGATCATTTCACCACTGATACATCTGATCAGTTTTGTGTTTAGATAATGTCAGCTTGTTAGCTAGCTAATCATCTGGTCAGTGCATAGGAAGCAAGTGTATCCTCTGGGTCTTGTTCTGTAGGATACGGCAAACAGTGACTTTTTGTTTTGTACAAGAAATACACTGGAAAATAAGAAACCTTAATCAACTTACCATCGTACAACGAAGAGATTGGTAATCGGCCCTGCAGTGAACTAAATAAATGCACATTAGCTTTTTTCTCAAAAGATTGGTTTACTCTTGTAATATTTATTTAATCACCCACTCATTCATTTCATAAGCAAAATAACCCTTACCTTGTCATCTACAGGCCTGTGTGTGGATCGGGGCACTTGCAGGAGACACATTCAGCCCCACACAACACCAACCTCCTCAACCGACCACAGGCTCCACTACTACGGCCACCAGCAAGGACACAGAGCGATTCCTCCTCCCCAGAGAGCACAAGGAAGGCCTACAGCCGGGTCCACAGAGCTCCCTGATCTCTCCACAGCAGCATGAATACTGCCTGCAGGACAGTCAACAGTTAGACCTGGAGTTAGAGTCGCCCAGTTTGGAAGCCCTGGTGGAGCTGTTGACCATGGACGACGGCTCAGGTCAAGAAACTCCCATGGAGGTTAAAGCAAGGGCCTCTAAAGGTAATATAAAGCCACTGAGTGTAGGAGTTTCCTCTGGGTGTCCTCCTGGCCTTCCCCTCCACCCTCCTGACTGTCCTTCCCACCAGCACAACGCAGCACGCACATGTTCTTCCCACCTATCCCAAGCTAAAACCACATTGGACCATCATCATCATCATCGTCGTCAGTGGGGGTTCCAGCAGCCTCACCACCATCCAGGGGAGGTCTCTGTCCAGTTCCCCCAGGCTGAGCGTTCGTTCCTGGGCCAGCCGTGTGGCCAGAACCCCCAGAGGAACAGCCTCCACTCTTCCTACTCGTCCAGGACGAGCGAGACCCAGCGGCCGCGCTGCCAGCTCGCAGCCCGCCCCTCTCGCTCCGACCCACACCAGTTCGGGCCGCACAGGATGCCAGGAGGAGTCCCAGGAGGAGTCCCAGGAGGAGAGAACTCCCTTCTCCCTCCTCCATCCAGCTCTTCCACCAGGGAAATCCCCAGTGCCAATACCCACTCGCTTAAGAGCAAGATACTGACATGTCTGCAGGTTCACGCCCAACCTCAGTCCCGTCCTGAGCCTCAGATCCAGCATTCACCCCAGGCTCATCCCAAGGCAGAGCCCCAGTCTCCCTCCCAGTCACAGACCCTGTCCCAGTATCTGCCCGACTCTCAGTCCCAGCCACAGCATCAACTGCAGTCCCGGGCAGAGCCTCAGGCCCGGCCGGGGTCCAAAGACCCGGCAGCACAGGCAGAGGGTCTTCATTCTGACCTGGAGGTGATCGTTATTACCAGCTAAAGAGACTGAAGTGAAGGGTGTCCCTCAAAAATAAGAGCCACAGTTTGGAAAATGTGTGATGCCTACTTTGACAGAATGATTGCATGAAAATAAAACTCAATATGAATGTTATTGAAGTTATCAGCTTTCTTGAGCTCTTTCCTTAGAGCGTAGAGCAATTTTAGAGGATGCAATCATGTTTTTTTTTTAAGTTGCACAATGAGCATCAGGTAGCAACTTTTTCTCCCAAATTTATAAAGTGTGTTGGAATGAAATGTATCCACTGAGGGTATGAAATTGACCGCCTCCCTAATATTGACGTGGTCCCACTTTTGGTTCCATGTTTCATTTGTCTCAAGGCTTTGAAATCCTTCCTTAACCTTTCTCCTATACCTGTCTCCCTTCCATGAAGTGGATTTAATGAAATTACATACAATACAGAAATCAATACAGCATCATAGCGTCCACCTAGTTAGTATATTTCACAGAGAGAGTAGGCAGTCCTAAACAGGCCTACTGTAGTTGAACTTGAGACATCGTTGAGCTTGAATCATCCGCCGCACCACAGGCAAACAGTGTGTGGGTGTGTTTGTTGACTTAGTTTCTTGTGCCTACTTGATTCTGCTTGAATGTAAAGAATATATCAGCGATGGATTGATCAAGACCGGTTTTATTGATTCCTCACTAGCGAAGGGATAGCTTCTCTCTCTATCAGTAGTTTCCCCAAGCTGGGCTTCAGACCCGGGACTCCTCCCCCCTCCGCCCCGGTCCCAAAATATACTTCCTGCAACTATAGTCAGCATGGAGCTCGCCTGCACTCCTGAGCCTCCACAGAGAGGGAGGGGAGTGGGGAGAAGTCTAAATCAGTTGCGTTTGTAAGCAAATGCCGTCATGATGAAATCCAAATGGACATATTTTGGGATGTATTTGAGTATACAACATTTTGTAAGAACTTAACGTTGTGATAAAGAATCTTGAATGCTCATCTCTTGTCTACTACGTTCAATGAGGGAGGAGAGGATGTGGTGAATTGGTACAAGCGCTTTTAACATCCCACCACTAAAGTTCAGAACAAAGCCAGAATAGCTTGGATCAGATCAGACCTTAAAAAATAAGTTTCATTGTGTCATATAAATATTTCTTATTGGCTAGAGCATTGAACAGATGTTTTTTGAATCAATGTGTATCAGAGTGCACATTAAGAAAATGTTAAACCACTTTAAACAGACCAGATAGAGGTTGGATTCAGGATTCAGTTTATTAAGAGTAGTGCTGCAGAAACATGAGGGAGATAATGATATGTATACATTTGATCTGTGGCACTAACAAACCGCCCCAGAGCTTTTCTAAAAGCATGCTGCTACCTGTAAACACTGGCTTATTTGGACAGTTGCCATAGCAACCATCTCTCCACTAACTGGTAGTTCTAATCACTCCACATAGTGGAAATTAAATTATTTCATCTTCACTTACTATTGCTGCAAACTCAATTAAAAATGGCCCTGAAGATTATGGAACCATATTTTAAAAAGCCCATGTTATTAATAACGCAGACACGGCACTCCAGTTAAGCATTAATTAAGTATTCCAGAGTCCAGCAATCTGAAAATATCAATCAAAAAACACATTCTGATTCAATCTTATTTCTCCCTGAGATGAGCTGGGACGAAGAACTCCCATAGAGGCAGTTATATAAAGTAATGCATTGTGATTGATCTTCAAAACGACACACTGATCAATACGCTGATCTGACCGAGCCAGCTGAAAGAAACCATCGTACCTGAGCGAGCCTAAACAGCGCCCCCTACTGTTACTAACACCAAGGGAAAGAAACCAAATAGTGACATGGGGAGGTTTTCAAAGGGAGTGCTGTCTGTCCATGAGTTGTAGAAACTTGTAACATACTAAATAGGAACACGCTAAAAGCTGGTCTGTAGCTAAGATTTACTGGACTACATGGCTGCTGTCTGGTCTGCCGGTGGAGCATAGTAACCTAAAAGCTTACCGGACTTATTACCGGAAGCTGAGTGGTTCGACTCCCTCGGCCAGCTGGGATAAAAACTGGGCAATGAATTCTCTCCCTAAAATAATTCTCTCAACGCACCTTGAGAAAACCCCCAGCAGTAGAAGACTGGGCAGTTCCCCGGTGTGACTGTGCGTTACTCAGTGCTGCTTAGTATACATTCTCTGGGTAAATAAACATGAAAACTAAGGTTGTCTCAGGTCAGAAGGAGTATGGCACTAAGTCTGTGTTCACTCTGTGAGCAACACGATCAACAAGTCACCAGAAGTCCATTCATTTCCTATAGAGCTGAGCAACCAGGGAAACTCGGCCGATGTGTGGATGCTCAACCGAGAAAAGTTGGCAACGGCTGAACTTAACTCAGTCATCAGCTGTCAGATTTAGGAGCGTCACTGTTTCCCTACCAATGGGATTTTGTACTATGAGCAGTTGTTCCACCTTGCAAGCGCAAAATGGACAAAATGGACTGAATGATATGCAGCCATGGTACTGCCAGCTGCTTTGAATAGAAGTGTCCACCAAATGGCATATGTTACGTCGATGTTTGAGTCTGGTAAAGAAACAGCTAGGTGAGTCAGAGTGTAAATGTTGGCTGCTGCTCTATCTGAGCGTTGGTTTGATTTTGTGGCTTATGGCACGTTTGCCTGATAAACTGATACGGTGTTCTAATATTGGCTGAAGGCTTCTCTCAGCTCGTGACCAGCACACAAGAGTTCAAGCTAACAGATGTCTTTGAGGTTAGAGTGCTGGGTGATAGGCGTGCTGTAGGCGGAGCTCCAGTCCCTCTCGAACACGGCCTGCAGCTGTGATTGGACGGTTGGTTCCAGCGTCTCTGATGCGGTCTGGTTGACAACCAGTGCCGAGCCGGCTGTGCTCACAAAGTAGTCGCCTGACCAGTTAGATGTACCTGCGGATAGAAATACACAGATATGTTTCATATTTTAGCCAAATATTGTTTTATTGTTTTATTAGAATCCCCATTAGCTGGCAAATTAATGACAGCTAGTCTTCCTGGGGTCCTCACAAAATGCAATATAATACAAATAATCAATAATAAGATAAGAGAATACTTAAGACAACAATAGTAATAGTATAAGGAAACAACATTTTTTTCTTATAAAAGATGAGTGGACAGGTAATAATAATAATATATAATATAATAACAAATCATATACATAATCATATACATAATCATACAATCAGAGGTGTCCTGTTATAAGAAAATATTGTTTTTCACTTTCATATTGTAAGATTGGTAACGCTTTATTTCCCGGGTGCGCAATTTCCCAATAATTTCCTAGAAAGGAACTGTTAATTTCTTAGAAAGTTTCCTGGAAAGAACCATGAAATTATGTACTAATTAATTATGTATAAACGTGTATATAATATAATGTGTAGCCTTACCAATGTAGGCTATCTTGTCAGTCACCATGTACTTGTTGTGGTTGACTCTGGCGAAGGGAATCTCCTTCTGCTTGGGGTTAGCAGGCACAACAAACAGCCTCTGGAGAAAAGACACAGCTGGTGATCAGGTTATCGTTTTTTATTTCAGGATATGCACACTCTGCATTTTCAGTGGTAGAGGGAACACTTGTGATCGTTATTCACTTGGCTCTGAAGCGTGAATAACATCTACTAACTGAGTACTCCAAAATTATGATACTACTACTACTAATCATAAATTACTCCCAGCTTGTAACCTATATAAACAAGGATTACCACTACTCCCACCAGATGATTTATGTCAGCATATTTAATTCTCTAATTTAAAGTCTGTATTTCAGCCTTGGTCTTTTTGTAAAGAAAAGTAGAAGTGCTACTCACCACCTGGATGTCCAGTTTGCTCTTGGGGTCCTGGACCGAGGCCAGTGACCTGAGGAAGGGCAGCATGACCGGCTGGGTGCTGGCCCAGCAGCTGATCAGCAGGCGCACCTTGACCCGCCTCTCGTAAGCCATCCGTCTCAGCTGGGTGTCGATGTCGGCCCAGTACCTGCAGAGGGCGCCACACACAGTCTGAGGACATGGGACCATCACACTTTGCAACAGGGCGCCACACAGTCTGAGGACATGGGACCATCACACTTTGCAACAGGGCGCCACACAGTCTGAGGACATGGGACCATCACACTTTGGTCCGAACCACAGTGGGAAAGTTTACTTTGATGAATTTCTGTATCTGGTTTGTTTAGGTTCACACTGCCCAGTTACAAATGAACCAGGGCTTGTAAACAAAAGTCACATGGACTCACCAAAAGCTTGTTTATTGGAGTTTTGGTTTAGGGTAAAACAGGATATTTATGTCTTAAGGCAATTTGGGGTGAAAGAAATGTGGGTGGTTAGCTGATCATGGGTGGTTTTCACACAGTTTGCTGATGTAGTTTAGGGCAGTGGTTCCCAAAACGGGGTCTGGGGACCACCACGGGTCTTCCAGGGGGTCTCAGGCATCATGAGGAACAGTTTAATTCCAACTACTTTCATTCCCCAGAAGGTAGCGCAATTCTTACCACAAGTTTCTCTCTCCACTGTTATCTCACAACTTACAGTGTACTGGAGACAGATTCACAGTTCTGTGCTAAATCACATCCAACACTAACATCCTCTCAGACGGAGATACCTCGGACAAAATCATCCTTGACATGAAGAACTCTGGTGACCTCTGGGTTGGGGAGAAGGGTGCTGACAACTGAAGATGCCACACCTGTGTACTTCAGACCTACCTTTGACAGTTCATAACTACCGCACCAACTACACAAACTAACTTCAACACTTAAGAAGTATCCCTCCTATAGTTATGGTTCTTAGCTACCTGAACAGCTGTGGGATTTACCTTTTGGGATGAGAGAACTCCATGGTGGGCAGGTAGTTCATGACGGCGATGTAGATGAACTGCTGGGCGTCCTCCATCACACTGAGGATGGACTGAAGGTCCGGCGTCCGGCCGGCAGCACAGAAAGACGGAGGGGAACTCTGGAGAGAGAGAGAGGGAAGAGAGACGAGAGAAAAGAAAGAGCGATCCAGTGAATGATTTGTTAATTTCAGGAACATTTTGTACCATCCAGGTGCCTTGAAAGATGTGAGTGGGGCAGAGTTGATTTAGAGAAATTCAGGACTGAAGTTGCGAAATGACAGTGAATCCGATGGATGAGATGCTTTTGAAGCATGACAATGTGTGTTACCTCATCAGTGCATATGAGTGTGTGTTATATTAGTGTAAATAGTTGGAGTAATGGTGACACCTAGTGGCCAAGTGAAGTCCTACTGGATGTAGTTTTCGCATTTTGGACCCTGTCTTTACTTTGTTTTTGATCGTTCTGAAGGAATTTTCTTTGATAGTCTATTCAAAGGCCTGTTTTATTTAAACTACACATCAGTTTTAAAGATTCATAATTCACCCATTCCTGCAACAGGGTTCCACACTCACTTGGACATCAAATTCAAAAGGACTTTTCAACGGCTTTCAATAACTTTGGTTTGGTGAAATTGTAGGACGCAAAATTGGCAGGTTTTGTGGTAGGACATGATGACATTGGTCAAAAAGAACTCATTTTTTACTCCTGATCTCATCAAGTCAAGAAATCCTGGTGAAATCAATTAATTTTCAAACTGCTGCTGGTATCAACACAAAGATCTATCAAAGGGTTTTCCTCAGGATGTTTAGTGTGACGGCCCCTGTCTGCTTGTGTGTGTGTTGTGCCAGTTACTGTGTCTATTGATAGGATGGAGAGAAGTCCAGAGAGCTGAGGCATAAGTTGTAAGTAGGCCATCAAGGCCATCCATTAATTTTCAAAAACTTTCAAGGCCTTATTGTTTCCAAATCCACAAATGTTAAAAGGATTTTCAAGCCCTGTGGTAACCCTGCTACAAGATACTGTCTACTGCCATTGAGACCAACAGCAATCATCAAACGGTAAATACATCTAAATGTATAAAAGATTTAAGTGCACTTGACGTACTACTACTGGCATCTAACTGGCTGTTGGAAACCTTTAGAAATAAGCTACAATATGGACTGAAAAGGTTTTAGTTTAGCATAGATACAGCACTTTAAATGAGTAATAAATCCATAGAGATTAACAGAACTAACCCTCTATGTTCCTTGTGGTGTGGCACTAAAAATATGACGTTTCATTCATATGGACCTGCATAAGAAATGGACTGAGTGTTCTTCCTGATCATCTCTATACAGTTGGATTAAGAGTAATCCCAAAACAGAGGTGACGTCTCCCCATCCTTCGCCCCCCCGACCCGTCTCTCACCGACAGGTAGACGCTGGACGGCGTGCCGTTGAGTGGCAGCTGGAGGGGCGTGTCCTTGTTGTAGGCGGTGGAGAAGCTGCTGGGCCACGGTGACGGGATCGACTGACTCTGACCCAGGAACCAATAGGCTTCGAAGATCTTGCCCAGATCCGCCGCTAAGCAGCTGCAGTTGTAGACCACCGCGCCCAGCTCCTTCACCTGCCAGGGAGAGGAGCACAATACAGATGCAGATTCTCGATCAAAGTTTTTCACCACTTCTAGCTTTGGTAAACTGGGGCATAAGTGAGAGAACAACAGAAGTAAAAATACATTACGGAAAGAATTTTGTAAATGATTTTCTCTCACCAAGTTCCCAGGGTTCCTATGCAGTTTCAATTTCAAAATTCCATCTTTTTCCAGACTTTAATTTCTTGATTTGATGTTAAAATTTTGGTGTTCAGAATGATTAACACAGATAGTCGTCTTGCCGTATCACTCTATAGATGAAGATCATTCTTTACAGCAACAAATATCAGAACATGTGAAATGACAGATGACATATGTGAGATTGAGTCTAAAACCACAGAAACTGTGTAGTTGTATCAGTTGTAACAATTTTCCAAACTTTTTTGCACATTTTACAAACTTATCAAAACCTGGAAATTACCAAAATCTTTTTCTATACATTTCCCGACTTTCCTGTGATCCACATTCACATAGCTCCTTAGCAGTCTCCCCCCCCCCCCCCCCGAAACAAATGTCACCCAGTTGCCTCTCATCGAAGCTTCCAGTTTCATGTTTTTTTTTTTGGGCGGTTTGCTGCACTCTTTCAGATACACAGGATGCTGATGGTAGCAATGACTCAGCAAAAACGGCTACTGAATATCTCAATATAAACCAGAAGTGAGAAGTGGTTTGAGGTATTAACTCCTATCATGGTGTAAATGATACTGCAGTGCATTGACACTCAGTAATGTATCAGAGGGCAGACGGGAAACATTTCACCATGGTGTGAGACCAAAACCCAAACCAAGAAGATAACTTCCTCTTTAAAGCAAAAGAAACACAACTCAAACAGAAGTTAATTTTCCATAGTTACACAGCCTCTGTGTCTATGTACTGATCTGCAACCACTGATCACATTCAGTAGGATCTTAAAGGATAAACTGACCCTAGATCAGCACTCCTACTCTGAGATGCTTGATAACTACCAGTCCAGATAAAAACCTTTTCAGGGGAAATTTGTTCAAACGTATCTTAATCTCCTCCCTCTCAAAATTATCTTATGAAAACCACGGAGTCATGGGTCGGTCTGCTTGTTGCTGATAAGATACACACAGCAGTGTTTGCCTGCTGCCATACAGGACGACATCAACACTGTACACTAATGCAGCCTTCAATGTGACAACAACAATATGTAAGTATACTATTTTATAAATTCCTGACTGCATATTGGATAAAAGATGTTTCTATTTGCCTAATTGGGGAGAAACCGGTTACTTCGGTGACACTGCATTCTGATTTTTACGTAAAACTGTTCATCTGACAACCTCTGTGTGTGTGTGTGTGTGTGTGTGTACCTGTGTGAGAGACCTCCAGTCCATGTTGGCACTACCAATGTAGATGTGTTTCTTGTCGATCACCCAGAACTTGGTGTGGAGGACGCCTGAGGTCAGCTCTCTCATGTTCACTGTCCGGATGTCGGCTCCTGAAACACACACACACACACACACACACACACACACACACACACACACACACACACACACGCTGCTGTCAAGAATACATCATATATTTGTTATTGCCTTGACGTGCTTCTGATTAAGTAATGATCAGAATCACTTCATTTACCAAGTTCAATAAATATGCAGGCTTTTGTCTTGTGGTGGCATGGCTGCAGCGTCATATTAACACAGTGCATACTGACACACATGGTACAGAGACAACCTGACCAGACATTAGGGTTCAATCAATATGGGTTTTTGAAGGTTGATACCAATATTTTAAAATAGCCGATATTGATTCATTTTCGTTTTATGCCAAGAAATTACAGGGATTCAGCGTTTCCCTCAGTATGTTTTTCTTGTCAAGGTGGGAAAGCCTCTGAAACAGCATTCAGACCATCATGGGACACTAAAACTCTCCACTGAAACTCAGACTGATGAAATTATTTTAGTGTTAGCAGCTCTTTAAGAGGAAGTGATGCAACAGGGTTAGGGGTTAGGGTTAGGGTGGGGGGAAACTCTAACATACGTTATTGCCTTTAATTAATTTCCAGAAAACATTATTTAACAATTGCATTTAAATAAGTAAAATTTCATGTCAGGTTTTCCAGGCTGTTTTTCTGTAGCTGCAGTCAGGAGGAACCACCATCATATTAGAGCTGGACGACATGACTGGTCAACATCTGATATTTAATAAAGGCCAATATCGGCCCAATATATCAGTCTAACCCTAGCTGTCAAACAGTTTAAGATAAATGAAGACAAGAGTGTCACCTGAGCTGCTGAGCAGCCGGAGGTCGTCCTGAGGTTGACTCTCTTGCGGCGTGTTGACGGCGATACGAACAGACAGCTTCCCTGAAACCTGGGCCAGTCTCTTCAGGATGGTCTCACCCTGTGACACAGCAAGAAACTCATTTTAATGTTAATGTTCATAAAAACACACTGCTACAGCCAAGTGTCCTGCTGTTATTAAAAATAATTCAATGTTTAATTCCGGCCAAGTGGTCTGATTGGTCAAAGAGGCGACGGGGACATGCAGTATTTTTGTATTCTGTTTCTGACTGGACCTGGTTTTTACTTATTGGTAATGACTTTTTTTTTTATTTTGATTTTGCCAAATCTACTTTGCCATCTGTAATTCATGAGGACTACCATGAAAGGAAGTCTCTGACTTTATTGTGAGTATTTGTTTTGGAATCAACAGAAGAAGAAGAACTGGGTAGTTATCATGAGCAGCGATAGCCACCATGGCTGAACAGACAAAGAAAAGAGAAACTCAAACTGCATCAACAGAAAATCCAAGCTCCGCCCACTCTGTTTGACTGGGAAGTGCAGTGCAGAAACACCACAAAAATGACCCTTTAGCAAATGTTTTTTTTGCCAAAACCAACAAAAAACAAGAATCTTGCGGATTCCCACTTTAAGGATGTCAGATCAATCAAATTAAATTAAGGTAATACTGAGGAAGTACCGCTAAAACTGCCAACCAGTAAACTATTCACCTAAACCATAACATAATATTAGAGAAATAGAAAAACACAGGGACAAATGAAGATCAGTTACTGGGCTCTGAGAAGTAGAAGCCTGTCAACTTGTCCGTGTGCAATCATCCATTAAATAATCTTTATGATTAATGGCTACCAATAAATGGCATTTGACCAATCACAGGGCCAGCTGACCTGCTGGGCTGTCGGCTCGTGAGTGCCGGTGTCTTTGTTGGTGAGCGTCCAATAGAAAGAGGCGATGTCGAGGCTGCTGCGAGCCTCGCCAATCAGATCGAACCACGCCTGGTAGATGGAGAGGTGGGTGGTGCTGGAATTAAACTCCAGACCTTCAGGAATGCTCTCCACCAACACAATCCTATCAGAGGAAAAGAGAAGGTTTAAAGATAATGTCAGATCAGATACATCAATAGGTCAACAGACAGACAAATCGATAAATACATACTTTTATTATTATCATTATTTATTCCCAGGGGGACACTGGGGTTTAGTCAGCAGCATAAGCATAGTTAAGGTAAAAAACACAAATATATACACGTATAAGCAATAAAAAATATGCAACTGGAAAAACTATGTAAAACTATATGTGATTATTTTTGTTAACTCTGCATGCGTGTCTTTTTGCCATCACTGCCAGTTTATATCAGTATCGGATATGATTTACATCCTAGAATAGATATCTCTCAAAAAAACAAAAACCAGATATGAGCAGATATTTGTAACTGAGCATGAAGGCCTGCAGTGTGAACGCAGCCTCAGAAGTTGAATTAACACGCTGGTCTGTGGATTCTGTCCCTGTCTGTGCGGAGGTCTGCTTACTTGCAGGGGTCAGAGCAGGACTCGGCGAGGGGTAGGCGGAGCCGGGGGCTGGGGGCGGGGCGGGGGGAGGAGACCCCCACGGTCAGGAGGTGATGGAGGGCCATGGTGGCCAGCAGCACCGCAGCCACAGTGGCCAGACCAACCACACATCTGTAATACTGGAGGGGAAAGCCTGAATTACATTTACTGTTGTGGTGTGACCAAGTCAACTCTGCTCGAGTCCCAAGTCAGTATCAAGTCTTGAAGCACAAGTCTCAAGTCTAAATGTAGAGCACCAAGTCAAGTCCATGTCATTAATGTCAAGTCTCAAGTCTAAACAGCAAGTCAAGTTTTCTTTAATATCTTAAAGAAAACTAAATATCTAGGACTTTTCAATGCAATATGGTTTTAATAGGATAAAAACTTGGCAAGAGCATCATGAGTTTGATTTCTATAATCAGATTCAACTTCAATAAATTCAATCATTCCATACAAATTCAGAAAACAGAATTTAAATTCAGTCGTCTGCTGGAACAAATCTCATCACTTTCAATCTAAGTCATTTACATACACACAAGCTCTCAAGTCAAAGTCAAAGACAAGTCCCAAGTCACCAGAACCCAAGTCAAGGCAAGTCTCAAGCAATTAAAACTGGGACTCGAGTCCAAGCCATGTGACTCGAGTCCCCACCTCTGAAGTTCAGCATTTAGCTGACGCTGTGAAACAGTAAAAACAGAGAAGCAGAACTGGAAGTGAAATTATGTGAAAAAAAACTCATATGAGGTTCTTCAGATGATTTCATGCTTCCAGATGCAACTTCAACCTCAACTTCAATTTCATTGTCTCCGAGGGGAAATGTGTCTTGCAGCCAGATAAAACATAGAACACACAGAGACATAGTCACACGGACTCAGGTACAAAAAACATGATAAAATACATGATTACATCAAGTGACAACAGGAAACCTAGAGTATGTTTAGCCATCGCTAAAACCATCATCAGCCCCCAGTAGTTAAATGGGAAACTAATCATCAGCTGGGTCATCATGAGCATTTAACAGTTTGGTGGCCTGAGAAATAAAATAATTATTCAACCTGTCAGACCTGGCCTTTGGTCGTCTAAACCTCTGTTCGGAAGGTAGGAGCTCAGATTCTCCATACAGAGGATGAAGAGGACACTGTAAAATATCTCGAGCCTTAGAAGTCGCTCTCTTACGGAAGATGTGAGACAGATCAGGCAGTTTAACACCAATGATCTTACTGGTCACTAGAAAATACATTTGATTTGATTTGACATGTGTCTGTCTGTGAGTGTGTGTGTGTGTGTGTGTGTGTGTGTGTGTGTGTATATCCTAACTTACCGTCTGTGCTTTCCTTTTGGATTCTTCTCTCCTCCACTCCATGTCCACCATCTGTAAACAAAAGAGGGGCAAATCAATACAAATAAATACAAATACAAAATACAAAGAGTTTTTTACTAAAATGTGCTTGTTATCGTCAATCTAGACAGCAGAATTGTGTGTCATGATATCCTAAAATCACCATCCACTGATCCATTCCACTGAAATAATATTGAATTATCGCCCAGCCCAACTTTTGCTACATCTTAAGCATTTAGCTGAAGCTCTAATGCAGAACAACAGTAGAATAAACTTCCCTCCCTAGATAAACAACATTATAAGAAACCAATAGTGAGAGGTGCAAGGGTTAGAGCTGCAATGCCTCAACAATATTCAGGTGAACCTTGAATGTAAGAGAGAAGTGCTGCTGGGAAAATAAAGCAATAACACGAGCCAAGGAGGGAGGTAAAAGGAGGCCATCCATGACTTAACATAACTGGGTCAGAGCCGCACTTCCATGACCTAAAAATGTTCTTCTTCCTTCCTGATTTGTTAATGTTGTTTCTCTACAGGGGTAAACAGTCTGGTTTCCACTATTCCACTATACTACTCTAATGCAATAAATGTGAAACAAGTTGGAAAACACTTTCTGATATATCCCTGTAAAGTGGCACGTTTGTAAAATTTCCTGATATTCCCTACTTTCCCCGGGAGAACTAATCAAATTCCCAGACTTTCCCCTTTCTGGAAAACTCCTCTCAGACTTCCAAGGTATTCCAGGAATTCCAGGACCGATGGGAAATCATAAAAAAGTGGGCTTTTTTTTCAAGATTAACAAATATTACAGCGAGTAGAAGGTGAACATATGGGAACGAGGGTATGACTCAGTGGGAAAAGAGCAACATGAGTTGACTTTTCAGTTTACAACAGACAATAGAGGGAAACTGCTGTTCTGATTTGAGTGGGAAAGTCATTCAGTGCAAAACAGATAAAATTCATGAAAAAACTAAAGGGCAGGGCACTTCCTCATAGTGTCATACATTGTACTGAGTCTTTCCATACAAAGCAGCTTACCCTGTCGTAAGGAACGTCCGTCTTCATGTTCACAGACAAAAATAACGTCTGATCTGATCGTTAAAGTCCTCTCAGCTCGGGTCAGATGATGCTCTGTGGCTCTGAAAGCAGACAAGAGGAACACGGGATAAGATGTAACTTCATATCTTCATTCATCTAGACAATGTCTGAACAGATATCAAAGCTGCACTAGGCAATATTGCACGTTGGCAGCTTGTTGGCAGTTTGAAACATTTGACCTTCAATACCCAGAAATCCTGTGCAGTGAGGTCAGTAAACGCCACACAGCAGCTCATGTTCACCAACCGGCCGGTCTGTATATATATTTCTTTATACCAAAGAAACCAAAGAGACGAGAGAGGAGAAGATCTAACGTTGGTGAGTCCAGCTTTCTCTGCTGCTGGTTAGGAGACAGATTGGATTTCAAGTTTTGATTTGTCACTTTCTGTGGGCGGAGAAGAGTCCATACGAGACATCTGAATTTAATTTTGGCAAAAAGAGTGAAATTACAGTGCGTAAATTAGTACGATGGAGCGCTCTCTCCACACTTTGTGGTTTAGGCTGATAAGACAGGTGTATTTTTACATAAAAATCTTGCCTTAGTACATCTTAAACTTAACTACAGACTTGATTTGTCTGGTTATATGTGTATATCTTTTGTTTTTGTGCTATGTTGATGTTCTACATTAATTTAAGTGATTATTTAAGTGTAATTTAATACATTTATTGCCTTTGTGC
The DNA here is from genome assembly GCF_046629955.1 of Centroberyx affinis. NCBI lineage: Eukaryota > Metazoa > Chordata > Actinopteri > Beryciformes > Berycidae > Centroberyx > Centroberyx affinis. The sequence continues at coordinate 193,611 of NW_027279202.1, forward strand.
AGCACTTTGATCAACTGTAGCTGTTTTTAAACATACTTTTTAAGTGCATACTATTAAAGTACATAGTTGCAGGACAACACAGCAACTCTTTTTCACTCATACACACACACAGACGCACACACACACACACACACACACACACACACACACACAGCATTGTCTCTCCTCGGCCTGACCCCTGCAGCCTGCTGCTGGCCTGGCCTGCTGACAAAGAGAAGGTTCCAGGTGTTTTCACCAGCAGACAGAGAAAAACCTGCAGGTCACCTCTGGTACAAAGACACGGCTCACATCCAGCCCCAAACCCTGCAGGCTTTGAACAGAAAACATCATGCAAACACGCTAACGGCTGACAAAACATCGCTGTTACAGACTGGATCCTCTATGCTTTAGACAAGTCATATAAAGAACTTAAGATCTTGTTTTTTTCCGACAACATGGATAAAGACCGTTTCTGAACAGAAGTCTTTGTATGAAAGGTCTCATGCCAAAACGATACATATCCATTTTTGGTAAAAAATGTCATCACTTCATCACAATAGTTCAAATACATAGATGATACCATCCTCAAAAGTATTAGCCTAGGGAATGATAAATCACTAAAATGATAATCCCAGTTATTTTTTCTACATTATGTGATGGTGATTATTAATCATGTTTATTAGTGTTGATGATTTGGGGAATTAAATAATTTGACAAGACATTTGGGATCTTATAGCAACGTTTCTGACTATTTTCAATTACAGTGGCTGTTCTAAATAAAATGAAATGTTTCAATATTGCTGATATGCCAATATTCCAAAATTACCAATTGTGGTTGTGATATACGACTCTACGCAATTAATTCTGTAGCCTAGTTAGTATTTCATAAGAAAGGGTTTAAAGCAGTAAGAAAAATGAGATTTCAAAATAAGTTTGACTTTCATGTCAGCACTTGTGAGAGCACACATCACTTTTTTTTCCAAATGGCAAATATCTAATTTTGGAATTAAATTCTTCATATATACAGCACTGATGTTTTTTTGTCATGTAGTTGACCCAGTCTGTTTATAGTATAGTCTTTTTTAACTGTATTGCTCTTCGCAAATATGTCAAATAAACCACTGGTGGCCTTGTTCACATCTTTGATTAAAAACATCCAACAAACATCAGCGATGTGATCAGAGACACAAAAATCAGAAAAAAGGCAAGAAAACAATAACAGATACTGTTTTTTCAATATTCACAAAATGAATTTTGGCTTGAATCTGATGTGATTTTGAATTTATTTTTGCTTATGCATTGCTCACTGTTGCACTGTATGTTGTTTGTCTGCAACTTTTAAGACTATATAACTAAAAATATGTGACCAACAGAAACTGTTTATTGGCATCTGAGGTGTGGTGACATCAGGTTTTATGGCATGGGAAAGAGGAAGTGTTGTGACCAAACGCTGACAGTTGTAGTCTCACTCTAAACCTGCGGGAACTGACACACGCTCTCCGTCACGAGAGTCGGCGTCTCCTCAGAGAAACATGTGATTTATTCATTATATCATTTTAAACTCAATGTCTAGTCACATTGTTTTACTGTGTCACTACAAACAAAAACAACTCATGTTCTGTCAGTATGAGAGGTTACTGACGTGTGTTATGTTGCAGTTTGGGACAACACACACATTTGTCAGTTATCAATGTCCATGTAGCCCTTCACAGCCTTATATATATATATTTTTTTAAATACTTCAAGTGTGTATGGCACCCATATGAGTGTACTTTTGCAATGTCAGCTGCTCCCTTCTCCTTTTCTGATTCCATTTTCCACGTTATTTTTTGACTCACTTATCAACACAACATATGTGAATATCAACCAGGTTTCCCACACTCACTTGGACATCAACTTCACTTTTCAAGGTCTTGTTTGGTGAAATTCAATGACTCAAAATTTGCGTATTTTGGGGTAAGACATGATATTGGTCAAAGTTAGACATCATGGAGGACCTCATTATTTTTTTTATGTAAGTGAAGAAATCCTGGTGAAATCTTTCATTTTCAACCTGCTGCTGTATGAACACAAATCTCCATCACAGGGTTTTCCTCAGGATGTGAAGTGTTGTTCCTACGACAGGGAGAGCTGAGGCATACTGATGAATTTGGGTGCTATATTTTAATAAAAAAAAAAAAATAATAAATACTTTCAAGGCCTCCTTCCATTCATTTAAAAACAATACAACCTTTTATTATCCAGACTGGTCTTCCTTAGTCTGAATTTGTATCAAATTCACATTTCCTACTAGTCAGTAGTTTGGATCAATTGTATGGACATTTGATGTTTTTTTAGTTTTTTTTTTTAGCTGTAAAAATACGGTCCCATTGACTAACAGTTTGGGAGAAGGCTGAGATGTGTGCCTGTTTAGCTGATGTTGTGTACAGAGCCTGCTGGTAACAAGAGGGAGGAAAATGTGCATAAGCTACTGGATCACCAAACTATGACTCTTTATAGGGCTGGGCGATAATTCAATATTAGCATTTATCATCTTTCAGTGGAATCGTATCATGATGATATGAAGATATTTTGATATCGTGACACACATTTCTGCTGTCTACATTGATGATGACAAGCAAATTTTACTTAAAAACTCTGATAAAATGAGGTATGGTAGGAATATTATTTGAACATTTCTGTTTTGTTTGACATCACACCTAACATTACCATTTGGTTCAATGAGATGAACATTCATTTGATTATTTAACGTGATTTTGCATACATGAACCATATCGTGATATATATTTTGATATCGAGAAAAATCCTTATGATTATCATGATATTGACCATATCACCCAGCCCCAACTCATTATATCATAGAAAATGTATCCACACTGGTTTCAACCCCTCAATGAGTTACTGACACTAGAACAGTGGATTTTGGGGGAGAAGAGAAGGCCAACAAGCTGTGGATGAAAGGGGGTAAATACAGTTATAACTACTATTTTGCTGTGCGATTTTGAAAATCACACAACACTGGTTTATCGAGAAAGTGGGTCTAGAAAAAGTCATGGAGAGACATTTTGGAAGCTAAGATACTTCAAATCTGAAATTCAAACCAGCAGTCCCTTGATGGAGGCTTTTCCTTCATAGTGTTAAAGCAACATTTTGACCTACAAGCTCTTAATCGGGCTGAACACTTATTTAATTAAGTGTTGAGGCATGAATATGGCGTGCAAACAGATTTTTCATCTTTTCCTCTAATCTATTTTACAATCCAGCACAAGATCTGAAACAAGCTGGATGTGCAAATTTCACTCTTCATGTCTGCTTCATAAAACTGCTGTTGACTCCAGGAAATACAACAGCCAAAGGACATATAAAAAAGCTTTAAACTATCTTTGGCCAAAGTTGTAGGAAAGGCATTCTCGTCACTGACAGCAGCAGACAAGGAAGGCCTGTTTATCTGGGCAGGGAAACAAATCACATTAGAGGAGAGTAACAAGTGACTCAAGAGTTTTGGCTCAAGTTGTAGAAGTGAGAGTGAGTAAGAGAAGATTATTCAATTCCTAAAGTATCCAAAAGGAATGAAATAAAGGGCAGCCAGTAGATCGTGTTTGTATCGTCTAAAGATAAGTAGGAAAACACACAGCATTTGCAATATTTTCAAACTGAATGATGAATCTAATGTTAGCTAACATTTAGCTTTTCAAAGTAATAGATCCAGCAGCCCAGTGAAAACCACAAGAATACCTACAACTGTGTATTTTGTTTTTAATAGTACTCTAAAATCACATTACTAAACGGTTAACTTACACTGTAACTAGTAATTGGGTTACTATAAATAGTAGAGTCGCTGACAGTGCAGACCAACAACAACAACAAAAGAAACACACACCATATTTACTCACCTGATAGCATGTGTCCAGGTTAGCTGAAATCCTCCATAAAACAGCGTCGTGGCCTCTTCGTTTATCACATTAACATTTCAAACCAGTTATTTCTTTCTCAAAAGCACGGAAAACAAAACTAAAACGCTCCCAAACTGGGGCCGCTGCTCGTCTGTCTGTCTGAAGTACCAAATACAGACAGGACGCTTTGGAGTGGAGAGGCGGTCATGTGATCGAGCCGACCCAGGGCAGCCAATGGGGAAGGAGCTGGCGTCGTGACGTGTCCTGACCCAGAGGTAAAGTACAGTAGTGCAGTTCGCCTTTCCAGCCGCGTGAGGGCGGTGTGGCGCTGTGACACAGAGCAGCCGACAGTCTGACAGCATCAGACAGGCAGCCTCAGAACAGAGCTGGTGTGCAGTATGTCTATTCTATTCTATTCTATTCTATTCTATTCTATTCTATTCTATTCTATTCTGTCCTACTCTACTCTAATCTGCTCTACTGTACTCTGTTCTATGTTCTGTTCTGTTGTATTCATGTCTTGTCCAGTTCAGTTCTGCTCTATTCCACTGTGTTCTAGTATTCTATTCTATTCTATTGTGTTCTATTCTATTCTGTCCTACTCTACTTTAATCTGCTCTACTGTACCCTGTTCTATGTTCTGTTCTGTTGTATTCATGTCTTGTCTAGTTCAATTCTGCTCTATTCCACTGTGTTCTAGTATTCTATTCTATTCAATTCTATTCTATTGTACTCTACTCTATTCTGCTCTATTGTATTCTGTTGTGTTGTCTGTTCTATTCATGTCTTGTCTGGTTCAGTTCAGTTCTATTCCATTGTGTTCTAGTCTTCTATTCTATTCTATTTAGTTTAGTTTTAGTTTTGTCTATTATTTTGTTTATTATAGTCTAGTCTAATCTAATTTCAGCTATTCTATTCTGTTCTACTCTAGTCACATCTAGTCTAGTTTCATCTATTGTTCTATTCTATTCAAATCTTCTTTAGTCTATTCTATTCTACTCTAGTCTTGTCTAGTCTAGTTTTGTCTAATGTACTCTTCTATTCTATTCTATTCTATTCTATTCTATTCTATTCTATTCTATTCTATTCTATTCCTGTACAGCTCCATAATTTGATCCGTCCCTCCATCACTCCCACAGGTTTTCCAGCCTGATCAGACGGTCAGCTGTCTGCTGGACTCTGTGGACCAGAAGCTGTCGTTACAGACTCAGGATCTGACCTCTGACCTCTGACCTCTCCCGGTCCGCTGCAGGTTCAGCCAAACACAACACTTTATTCATACATACAAAATATAATCCTAACACAGACGGGTAAGAGCTTAGACCCATAAGTGTGTGTGCAACAAGTGACTATAAGTGTAAAAGTGTTTAAGTTCAGGTGGAACAATCTCCTCTGACCCCAAGGCTGAAAAACATCAGTAATAAATTTTAGCTGTATGACACTTCTGAAAACAAAGTCTACAAAGAGCAGGAAACCACACAAGATAAGTATAATAACAACATGTTGCCTAAAGGACTTGCGTACAGGTTATTCATAACTACCTGACTTCTCATGTTGAAAGCAAACAGAGATCCAAAGACTAACTTACTACAACTGCTGTGTTTACTGAACTCCAGTAGACACTACCTTCAATTTTACATTTTTACTCCTACTTTTACTTAGATAAATGTACTTGGATAAATGTATTTTTTTGGCATAAGAGAAGTGAGTACACATCATTTACAGTCACTGGACGTTATTCTCCTATATGTGATACTATTTGTTGGTAGCATTAAAAAGACAACATTTCCATTTACAGTAAACTATCAAATCATTTGCGAGGACCATACAAAATGATGCTTTGACGTCTGAAGAGGCAGCAGGTGGGGGTTCAGTGTCTGCTGAGGGACACAACACTGGAGGATATGGGGGTCGAACCTGGACCCTCCAGTTACAGGACAGTCTCCCTCACTGCTAGACCACCGTGTTACATGTTGAATAAGTTATTTTTTTGCTGGTCTGATTCAGTAACATGGACACCTGACCGTCCAGGAAGGCGGGGGATCCCTGTTTGTGAACTTTTTCCTTGTTCTCAGTGTTCGTCTGACGTTGGCGGGTGTCGTTTTCATTCATTGTTTCATAATGTGGGTGCTGTGAAGCCATTTGAGACTTTAATTGTGATTAAGGGCTATACAAGTATGATTTAATATTATGATATTACATATTATTAATTTGCACTTGATAGTAAATAAGGAGTGCTTGAGTGCTTTGTTTTAAAGCTAACTACTTTTCAAGGCATACTTTCTAGATCAGTGGTTCTCAACCTTTTTCATATCAAGGACCCTAATATAGTCCACATTAGAGCCACGGACCCCCATTTGATGAGATTTTGCCTCTCAGACCCAAATCTGAGAATATTTTTATTGTTAGATATGATTTTGTCCAGAACTCCATGACTATCTGTATTGTAGGTAGAGAGATAACAGTGAAACTATGATCAAAATAGTCATTCTTCTACATTCTATAATTGTGCTTGTAAATGAAATAATGAAGTTTAACGATTCATCAATTTGCTGAGGACCCCCTGGGATGCCCTCAAGGACCCCTGGTGGTCCCCGGACCCCACGTTGAGAACCACTGTTCTAGATAAGTACTCCTTCTCCAACTTCAGTGGAATTTAACTGAGCTGCAGCTGCTTTCTGCATTCGGCAACTTCACACGTTGGCGGCCCCAAAATGGCAACAAGAGATAACTGTTCGAAGACTTTTGAAGACCCAGAAATGATGTAACATGAAGTCAGGAAAAGTAAATTTCATCTTCTTAGTGGCTGGAGAGAGTGAAGTCCAACTTTCTGCTGATTAGGAGACACTTTTGTGTTTCGATCTTAAGATTTGATTCGTCTCTTCCTGTGTTTGGAGAAGATTTCCTGCCAGTGTCCGTACCAACACCAGAATTTCATTTGGGCAAACAGAGTGAATCTACAGCGTCTATATTAGTGGGGATGGGACGATCTGTGTTACACCCCTACTTTGTGTTTTAGGTTGATGGGACAGGTGTATCTAACCCTAACCCTTACATAAACAGCTCGCCTACAGCAGCTTTAAATAGTTCAGTATCCACCTTTACTGCATCGACCTTACCCAAAGTCCTCCTACTCCCCTTGCTGACAGCTTGCTGTATTCACTTCTGACTGTCCACCTCCTCATAACTCATGCAATTTCCTAACGGATGAAAGGCCAGTTTTAATTAACCGTCTTTACAGGCAAATACGCCTCATTCTGCTTAGCTTCCGTTCAGCTTCAAACAAAGCCGAGATGGAGAGCCGCTCAGACAAAGACCTGCAGCTGTTTGCACAGCCAGAGGTAAAGAGCTGATAAATGCTACAGGTTCATTTCCAAAACGCTATAAATACATAAAAAAAAAACACATTACGTGAAGCTCATCATTCAATATTTCTAAAATATAGTGAATTCAGTGTGTAAAGCTGCTATATTGGGTTGACAACTAAAGACTTACAGTTACCTACAAGCCTTCAGAATTTGCCATAATTTGTTTTGAACTTGTACAATCAATCATTTTGTAAGAGAAGGTGTAAGTTGTTTTATATGGTGATCTCACTGGAACAAAACCTGTCAGATTCTAGGTTCATTTCACTCCTCTGGTGAGTTATGAGCCTACAGTATTAGTCCAGTGATAGTGCTGCTGAGAGAGAGACACAGAGAGAGAGAGAGAAAGAGAGAGAGAGAGAGAGAGAGAGAGAGAGAGAGAGAGAGGAAAAAGGAGAGAGAGAGAGAGAGGAAAAGAGAGCGAGAGGAAGAGAGAGGCTATAATGGAGCATTTGTAACTGCATTACATATTTACATATTCTAAATATGTAATGTAATATCTAAATCTAAAAAAAAATGTCTTCTGAAAGTAATCAGAAGACATTACTGAGTTCAATGTCTTGGATTATGTTACTGATTACAGTGCTGATGAGGTAGCTGCAACTGTGCTGGAAATATTCGTCTATCATGAGTTCTGTGTCAATCAATTTGAGAGTGAAAAAAAAAAGTCTTCAATTCAGTAACTCAGAATGTGAACCAAGCCTGTGGTGGGTGACTGTGTTTCAACAGGGGGCGCCACACTGCTGCGACACATCTGGGGTTTGAGACGTCTGCAGGCAGGAGGGATGGTCAGTGTTGGTCAATGTAATCACATTACTTTTCCCTGTAATGGAGCAAAACAAGGCGTTACTCTTCCAAATTCAGTAATACGGCTACTGATCAAACAGATCGGTCGGTACTTTTCGTTTCATTCTTCAGCCTCTTTAACTTCTTTATTGGTGTAAATATCTACGAAGGATTCCCCCTCGTCTTCTGCTGCCTTCATATCCTGTTGGAAATATCAGAATCACAGCAGAGAGACATGAGGTAGTAAAGAGGTAAAGAGCGATAAAAAATACTCAGAGAGTCTGAATTTAACACTGTAGGCTCTGTCATCATTAAAATGCTTAAAAGAAAGATTTAGAGTCTGTCATTATTTAGATTCTTCTGCTGTAATGTGGTTTAAGTCAACAATATTTATCGGCCCAATGTAACTAATTACTTTTCTCTGGGAGTAATAAGTAAAGTAATTCATCACTTTGAAGAAAAGTAACGAGCAATATGTAATTTATTACTTTTGAACGGTTGTGAACACGGTGGCTGGGATCGCCCGTTAAAAAAAAACGTGGAATGTGCCTTTATAAGAAGGTGTGGGCAAATGTTTCTGCTTCCTTTTGTTGGTGGTGAAACTTGCCGTTTGATAAGAAAGAAAGGGCCACACTGGAAAAGAATTCCAAGATTATCTCACATACACACACACACACACACACACACATACACACACACACACACACACACACACACACCCCTTTACTCTCACCATTCAGTCTGCTGTATTAAGGAAATGGTTATTATTTTGCAGCATAAAGTCTGCATCATACTATTACGATATTTCTAAGTGTTTATTTCCACTCGTAGAGGTGTGTGTGTGTGTGTGTGTGTGTGTGTGTGTGTGTGTGTGTAACCATGGAGAGTGGCCCAGAATATACCAGACAGTTTTATGTTTTTTACAGCGACAGAAGCAGAGATATGGTGAGGCTGTAAAACTCACTTCCGCTGTATAGATCCCTTCTTTTCCTACAGTATGGCTTAAGTTGCACACACACACACACACACACACACACACACATACACACGCCTACCATCCAAACTCTCCCTCTTTCTTGTCTTCTGGTGTATTTCTGTATTTCTGACAGCTATAACTGATTGATGGATGTGTTATCAGAAGAAAACAGACTGTAAAATAATCACAGCAGAGTTTAAACTGCATGTCAGTAATCAAAATGACATTGAAAGTTCTTCAATTTTCCAAAAATGACAGAATCAGCGTAGAGTGACGTAAATTTTCTATTACTTTCATATTGTTTAATTTTTTGGTTAAAAAAAAAAAAACTAGAAAAAAGTGAAAATCCTGCAACATCTGGTGCAGACAACATGCTGCTAATTGAAAAAACTCAACTCAATCCAAGTCTGCATGATATAAATCAGTGGTTCTCAACGTGGGGTCCGGGGACCACCAGGGGTCCTTGAGGGGGTTCCAGGGGGTCCCCCAGCAAACTGATGAATTGTTAAACTTCAGCATTATTTAATTTACAAGAAGTTAACACAACTGGAGAATGTAGAAGAATGACTGTTTTGATCATAGTTTCTCTGTTATCTCCCTACCTACAACACAGATAGTCTTGGGATTCTGGACAAAATCATATCTAATGAAAAAAAATATTCTCAGATTTGGGTCCAAAATCTCATCAAATGGGGGTCTGTGGCTCTAATGTCGACTAAATTAGGGGTCCTTGATATGAAAAAGGTTGAGAATCACTGATATAAATGATATAAATGGGTTTGGTTCACTGGTTTAAAAACAGAGCGACAGTCTTGCATTGCATTTTGAAATAATAATCGAGAACACAGGCCATGTTGCTACAGCAGGTTTTTAAAGTGGGGAATGCAAAAGTACTCTAACAAGTTACTTTTAATAAAGAGTAACTTTGAAACGTAACAACTTACTTTTTAAGGTAAGTATGGAAGTAAAATAACAAATTACTTGAAAAGAAACTTTTCCCAACACTGCTAAGATGTGTACTGTGTATATTGTTGTGAGCACATTGTTTTGCGTCAGCCTGCTGCCTGCTGACGTCAGGACAGTTCCTCTGTACCTTCACCAGCTTCCTGATATGAAGAAGAGGAGACTCATTAACATACGATAAGTCTCGTTCAGACTGTAGGTGTGTTTCTGAGCCCAGTGACTCACCAGCTCTCTCTGCCTGAGCTCATAATTAACAGCACTTCCTGTTTTTCTCAGTGTAGTTCTGCTTAAAGGGGCTTTTCACCCACAATGCATCACATCTGAACTGACTTCTCCCCCACTGATTCTCCAACAAACATTCTTATCTTAATTCTTATCTTTCTTATTATATCATTCTTCTTATTTTGCAATGGTCTTCAGGTCATCAGATGTGTATTGCTTTTTTTTAATTTGTATTCCAATCCCTCTTCACTGATGATATAATGGTCCTCAAACTGGGGTCTGGGGACCACCGGGGGTCCTTGAGGGGATTCCAGGAGGTACAATAGGCCCTTTTCACATCGTCATGGTAGCAACTTCCATGCTGAGAAACCGGTGCATCACAACTTTCTGTGGCAACTTTTCTTATTGACAAACCAATCCAACAAAGACAGCAACACAACAAAATTGTAATGGTTACTAGTACTAGATACATAATGTAATAACGTTATGCAAATGAGGTGATGACTGCCAAGAGATGACATCAGATGAGGAGAAACTGAAGCTAAAACTCTACTTCATAATGGAAGAGGGAACTTTAGGTGAAGAACTCGTAGCCTTTCTCTAGTTTAGATCCAGGACTCAATGAAAACAGTTAATGTTGGACAGCTGTTACCATGATGGAAGCTGTTACCATGACGACGTGAAAAGGGCCTATGAGGAATAATTTAATTACACTAGAATTTAATTCTCTAGAAAGTTTGCCAATTAAGGAATGTATCAGAATGACTGTTCTGATCACAGGTTTCACTCTCATCACTGTCATATCTTTATGTACAGTGCAACCCTAATCCTAACCCTAAATCAGTACAACAAAACTCCTCCCATATGGGGGATCCCCGGGATAAACTGGTTTCAAATTTTGGGTCCGAGGCCTAGTGTGTGTCTGTTTGGAGGCCTGTGACATGAAAATGTTTGAGATTCACTGCACGTTAAACACCCTAAAACTATATTCAACCATCAGTATTCCTCCATTACAGTAGGCATTGCTATACTTTCGTTTCCCACATTTCACTGAGTTGTGTTTGATAAGAGAACTGACCAAACCAAATGATTCTGTGCAAGACTTGTTTACTCTTTTAGGAAATATTTGAGGTTATGTCAATAATACACCAGCTGTGTTTTCTTTCTTTTTTTTTCTTTGGTAAAATTGGCGTTTAAGGTCGGAGCTTGGCTGAAATCAAATGATATTTATGGCTATATGGGTCAGTGTGAAGGACCAACACCTAGCCGTGCTGCTAATGGCTGCTGGTGATCCTATTGGCTGCATAACATCTTTATGGTAGCTTTGTCATCCAGACTGCAAGACTTTAACATTGGCATTTTTTTTTTTTTTTACAATTACATCTCACCCAATGCTCGAAGTGGTCCGGTGTACGGTACTCATCGGTACGCAGTATCGGCACTTCTACATTTTACTCTTTGGCGTACCGTGACTTATAAAGATAATAAAGATATAAAGATGATTATAAAGAGCAACCTGTTGCTTTTTATAATGGCACTAATTGGCACACAGAAGGTTAATATCTATATCTATCAATAACTGGATCCATTAAAACTCTGTTAACATCAGACATGATTACCCACTTGCCTTCAGAGCAAACAATGACTCCTCTGTTTTTTTTTTGCCTGCCGCTGACACAACTTTAAGGAAACTAAACGTCCCGTCCTGTGATCCAGGCTCATTAACACATACCGTTACCGTCATCTAAAAGACCCACGGCCCACAATGGGGACAGAGCCGTAGTTTTAGAAACCCTGCTGTGGGCTGAAGGGCGGTTTGTTCACACACAGGTCAGTACCTGATGTACTGCTGACTGACTCACATCCTCCTCCTCTGTTCTGCACTTCATTAGTCATTCACTATTGATCTGTTGTGTTCTCTCTCTCTCTCTCCCTCTATCTCTCTCTTTATGAACCCATAGTATTAAGTTTCTCTCTCCCTCTGTTCCATCTTTGTCTTTGTATCCTGGTCTTTCCTCCTCTCACTCTCTCTATCTCTCTCTCTCTCTCTCTCTCTCTCTCACACAACCACACACACACACACACACACACACACACACACACGGAGCTTCCAGGATCTTGGGTGAGCCAGTCATCTGTGCAGTTAAAGGATGTAGAGGAGGAAGTGGATCGACTGTTCCAGGCAGCTGTAACCCAGTCAACACCTGACTGACTGACTGACTGATTTACTGACTGTCTCTCTGACTGACTGACTAGCTGGTTAACTTACCGGCTGAGTGGTTGACTGTTGACTGACGGACTGGTTAACTGACTGACTGACTGATTGGGTGGAGAGGCAGGCTGGCTCCATTAGCCTTAAAGACGCACACACACACACACACACACACCTGGACACACCCAGCGCAGTGTGCCACAACAATAACATTCCTTCCAGGGAAGAAAGAAGTTGCTCAACTCCTGACGTTTGATAACATTTTATGGACGTCTGCGCCGTCTGAATACGATATACCATATCCCTATGAACGTCTGTCGCCATGGCAACAAACTCTGTTCCACCTATAGATAAGGCTTTGCATCCACATTGAACTGGTACAGGTTCAACATTCAAATAAGGCAAATTAAAAACAAAAAAGTTTGCCTCCTTCACTTTCATTGCTGTTGCTTCTCCTTTCAGCTCATGTTTGCAGTTGGCCTGCATGCTTGAATGATATGTTTAATATTTTCATATGAAACTTTTTGTGTGTGTGTGTGTGTGTGTGTGTGTTGGGAAAAAAAAAAAAAAAGTACCTGGATCCTACAGGATATAACACAGTGGTGAGAATGAATAAAATGAAAATAAATTGATTTTGACGGTAAGCCAGTTCACCCCCCCACCCACGCCTCTCTGGGTTGGACTCAGTGACCGAGGCGAGGGGGTGGGGGGGGTGGGGTGGGGGTATCTGGGTGACAATGCTGAGAAGGGGGGGCAAAAGAACAGGCTGTTCTGCCACAGGTGAAGGCTGATAGATAGATAGTGGACTAGGGGTCAAAGAGTGAGGTGGAGGGGGGGCGTTGTGGGGGGGTGGGGGGGTTGAGGGGGATTGTAGGGGCGGTTGTGGGAGGGTGTGGTTGGGGTTGTTGGGAGATGGTGGGGGCAGTTACACTCTTAAAAACGATGTGGTGTCACTCAAAACACGTCCTGGTGTCTGGTTTGGGACGGTGCTTCAGATTTGCGCTTCTTCTCAACGCTAAATATCTTCATGACAAGATATACTGAAACAAAATATGTTGTCAGGAGGCCGTGGGAGCATTTAGGAGGCAGTATAGGGCAGTTAGGAGGCAGGAGGGGCAGTTTTAAGATGTTGGGGGGGGTAGTTAAGAGGTGGAAGGGGAAGTTTTGAGATGTTTGGGGGGTAGTTAGGAGGTAGAAAGGGCAGTTTTGAGATGTTGGGAGGTGGAAGGGGCAGTTATTAGATGTTGGGACAAGTTAAGAGATAATGAGGGAAGTTAGGATGAGAGCAATTAGTAGGTGGTGGGGGCAGTTGTGAGCTGGAGGAGGCAGTCAGGACACAGTAGAGGCAGTTAGGACACAGTAGAGGCAGTTAGGGCAAAGTGGAGGCAGTTAGGAGCTGGAGGGCCATTTACGTGGTAGAAATAGGATGTAGGAGGTGAAGGGAGTGGTTGGTAGGTGGTAGTTAGGAGGTGGAGGGGGGGGAGTTAAGTGGTTGAACGGGGAGTTAAAAGATGGCGGGGTAGTTAAGAAGAGAAAAGAATAGAGATAGAAGGTAGTTGCTTAGAGTGGATAGGAAAGGGTGCCTGGGTGTCAGAGAGAGAGTGTGTGTGTGTGTGTGTGTGTGTGTGTGTGTGTGTGGGTGTGTGGGTGGGTAGTGTAGGTCAGATAGAGCAGGTAACTTATTACCCAGTCCGGTCGAACGAGGTCTGTGTGTGGGAGGAGAGGGGGAACAAGAGGAGGGGGGAAGAAAGAAGAAGAGGAGGGCAGAAAAGGAGGAGAAAATAAGAGAAAAGGAGGAGAGGAGAGGAGAAAGGGGAGAGGAGAAGAAGAGGGGGGATAAGAGGAGGGAGGCGGTCCCCTCTGAAATATTGATCCTCATTAGTTCGACCCCTAAAGCTTCCAGCTCTAAACTTTACTCCCTGACAGAATGTGAAGGATTTCCTCTGCTCTGTTGTGTTTGAAGCAGCTTTTGTTCAGTAAGACACAAACACAACAGACGGCTGAAGACAAGCTCTTTAAGAGGCTGAAGACTCTGCGGTTTGGACAAACAAGATTTGGTTCACTGTGGGTTTCAGATGACAGTGTAGCAACATGTTTGTAATGAAATGAGAATGTGATTTAATTCAACTCTATCCCACTTAATTTGGGCATAATGTGAAAGATGTGAAACACCAGCGAGACATGCAAATGTCAAAATATTAACACGTAGTTAAACAAACAGCACCAGTGCACTTCAAATATAGTCTTATAGACAATAAAATATATTATTACAGATTTAACAAGTGCAGTCTAAAATATGCGTGAGGTTTTTAAGTAGAATAATGTAGTGTCAATGACTGCTATTTCCACAATAGTAAGCAAATTTAAGGTTCAGGTTACTTCATCAGTGAGTTTACTGACAACTATCCAGTCAGTTGAGGTGGCAAAAAAAAAAAAAAAAAAACTACAGCCGACCTGGCGCTTGATTCATTACCTACTTAAATAAATTCCTAATCTTAATCTTCCATATCAGACTCCCGCCTGTCTCGGCCTCTAGAATGAGGAAGTGAAGCCAGAGCGCCGAGGTTAAAGGTGACTTTGGTTGTCACGGCAACCTCTTTTAGGTCAGTATCAGGGGGTCTTATCAGTGCTCTCTCAACCTTTCTGCCTTTCTGAGCATCGGGATCAATATAAATCACATTCAAATTCCAGTTCACTCAATGATTGGACTAGACACTAGGCGATTAATTCATAAAATCCTCATTTAAAACCCCATAGTGATTGTGTTGTGCTGCATGTTTCTGTGTGATGCCGATATGTTCTGTTCTGCAGTGCAGTTTGTTCTGTGTTGCATCATTTAGGGCATTTCAGTAGGGGAAAGAATTTCCCACTGTGAAATCAATAAACTACAGCTATGACTACTGCTACTACCGTTACTGCTACTACTAATACTACTAGTACTGCCACTACTGTTACTGCTACTACTACTGCTACTACTGTTACTGCTACTACTAATACTACTACTACTGCCACTACTGTTACTGCTGCTACTATACTACTACTATTACTGCTGCTATTACTGCTACTACTGCTGATATTACTACTACTGCTACTACTACTACTACTGCAGCTTCTGCCACTACTACTACTATTACTGCTTCTATTACTACTACTACTTCTATTATTACTGCTACTACTACTACTATGACTATTACTATGACTATTACTAGGCCACTACTTCTATGACTACAACTGTGACTACTATTTTTATTAATATTACTACTACTGCTACTATTGCTACATCTACTACTGCTATCACTACCACCACTCCCACTAGTACTCCTATTAGTACTATTACTGCTACTGCTTATTATGAAAGTGAGTGTATGCGACCTTGAATGTATGGTATTGTGTATTGTGTATTGTACAGCCTCCTTTGTTGTTTCTGTGTTTTTAACTTGAACTGCACTGACATAAATTCCAGTCATCTCTGTTGACCTGGAGATCAAGTGCTGAGTCTATTATTGCAGTTTGAGATCTAGTGGGTTAAATGACTCTGGCACAGCTTCTCCCAGCCTCCAATAGGTGGCCCGCTGTAACGCCACCTTAACACAGTTACAATTAGTATCTACCCTCTTCTCTCTCTCTCTGTTGCTCTCTTTCTTTCTCTCTCTCTCTCTCTCTCTCTCTCTGTCCCTCCTGCTCTCTCAATTCAATTCTGTTCTGTTCAGTTGACCGTACTTCATTGGCACAGCTATTGACAATAAACAATTTACCAAAGTATTCAAATGCCTCTTTCTCTCTCTCACTCTCTCTCTCTCTCTCTCTCTCTCTCTCTCTCTCTCCCCCCGCCCACTCTCCCCAACTCCCCCTGCCTCTCTCCCTCTTATCAGTGTCTGTCCCGGCCAACCCCCACCCACCCCACCTGTAGCGCCAGGCCACATCGCCGCTGTTACTCATTAACCAGGACTTCCTTTTATCCAGCCCAGACAACCCCCAGGTCACTGCCCGACCCACAGCGCTCGCTTTCAGATGGAGCTTACCACCGTAATACTGATATAATGATCAAAAACACAAAATACAAATGAACAGGGAAATGGTCTCAAATTAGAAATGAACGGGAGTTTTATGTCTAAAAATTTAAAACTCAGCTCTCTTCCTACTTCCTCGCTTATTGATACTGACCTACAGTTCTCTACAGTTGTAATTTCTGCTTTCTCCACACTGCCACAGCTAGCAGTACAGGATTAATGCACCTGCCTAATGGTTTTTGTGGAGTATTGTTGACTCAGTCTTGGCTTGGTGTGTGATATCAGTGACTTTAATTTCTTCTTTTTTTTTTTTTTACTGCAGGGGTTGAGGAAAAAGTGGAAATGCAAAGAAAAATGATGATAGGATTAAAACTTGGATTGTGGTCCCCTCCTTATTGATAATAAGATAGAAGCGGGAGAGATGTGTGTTGAGGGGCAGAGAGAGAGAGAGAGAGAGAAAGAGAGAGAGAGAGAGACATAAACACACACAATGGTATTATTACATGTCTGATATGCTCTTTCTGGCTTTTGAATTATTTGTGTAACCCAAATTCATAACTGTTTTCCATTATTACAGATACTATTGATTATGTACTTTTGCACAGTAACCTTTTTCGAACCAAATAATTTATCATCTAAGTATGGTTTGATTGTATAAGCTGTTTGTGGGTTTTGAAAAGAACATTTTGGAAATTGCTTTGGCAAAACTGTTTCTGGTACGCAGTCAGGCCAATAAAGTCACTGAATGTGACTGTAGGTAGGCAGTGAGAATAGAGTCAAGGAGGAGAAAAAGTACAATTTTTAAAGGTGAGGCGAGGGAGAGAGGGTACAGGATTTAGGAGAGGGGGGCTGGATAGTGGACCTTGGCCCGAAGGTATGGGAGTGCAGTTCCCTTACTAGCTTTGTTCGCCAACACTGGGGTTTTGAATTTGATATGAACAGAGAGCCAGCCTTTCTGTCTAGACAAATAGGAAGGAATAATTTCCTCGGTCATCAGGTAGACATGCAGGAAGGATCATAGCCTACATTAGATTGTAGCTGCATATACAGCAGACAGGTGGTAGGTAGGTAGGAGGGGCCGATATGAGCAGCAGGCAGGAAGGTGAGGTGAACAGGTGTTTTGGTATGTTGCTAGCTATAGAGGCTTTGCGGTTGTGTCACAAATCTCCTGGCAACCATGTTTGGTTCCATCAGGTCTATAGTGGAGAATTGGCTGTGCAGAAATAATGTCTAACAGGGCAAGAAAAAGAGAAATACTGGAAAATGATTCTTCTGGTGTGGGAGTAGGTCAATTCAGTAATGTTATAAGTGAACACTGAATAGTGTGATAAGGTGGATTTAAATGTAGGTTACCATGACACAGTAAACTGTCTTGTCTTTAGCCCTGGTCTCTACTCCAAAACACTCTGAGTTGTAGCTTGAGAAGAGTCAGCTCAGTTAACCTGAAGAAACTGTTAGCTAGCTGACTAGGCTAATGGATAGCGGCGTGAGATCCAGACATGTCTTTAGATTAGTAAAACATTTTGTTTGGTACGGTATTGTAATATTATAGTATGACGCTTGTACGCATGTGTGAGATGAATTCCCCGCCCATATGCATTTCCACTTTAGCTTCTACAGGCTGGAATAACATGTGCAGTATCTTCATTCCGTCTCCATTATCTTTGTCCCAGCACTGTTGCTCAAGAGTTGAGGACCTCCAATATGGCCGCCAGAAGCCTTCTGTTATAGATGTTCTTGTAGGTAGTTAGGTGTGCAGTGGTGTGCATTGCGCTGTGAACAGATGCCACTTTAGATAAAGGCCCTCCCTCCATTACTGCCAATCAGGATGACTGTCGACTGAAGTCTGTTTGATGTTGATGAGGATTGGCTCGACTAGAAGTGATTAGAGCTCTGTCCAAAATAACTACCAATTTGCTATATTGTCTTAACATTGTTCTTTTTCATTTTCAATGTATTTATAAACTCAGAACCTTGTACGTACATAGGTAGATCAGTGCTTTTACAGTTGATAAAAGGGGACAATTAATATAATTTATTGCTCTGACGATCCAGCATCTTTTACTCTGTATACTCTGGATACATAGTATCCAGCATCTGTAAAAGATGCTGGATACTATGTATTACAGTAGCTACAATAAAGTCTGTGAATGGCATGTAGGTTCAACGTCTCAAGTTGATAAGATTTGGTATGAGTTTCTGCTAAATGCCTAAAAGATAAAGAAAAATGTTAAAATAAAGAACGTGGCCAAGGGCAGGAGGCAGGTTGAATCATTAATGCAGCAGGTATGCCCCGTGTTGTTATCAGCTGGCAGAGAGCCAAGCCCAAGCCGAAAAACAAAAAAAGAAAAAAAATGGCTTATCAGTCCAGGTCGGCCCTGCTCCAGACAGCCCAGGCCTTGAGACATGAGAATGAACCAGGGAAAATCTGCACTCGTTTGAAACCACTGAAACGGTTAGACTACTTAACAGATCACCGGACCACCTATCTGCTGGGGAAGGGGAAGACCTGGGGGGTGAAGAGGAATAGAACCCCTCTTGTGAAGAAGTTGTTAAGAAGTGTTAGTGTTAGTGATTGAATCATGGGATGAGTGGGGATACTCTTAATATACAGACAGAAATGCAGCCTGGTTTGTTTATTCCTCAAGCATCTGAAGCCAGTTTTCATCTGTACTTATGTTTTCCCTCAGCTGTAGCTTGTTCCTGCTGTATCGGTCACATTTTGTGTCCCATAAAGAGATTTTTTGTCAGCTTTGCCAGTCAGAATTAACATAACACTTGCATCAAGCTTCTAGTCAGGTCAGCCAATCAGAAGTAATTTATGAATACTTGAATCAATCCCAGTTCATCTGCCTTGGTCCAAGATGGTCTTGTTTTAGTGAATTATGGGCTACTGCCAAATTTGAGAGACATTCGAATATGTAATTGTGTCACTGAAAGGTAAAAGCGCAACAAGGTGAAATCTATCTAGAAGATGCCGTCTGCATAAAAGCAAAGAATTGTGGGATATAGAGCAACCAGTGAGCCCTCCCTGGTTTAGGGGAAACCTTGCCTTGACATTTTGAATTTTTACCTGAAATTTGTAAAAAGGGAAAACATCTGTCCCACCAGTCTTCTTAATTGATGTTTATTATTAGCACTGATAGCAGTCCAATATCAGTCCTGTTAAAACAAGATGCTGCCAGTGTCCCTCAAAGAAGATTTTTTTTTGTCAGATTTTTAACTGTAAATGATTGCTGGTGTCGTCCTGCATGTTTAGAAAATGTTTCACAACACAACGATGACGCAAACCTCAGTGTTTTGAAAAACGTGCGCCGGGCCAAGTGTTTTTCTCCATTCTCGAGTTTTCAGGTCTCCTTTCCAAAAATGTGACTTTTTGGAGATACAAGGTCTCTGCATAACACTGCTGATGTTTTGTACCTGTTAACTATGAAGTATGTGTGTGCTGTGCTTTGGTGTGTGTGTGTGTGTGTGTAAGTGTGTATGAGCGACAGGTGGCCTTTTCAGAGCTTGTGTGCCTGTGTGTAAAATGATGTCAGGTTTTGGTCTTTGTCTTGGGTCATATATGAACCCCCCCCCCCCCTCGCCACTAACCCCCCCGTACACACACCTAGCACCCCCCCCCCCCCCCCCCTTCTTCTTTCCCCCACCTCCCACCCTCTTCTCTCACCCTTGTCGATCAAACAAGGGTGGGGTTGGGGCAGGGTCACTCTGAGGCTTCAAGCTGATCCCATCAAAACCCATCAACTGTGTGTGTGTGTGTGTGTGTGTGTTTGCTCAGTAGTAAAAACCTGAAAGAATCCCCCCCCCCCCCCACTCCTCCTCTTTCTCCTCCATAAACTCTCCCACTTACCCAGAACCCTCCCAGGACACCCAGGTGTGGCCCGAGACACACACACACACACATAAATTAGGGTAAAAATCTCCCATCGAGCATTGTGTGTTTATGAGTGTGTTTTCATGCCTGCATATGTGTGGGACTCTATCACTCTGTGTGTGTGTGTGTGTGTCTCTTGCTCTCTCACTCTGTGTGTGTGTGTATCTGTGTGTGTGTGTGTGTGTGTGTGTGGGCTGAAACCCCCGGCCCTCCATTGACAGATAGAGCCGGAGCTATTAGCTCAGTGCCAGGTGAGTCTGTGAGTAAATAGAGCGGACAATAGCTCAACCCATCTCCCCTCTCCTCCCTCGCTCCTCCTGTCAGCCCGTCTCTGTCAAAGCCGCCCATTGTTCTACACTGGCTGTGTGTGTGAGTGATCTAACTGAGGCTATACCCCCTGTATACAGACACACACACACACACACACACACACACACACACACACACACACACAACTACTCACATACAGACCAGTCAGTGTACATGTGTGCATTTAACTGCAGCTAATTTCAAACACCAGTCTCTTCATGAAATGCAAGATAGACGCATGACGAGGGCTATTAAAGATAAAGTTTTCATGTTTCAAATCATATAATATCTATATTTCCACCGAAATTTCACTCCATCATGAGATATATTGCGCCATTTGAAAACAAGTGACACTTAACACTTTTACAAAATGATTCATAGCAGAAAATTAAAACAAATTCTGCTGCTTTTTAAAGGATAGTTGGTAAGTTAAGACATTGGTTTGGAATGAAAACACCTTTAGGGAGGGCATCTTTATATTCAGCAGTGGTTCTCAACGTGGGGTCCGGGCACCACCAGGGGTCCTTGAGGGGGTTCCGGAGGGTCCCCAGCAAATTGATGAATCGTTAAACTTACCATTATTTCATTTATAAGAACTTAACACAATTAGAGAATGTAGAATAATGACTGCTTCTGTCATAGTTTCACTGTTATCTCTCTACCTACAATACAGATAGTCATGGAATTCTGGATAAAATCATATCTAACAATAAAAATATTCTCAGATTTGGGTCTGAGAGAAAATATCTCATCAAATGGGGGTCCATGGCTGTAATGTGGACTACATCAGGGGTCCTTGATATGAAAAAGCATTAGAGATACTGAATGATGGATACAAAGCAATCTGGGAGTCAATTCAAGAAGCCTCTTATACAAAACAACAGCTGTCAGTCAGGTTTTACATGCTGTTTTCTAGCACTGCCATAAAGAACACATACACTTTAAAGACAGAGGGACAGTCTCACCCTCTATTACTGTCAATATAAAGTAACTCATCAGGCAATATATTGAGTCGGTTTTATTTGGCAAAAGACCGTTGACAAATATCTGATTGATATTAAAAATGTCAAGGATGAACACAAACTTTCATGGATTTATCTCCATTGTGGGCTTCACTTGAACTGGCATTGGTGTTCACTGGTTCTCAGACATATAAATACATGAGGAATATGTACAATAAAATCCACATGTATCAACAAACCTGGCATCATGAAGGCGCTCGGGGCACAGAGCAACACCTCCAAGGACTGTAATCGCCGCAACAATACTGAAACAATGCAAGTTGGGCAGCTGATAAGGTTTTTCTATGGGAGCTCGCTGACTGGTTAGGACAGAGGAGAGAACATCATCCCCGCCTCAATGGCCCCTCCTCAGCCGGCCTCCACCATATTGTGCAAACAGACCATGTAAACAGCTGGGAAGAGCCTGTGTGTGTGTGTGTGTGTGTGTGTGTGTGTATGTAAGAGAGAGAGAGAGGGAGAGAGAGGGAGAGAGAGGGAGAGGGGGAAAGAAAGAGGGAGAGCGAGAACGTAGGGGAAAACTAAAGTCATAAAGCAAGACAAAAAGACAGTGGGAAAGAAAGAATATGGGAAAGGAAGAAAGAATGTGGGAAAGAGAAAGAAGGAAAGAGAGAAAGAAGGAAAGAGAGAAAGAAAGGAATACAGACCATCAGAGAAAGAGAGAAAGAAGGAAAGAGAGAAAGAAAGGAATACAGACCATCAGAGAAAGAAAGATACCAAGGTAGAAATACAGAGGCCTTTGTCTCTCTTATCCTCTCCTCATAGGTGTCCCACACTTTAACCCCATGACTTCTTCACCTCTCAACCCCCCCAATCACTCTCTAACCCCCTCCTCCTCCTCCTCCACACCCTTCCCCATTCATCCCTCCATCTCGGCATCCCCTCCGCCCTGCGCTCCATCCCAGTGCAAACACTCCTCAGCGCTGCGGGAAACAAAGCGCGGATGAATAATGGGAGTGAAATGTCACCGTTTCATCATGGCTGCCGCCTCCTCCCCTCGCTCCGCCAGGGCCGAGCCCCAGCGGTTAAACATTAACCAGCCGGCACAGCACCTGAACCTGGGCTGGAACAATGAACAGAGAGAGAGAGAGAGAGGGAGGGAGGGAGGGAGGGAGAGGGAGAAAATATTTAAAGCCGCACTAGCAAGGTTTTTATGTAAAATCATAACAGTCATTATCAGTCTCATTCACAAAGCAGAGAAGAGCGTCCCATCCCCACTAACTCAGACACAAAATGTATTTCTGCTGCTGGGTATGGTGGGAAACCTCCTCTGCACACAGGTAGTGACAAGTCGAAACTCAGAGTGGAAATCCTCAAGTTCCTCATTGTTCTCTTTTTTATTTTTTTTATTTTGGAGTCATCTTTATTGCTAAGCGCTCATTGCTGCAATCAAACAGTGTGGGTGGGTGGGACTTGTGACGTCTTTTTCCTCGGAGTTTCTGGATTTTTTCAGGGGATTTTCTTCCAAAATCTAGATTAAAAACAAGAGGTTCCTATATTAGCTGTTCCAAAACAAGAGGGTCCTATATTAGCTATTCCAAAATCTAGATTAAAAACAAAAAAGTTCCTATTGGCTGTTCCAATGTCTAGATTAAAAACAAAAAGTTCCTATATTGGCTGTTCCAATGTCAAGATTAAAAACAAGAGGTTCCTATTGGCTATTTCAAAGTCTAGATTAAAAACAAAAGGTTCCTATTGGCTGCTCCAATGTCTAGATTAAAAACAAAAAGTTCCTATATTGGCTGTTGTAGACTAAAAAGAGAAGTCAAAAATAGTGTTAAGATATGACAGGAAAGATGGGGACTTTACAATTCTCTAAAACACTAAATTAATACTATTCTGAAACTTTTACTGGAAACTTTTCTGTTTATATTGGTTCTCTACCTTGCGACCCATCACCACAGACAGCTTCAGCACTGCCCATGATAGAGTTGTACTGCTGTTAAATCAATCAAAATAATGAAAATTACTCTCTTTTCCTCCCTAACTCTCACCCTTTTGCTTGTCTTTTTTCTCCCTTAGACGCAGACTCCTGCCTGTCTCCCTCCACCTCTCTCTCCTCTCCACTTTCTATAGTATAAATACCTCGGTGTGTTTTCCCTCCTCTCTCTCTCTCTCTCCCTCTCTCTCTCCCTCCCTCGCTCGGCCTCTAGGTGGAAAGAGGAGCTAACACTGGTACCTTTGTACAGCGAACATGCCAGATGAGACTAAAATTAAATGCACTTTAATTGCAGCTTATGCCCCGGTATGTGTGAGGGGTGAGAGGGATTTAGGGAGAGGAAATGATATTTTGGGCCGTGTGATTCGGCGATGACGAGCTGTTGCTGTTAAATGAGAGAGAGAAATAATCAAGGTGACATTTCAGCTAATCCAAACTCTCTGGGCTTCCCTCTCAGAAGGAGGAATGAAGTGGATCTGTGTACGGCAGAGCGCTGCTGGAAAAATCAAATAAGATGGTTTAGGACTATGAGAGCATGTCCCAGAAAATGTGTATATCTAACTCTTAAATATATTCACTATTCCTTGATTTGGTGCCTTTTGTGCACATGTTTAGAGGAATTTATAGAGAATTAAATCATGCTTTAACCGCAATCCTCTTCATCCCCTATGGGACATTAGGTTACAATGAGCTCAATTATAGTGAAATTAAACTACCCTTCTTTTGCTGGGGAATCCCCTGCAAGGACCTAGGAGAGGTCCCTGGACCCCAGTTTGAGAACCACAGCTTTAACGGAACAAAATGAATCAAAATCACCAAAAATAACATTACAGGATAATTTTTTCAGCAGTACTCATCTTTGTTACTCTTTGGAAACTGTGATGTAGATATACAAAATCTGCAACAAAATCAAGTGTATTATCATCTTTTCATCTTTTCTTTTTTATCTGTTAGGGCTTGGAAGCTCCTGACTCTATCACAAAACTTTGAGATATTAAAATGAAATGTGTCTCATCCTCAATCCCAGCAGTGGTATTGTCATTGTGTGTGTTTCTCAAAGTTAAGACTACATTTCCCATGAATCCTTCCTGTCACAAAGAGGATCTTTTCTTCTTTGGTCAAAGGTTTTCTCTTTCACTTTTACTGAAGAGGATCAACATGTTGGAAGTGATTTTCCCATCGGCCTTTCACTCCTCTGCCGTTGCCAGAAACTCTGAAACTCTTTAGCTCCGTTTGCTCTGGAAGAACAGAACCTCTTCCTGTTTGTTTGCTGTAAAGTAATCGCTATTTGTGCCGTAAAGCAAGCCAGCAGATTTCCCACAAAATCACACAACAAAAAATGCAGTGTAGAGGCTGCCAAGCTTCTCTATGATGATGGTCTTGTTTGTTTACGGTAATTATACTAATTATGTCTCATGAGTTAATGTGGCAATGATGATTTATTGATGTTAAATGCTACATGTAGCACCTTTAAAAGCGTATGAAATGTTCAAAAACAGCAGTATTAAAATAACCTTTTAGGAACCACACTGGGTTATTTATTCTGATTTGCAGGGTTTTTTTATATTAACAAATCAGAGGGTTCTTTGAGTCATTGCGGTTTCACATTGAACCGCTACGCTCAACCAAAAAAGCCCTTAAAGAACCCTCCTTCTTCTGGGTGTAGGCAAGCAGGGAGGAGTGGAGGAGGTAGAAGGCAAAGGAGAGAGAAGAGAGGAGAGGAGGAGGAGGAGACAGGGAGGAGAGGGGTGAGACAGGGGCATGAGGAGGGGGAGAGGAGGAGAGAGAGAGAGAGAGAGGGAATGGGATAGAGGAGGGGGCCACTCTGTAAATAAGATGTCTAATTCATGGAGCGGATGTTTTGAAGGAAACAGACTGAGGATGTAGCTGCACTAACTGTACCTTCTGGGTCTCTCCCTCTCTCCTTCCCTCTCTCCCTCCCTCTCTCTCTCTCCCTCTCTCCTTGTGTTTTTACTGTGGAAATGAACTGAGCTGGACCTGTTCTGTTTTGCTTTGACTGGACCCTCACCTGTACCTTGAGCAGGACACATTCTCCATTGATGCAGTTCATTTCCCTCTGTCTCCATTCAAACCATATACTGGCATAGTCCATAATAATTTTCAGCTCGAAACGTCCCAGTCATTAATCTTGATTTACTGCCTCCGGACTTAAAGCGACGGCCAGCTGTCTTCTCAGTAAAAATAAAATAGCGTTAAAGTGTGAGAGAGGAGGGAGTGGATTTAAACGCCAGTCCAGCGCCTCGAGTCGCTTACATGCAAGTGGTTTGTTAAACTATGGCTGAGGGCCCGAAACGGGTCGCACGGCAATTTCATCTGGGTCCTCGTGACAGGAATGCCAGTGTGTCCTAATGAGGGTCCCGCAGCACCACTGAATTTATTCAATTTGGGACGCAGACTGAAAAAAATACTTCAAAAAACCCCTAACCATGAATGAGAAGAAGATGTTTATTTAAAGGTATTTTAAGGTACAAAGGTGCCATTTACCTCCATTGGACCATGAAAGACAAAGACCGGGTTTATAGGGATTAAAAGGCCTATAGGCGTCATACACTGCATACATTATATACATGAATAAAAATTGAGATTAAATATGTTTATGTCCTACAAAGCCAAACGCCAGTGACTGTGTGAGCAGTGAGACTAAGAAAACTGTTTATCTCATGTCCCAAAAAAAGCATTTGCCGCTACATAAGTAGAAAGTTTATTGTCAATTTTGTTGATAGGAAATCTAAACCCTTGTCATGACTTTTCACCCTTAAAACAAACAGAAAAATAGATACTGCTGTTTGCCTTTGTACAGCAGATTTGAGGTAGTAATATATATAATCAATACATTTTAGGCATTTTTCAACAGACACATTTTTAACCAGTAAAACAAGCTTAAATTCTTGTATCATCAGTATTACAAGCAGCCAGTAATATGGAATACAAGTGATTAAAAAAAGCACAAAGACTGTGGAGTAAGTTAAAAAAAAACATGTCTGTGGAGCATGAAATGAGCAACCAAACACCATAAACTGAGGAATGTTTCACTCCGTTTCCTATTTTCTGTTTATTTTTCTGTTTATTCAGACAGCTATTTATATGGAGAACAAGGAATAAGTCGGCTCCTCTCCCTCCTTTCCAGTCCGAAGCAGACTCAACCCTCAAGACAGAAACCTCCATCGCAGGCTGAAACTCATCGTTATTAGTAAGTATTTCTTGTCTTTTCTTGTCTTTTCCCCACTGAATCACATCCCTTTATCCACATCCTCCTCCTCTACTTTCCTCACATCTTTTCTATTCTTATTCACTGCTACCTTAAAGCTGCAATAGCCAACTTTTTCTTTTCTCATTAAAATAACAATAAATGAATAGGATATATTGTGCATTATCAGTCTTTTCAATGAAGTTGGGATGTTTTGGGGTGTAAAACATTTCCTGTGGGCGTGGCCAGTGGTGAGCTGGTTGTGGCTATCAAGGTGAGGCTAGCGGCCACAGAGCAGGAAGTCACAGCAACAACAACAATGGAGGAAAGCAGTAACAAAAGAAAGTACTACAAAATTGCAGGTTGTCCAGACTGATCTCACAGAAAAAAAAAATGAAATGAAAACAACATGTTAACAGCAAATTAGGTGTTAATGGAACGTAAAGTGTTACATTTACGTTTTCCCAGCACCAAACGGTTACGTGAAGGAGATGTGACTATAAACAGGAACTAGTGTGACATTGAAACAGCACAGTGGCCAGCGTGTTGTGGTCGGGGTGGTGGACGGGCGTATATGTTTACCTTCAGTTATGTCGGCGACCGGAGTTCGATTCCCAGCATTTTCAAAGTTCAACAATTCAACTGTAAGTCACATTTTAATTTTTAACGAATGTTTTTCTGATTTAACCATGACCAAACCATTTCTGTAACCTTAACCAACTTGTTTTAGTTGCCTAACCATAACCTTAACCCAAACCTTAACCAAGATGGTTTACTTGCCTAAACTTTACCATAACCTTAACCAAACTGTTTTACCTGCCTAAATTTAACCAAAATCGTTTAACTTGCCTAAATTTAACCGTTAACCAACCTTTGGGACATAATTCACTTCGTGGCGGAGAAACGTTTTTAAATTTGTGGTGGAGGAACGTATTTAAATCCGTTGTGGGGGAACATAATTCATTTTGTGGTGGAGAAATGTTATTTTCCCATAATACGTGTCCACAGCACGTAAATCGCCGTTTTAGAGATCGTGTTCATTTCACGTCTTTGTGTGAGATCATGTTGGATTGTCTGCAATCTTGGAACCCATCGTCTATCGGTCTGACGACGATTAGACTCTGGGGGCGACGGCCAATATTTCGGGGTTTCCAGTGGAGCCACCGGACATCCGGGCCAAGACTTTTTCTTCTGTGCGCCGGTCATCGTTTACAGTCCGATTAGCAACTTCAGACGTGAGAAAGGAGTTGGAGTTGAGAGACGACGTCTCATATGCAGATATCTGTTTATAGAGATTAGCCGAAATGTCGTCTGGACCTAAAACACCTAGAAAAAGTATAGATGTTTGTGTGTTGTGTGGAGAAACGTTTGACTCTCGCGTCTCAAGTTGCTAATCGGACTGTAAACAATGACTGGCGCACGGAAGAGGAAGTCTTGGCCCGGATATCCGCTGGCTTCACCGGAAACCCCCAAATATTGGCTGTCGCCCCCAGAGTCTAATCGTCCTCAGACCGATAGACGATGGGTTCCGAGATTGACCATGACCAAACCGTTTCTCTAACCTTAACCAAGTTGTTATAGTTGCCTAACCATAACCTTAATCCTAACCTTAACCAAGTTGGTTTACTTGCCTAAACGTTACCATAACCTTAACCAAACTGTTTTACTTGCCTAAATTTAACCAAAGTCATTTAACTTGCCTAAATTTAACTGTTAACCAACCTTTGGGACATAATTCAAATCCGTTGTGGGGGAACATAATTCATTTTGTGGTGGAGAAACGTTATTTTCCCATAATACGTGTCCACAGCATGTAAATCGCTGTTTTATAGAGATCGTGTTCATTTCACGTATTTGTGTGAGATCATGTTGGATTGTCTGTGTTCGCTGCCTGCTTCTTCAGCGCCTGTGGAGGCTTTATGGATGTCAGTTAGGTCAGGTTAGATGACAGCTCATCAGGATGAGTGACAAGTGTTGGGGGTGAGAAGTTTTGCATTTCGATCCTAAGTTTTTATTTGTTAATTCCTGTGTGGCAAGAAGATTTCCGACCAGCGACCATATACCCAACACCAGATAGTAGGGCGAATCTAGGACATCTCAATTAAGGCAGATGGGACACTCTTTTCTGTTGCAGCCCCATGTTTATTTTTACATAAAAATCTGGCCTAGTGCAGCTTTAAATAGAAGAAAAACCTACCAACCTCTCTCCTTAGCTCTTATTCTGTTACGTGATCATTCTATTTGACACAGGAATAGCACTCTTTGCCACTGGCTTGTTCTCACGTTGCCAATCCAGAAACGTCAACTTCTTAAACTTATTCTCTGGGTAGGAGCATCAGCTAAACACCCTGAAATGAGAAATGAAAACACCAGTTCCAGGACAGTAGGATAAGCGGGATCTAGCTGGAGGCGACCTGCTGGGTCAGTTGAGGTGTGTGTTCCTCTCCGGCGTCTGAGAACTGGCCTGACCTTTCTCACTTCAACCAGATCCTTTAAACGGACTCTCCGCCTTTCTATTTATCCTGCTATTTATGTCCAAATGTGGGGAAGGAGAGTGTGTTTCCAGTGTGTGTGTGTGTTTAGTGCGTGTGCGCATCTGTCCGTGCTGTGCTTTCGCTATGTGTGTGTATATCTGTGTTTTCAGCGTGTGTGTGTATGTTTTCAGCGTGCGTATGTCTCTGTCTATGTGTGTCTATTCATGTGTACATCTGTGTTTTCCGTGTGTGTGGATGTGCGTGTGCGCCGATGTTTGAATGTGTCTGCATATTCACTTGTGTGTGTGTGTGTGTGTGTGTTTTCTCAGCAGCGTAGACCAGTAGAAGGGAAGGGAAGCCGGCGCTGGGTGAAAAGAGCAGTGAATGAATGGCGGTGTTATTTATTTGGTTTGGCGGACTGCACCTTTAGCAGTGAAAAATCACCCGCCGTATCACTAATTCCGTCCTGTCCGGCCGCCTGTGGAACTAATAGACCCCAAGAAGAACCGAATGAACAGAACGGGCCTGTGTGTGTATGTGTGTGTGTCTGTATGTGTGTGTGTGTGTGTGTGTGAGAGAGAAAGAGAGGGAGAGAGAGAGAGAGAGAGTAAGCGGGAGAGAGAAAAATAGAGTGTTTGTGTGTGTGTTTGAGAGAGGGAAAGTGTGTCTATGTGTGTGTACATGTGTGCATGTATGTGTAAGTATGTCTGTGTGTGTGTGTGAGTGTGAGAGAGAGGAGAGACAAAGATACAGAGACAGAGAAATAGTGTGTGTATGTGTTTGCATGTGAGAGAGTATGTGCATGTATGTGTGTGTGATGTGTGTGAGTGAGGGGGGCAGAGTGTGTGTGCATGTGTGTGAGAGAAACGGAGAGACGGAGAGTGTGTGTGTGAGTGTGCAGGTACGTATGTGTATGTATTTATGTATGTGACAGAGTGTGTCCGTGTGTGTGAGTGTGAGACAGAGACAGAGGGAGTGTGTGTGTGTGTGTGTGTGTGTGAGTGTGTGTGGGACAGGCAGAATTTCAGCAGCCATGTGTAAAACTCTCAGGCCGGAGCTGCTGAACTGTAAAACGACAGACATGCAGCTCGATGTCAGAGATTTGAACCAAAGACATTTAAACTGTTTATACATTTAAAGAATTTTTAAAGGAACGCAGCATGTCTTTGGGAGATTGTCCCAAAAACTCAAAACTTCTCACCACTCACCAATCAACTGACCTGTTAAGTGATGAGAACACAGACACCAAAATCATCCTTGTGTCCCCGGTAGATCATTCCCTCTGATGCTCCATGCTAACACTTTAGCATACACCATGTTGTGTGATAGTAGGCGACTAGCATTATCTCAAAAGTGAGAAAATGAGAACTTGTAGCAGCTTTAAAGTAAATGGTAAGTAATCTTAAATGATATGTGGTCAAGTCTGGCAGTTTTGTGTACTTGATTAGTAAAATTTACACAAAATATGATATAAAAGTAAGGTACTGTTTTGAACTACCAGGGACTACTTTCCTTGTTTATAGGAAGTGAAGGTGGTGGGCGAAAAACAGCAAAAAATCACTACGCAGCGGATGAATACATGGTTTCTCACCTGAAGTAGTTCCATAAATAAACCTGGCTGCATCATCTATATTGAGTTAGTGCCATTTCATTTTTTAAATATATGAGTCTACAAGCCATATAATAAAAACCATTAAGAACTTTTTATTACTAAAAGGTCATTCTTCTTACTTTAGATAATGCTAGTCGCCTGCTATCACTCATCATGGTGTATGCTAAAGTGTTAGCATGGAGCACCAGGGGTAATGATCTACCGGGGACACAAGGATGATTTTGGAGTCTATGTTCAACAGGTAAGTTGACCAAGCCGGTCGATCTCCCAAAAACTTGGTATGTTCCTTTTATTTCCAAACTGGAATACATCTTTTTATACCTTTTATTTTCTTAAATACACAGTATGAACAGTTCATATCCCAAAAAGCCATACATACGGAGCCTGGGAGTGGCCATTGGGAGAAAAAATATTTATGTTGTGGCCATGATTTACTGTAACGTGCGCACGATATGCAATTCAAGCTCTCGTTTTCTCGAGATACAATTCTTTCCCTCCATTTCCTCTTTACGTGCGCTAAAATTGCCAAAACATGCCCTCAAAATAGTGATATCGTGCTCTCGATTTATAATACAGGCACTCTTCACGAGCTTATAAAGAGTCAGTGCACATATTGGTGATTATGTTTAAATGTGTCCTAGGTGTGTTGCAGCCTCCTGATTGTGTTTACATGGCCTGAAGGTTAAGTGGCTAAATATGTTCCAATATCTGGGGGATTTCCCTATTCAGTGTAAACAGACAATGGATATTAACATACCAAATCCTTACTAGGCCTATCTGCAATACCTAAAAGGTTCCTTTTAAGTTGCATTTTGTCCTAAAATACACAGTTTAATTAAATCAAGGGAACAAATTCTATCTTATGCGCAGGAATGAACTAAAATGTGCGCACGTTACAGTAAATCCTGGACTCAGTATAACTTTTTTTCTCTCCCAATGGCCACTCCCGGGTTCCGCACACACATCTTTTTTGAAAAAAAAAAAAGACCTACCATTTTAACAACCTGCTGCTGTACCTGATATTAATTTCATCTTTCATCTCAAGCTGTCTGCCTCCTCATAACTCATGTAATGTCTACATGGGTGAAAGACCTGTTTTAATTAACTGTCTTTACAGGCAATTAAGCCTGAAGGTGTTTTATTCAGCTTGTGCTAACCTCAGTCAGCTCCACACAAAGCCCAGAGGGAGGGCAGGTGCTTGTCTCACACACGCTTACTGGTGACAAATGGTTCATCGGAGGAGGAGTTCATTTACAAAACGCGATACATCAATTACTGGGAAATACTGGGAAATTACTGGGAAATTTTTCATAATTTTCATCATTTTGTAAGAGTAGGTGTCACTGTTATTCACATTGTGGATGAAAACAGAGGATAATGTTAAAGATATTGGGACTTAAAGAGATTGATCAGAAGTGAAGCATTCCTCATAGTAACACATTTTTACAACAAAAAAAACGGAAAACTGAAAACTAAATTCACTTACATCTCGGCCACATTGACACAGTGAGGTGGTAGAAAACACATGTCCACTGTAATGTTAAAACTTGTTATAACAAACAAACAGAACACACCATCTGTATTAAAGCCCATATTTTATATTGTAACAACTTTTAGGACATTTTTGTCATTTGTCATTAAAGATTGATTGATTCCAACTTGTCAGAGACAAAACTCTTGGATGGAAGCTTGTTGATCAATAGGACGGGCTCCTGGACGGCCCTCCACCTTCCCAAAACGCTCATTAGAGTCTATTAAAACCAGTCAGACCAGTTCTGTCCCAGTTCTCTCTGTTTGCTCTGAACCAGCATCGCTCTCTCCGCTTTGACTCCGGTCCAAGAGTCAAAAACATCTCAACTTTCACTTCATCTCATGATTCAGGATTTGGATCCGTTTATTAAATGTAAAGTGGAACTACTATCTGATGGTTAATGATTATAACGACATCATTTTTTATTCAGTTTTGGGTATTTTATAATAGCAGAGCAGGAAACTAACTTTTTCATCAGCTGGCTAGAGTGACTGATGAAGTCCGAAATACATAATTTTACCATTTTATCACCATTTTACCGGTCAAATATGTTTTTTAGAATAGAAGAAGACCTCTGAACAAAATAGCTGGTTACCTGCATCTAACTGCATTTGGCTGTTGACTGGTGATACTTTCTCATCCTGAAGGTTGGATTTAAACCTACATGAAAAAAAGGGATGGACATTGATATAATATTGAAATCTTTTTGACAGAAACTGTATGAATGGAGCTCCTAGTTTGGTTTAAACAAAAATCTACACACCAAAAGACACATTACACATTGAGAGACACACCTAAGGCAGCAGGGCAAACAGCCAGAGGACTGAATCTCTCTATCTGCAGTGCCTGTAGTGTTGCTTCGCTGTTGGCAGATAAATCCACATAACTACAGTTTGACATGTGCTTCTTTTTTCTGACTTCAGGTGCAGCAGGGTGTTTTAGTGTTTAGAGAAACAACAACTGAAAGACAAGCATCCGCCCTGCGAGCCCGGCCTCTGCTCCCCAGATTTAGAGAAATTATGTCTTAAAATGCAAATGTCTGGGGCGGATGGCGGATACATTTAATTTGATTCCCAACTCATGCCAAGAAGTGTTCAAGTGTCAGTGAAGTTTTAATTTTTAGTGAAAGTTTTTCTAATTTAACCCCTTGTACCCAGAGTTTCCTCTTAAAATTCATCTTAAGTGGCCTCATAGTTAGAAAAAACATTTTTCCATACTGTACAACAATGTCACTTATTCTGTATCTGCTCGTTCCAATGCTTTATTGAAGCTACAGTTGCTTATATTGAGTGAAATATTCAAATCCAAATGCACCATTATATCAAATAGAAAAAATCTAGATGTCTTGTGCATCATTTTATACACATTTCCCTGTAATTCAAATATGTCAGACATGTCTGACATATTCGGTATCTTTGGAAACCTTGGGACCTTGAATAGAATTTAAAAGCTTGACTGCAAAAAATGTGTTTGTAATGATGGTCCATGAGGGATCACCTTAGACCTTAGATCTTAACCATAACCTTAACCAAATTGCTTTAGTTGCCTAACCTTAACCTTAATGAACAATTAAAATGGCATGTCCAATTCATGCTATTGTCACATTATCCTTTTATGGAGGAGGAACATAATGTTTATATTATTCATGCTATTTTCACCAAATTTCCTGAGCCTGTGCAGAAGTCCAGGCCTGCTGCACTTCAAACTCCATGTGGAGGGAAACCAGTGAAAAGACCCAATTTCTCCTTAGAGTAGAGTATCACACAAAAAAAAAGAAAGTTTACCTGCTCATGTATGTTTTGAGTGACTTTCCTGTCCCGTGAACCCCATCAAAACCCTCTTGTATGATTAGAAAAATACATTTGCATCAATGAGTGGAACAGCATTCTTTTCTTCATTCCTGAAAAGCGGACTTTTTGCGGATGCCTGGTTTCAGTCTGGCGACAGCGATACGCTCCATGAAAGCGCGTCCTGCCTGAATGAGCCTATAGATACAGGGGCTTCTGGCCAAACTGAGGCGGAGGAGAAATTACGATGAGGCGTAATGCCGTCCGAATGAAAGAATCATTGACTGCGCCTGATTGCCGCAGACGATGGATTCGGTGCAGACAGAGAGCGGGGAGCAGTTTCAGGAGCTGACAGGAGGAGAAACAGAAATGCAACAGACCATGCTAATGTGGTTTTCATGAAGAGACGCGGGCGGAAAGATCCAAGAGTCGCATCCGCACATGCACATGACACACACACACACACACACACACCCAGGCAAACACACACACACATGCACAAACGGATGCATGCACAAAAACACAAGCACACGCACGTACAGGTCTCTTCAACAAAGCCACAAAGAGAGAGAGAGAGAGAGGGATAAAAAGAGAGAGAGGGATAGAAAGAGAGAGAGAGAGAGGGGAACAGAGAGAGTGTGTGTGTGAGAGTGTGTGTGAGTCATGCATGAGTACACATTGTTAGCACGGTGAAAATCCTCACAGGTTCCTGGAAGAAAAAAAAGAAGGCTGACGTGACACCAGGATGCAAGACAGCTCTGCAGGGCAGGTCCCACCCCTCTGCTGATCCCTGTCAGGGTGTGTATGTGTGTGTGTGTGTGTGTGTGTTTGGTGTGCGTGTGTGTGTGTGTGTGGTGTGCATGTGTGTGTGGTGTGTGTGTGTGTGTGTGTTCATCCTGCGGCTCTGTAGCTCTATCTGCAACAAGTACTGCACTTTTGAAAGATAAAATGACATATTGTTTAAAGTAAAAATTTGTGACATTTTCATATAAATAAATGTCTGTTTTGCTATTACTGATTGATAGAATAGAATAGAATAGAATAGAATAGAATAGAACTTTATTGTCCAACCAAGGCTGGAAATGTGCCATGATATAACACAATATTGATTCAACTTCTAGCCAGTTAAATCCCTTCTCCTCTGTCTGTTCTAAGCAGCCGGTGTCTGGTTGCTCTTTCCTGGGAAAAATCCTCTGGTGCACAGGAAGTGATGCATTTTATGTTTCACGGTTGGTTTGTAATCAACAAGAAGAAGAAGAACCGGGTAGTTAGCATGAGTAGTGATAGCCACCATGGCTGAACAGACAGAGAAAAGGAGCTCAAACTTCAGAAACTCAGACTGCACCAACAGAAAATCCACAGGACTGGACACACTGTTTGATTGACAGGTGATCTCTGGTGGAGAAACACCACAGCATTGAGGCTGGGATACAAAGATGGAGACAAAATAAAAACACACAGATCTCATGCATAACCACTTTGAACACACAGACAAATAAAGGTGACTTCAAATGCTTAGGCTCCTAGCAATATAATTGTGTAGCATCATAAATGCAGCAGAGGAGTGATGCTAATGTAATCAGGTTAAATTAATCTGACTATATAAATTTGTAGCTGTTATTTGTTAAAGTTACTGAAAAGGAAAAAATTCAAAGATTACAGATACATTTGAAGAAATAAACAAACAGGTTTGAAGGTAAAATGACTGATTTAGATTATGAGATTACAGACACAGACTGATCACCTTGGCATTTGTATAACAGCTCACATGAAATAAATATGAGATCTGACATTACAGTAATTATCAGTGGAAATGATGTTTTTTTTTCTCTGTGCCTTTTGTAACGGAGGGAATAAATGACTCTCCATCTGCTTTTGTGTTTTATTTTTATGACCATTCAAAAATCGATGCATTGATTAACGTTCACTTTTACGATCATGTTTTTTTTTTACTGTATTTTCCAAACATACCCCCCACCACACACACACCCTGAAACTTCCTGGTGAGTTCCTCTTCCTCTGAGCTTCTTATTGATTTAATCTTTATTTGACCTGAGTCACGTCTGTCTGACGTTTGAAAGAGTGAAACATAATCTCTACTTTCCCTTTTCTCCCTGTTGAGGCTGTAAAAGACGTGGAGCATCTGAAATTACATTTGTAGTAGATGGCTATAAAAATAAACCATGCATACACCTAAATATATCCATGGTATGTTTTTTTATGATTACACAGTTTTGTTACCTGATGATGCATCATGATTGTTTATGATGATTTTTTATGATCTTGTGTGCGTTGAGGATCACACACAATATCCTTCCATGTATCTGAATCATAATGATTATTTTTCACTATGTCACTCCTCATGACTGTGCGTTTTCATGTTGTCTTGTGTTTTTTTTACAGTCACCTGAAATTGTTGCATGCACGAATGAATAATAGTGATTATTTTTCACTTCTTCACTTGTTCTCATGATTGTGATTTTTCATGTTGCTTTTGATGATCACATGATATCCTTGCATGTATTTCTGAATAATAATGACTATTTTTCACATCTTCGCTTCTCATGATTGTGTTTTTCATGCTGTATTGTTTTTTTATGGTCATAGAAAATTGTTGCATGCACTAATGAATAGTTATCTATTTTTCACTTGTTCACTCCTTATGATTGTGTTTTTCATGCTGTATTATGCTTTTTTATGGTCATAGAAAATTTCTGCATGCACTAATGAATAATGATCTATTTTTCACTTGTTCGCTCCTCATGGTTGTGTATTTGACTGCCTGCTCCATGTCCCAGGTTGCCCCCACCGCTCTGCAGAAAGCCTGCGTCTCCTCCGTGAGCTTCCCTCCCTGTGAGCTTCCTTGTTGATTTGATCTTTATTTGGCCTTTCTACCGCAACTCTTTGAATAAAGCTACTCAGCTCGTTTACGGGAAACGCACAGCGCAACATCACAACCGGCCCCCTCATGCTTCCAAACCGAGCCTTTCCAAATTGGTTTGCACAAAGCCTGCCAATTTAGAGGGCCGACTTTAGAAAAAACTCTCTCCCTCGCTAACTCCAAGACAACCTCCAGTACAAGTCGCGGCCCCAGAGAAGGTGATTCTAAATTTAAACCTGTAAAGAGGTAGCTTTGTAAACCCCAAGGTGGCTTCAGAGAGAGGGAGAGGGGGATGGAGAGAGGGGGAGAGAGGAGGAGGAGGGAAGGAGGGGAGTATGTATGAGAGAGACAGTGTGAGCGGAGAGAGAGTGAGAAAGCATGACTGAGAGGGAGAGAGAAGGAGGGAGAGAGGGAGAAAGTGATGTGAAGATAGGGAAAGAGAGTTGCAGAGAGAGATAGAGAGAAAAAGGTAGAGAGGGAGTGTGAGACAGAGAGAGGAAAGCAACAGAGTGAGAGAGAAACAGCAAAAGATAAAGAGAGAGTGAGGAAGATAAGAAAACATAAGATCAGGGATGTATAAACCCAAATAAACTCAATTTATCCACATTTTACACTGATATAAATCTTTATGAGGTAAATTTACAGTATACATCATGGTAAGCAGCACACACTGATGTAAGTTATAAGAGAACAGGGTATTATAAGTAATAAAATCATACTTTTCTGTATAATTGATATTTGTTTATATTGGTGGTAGTTTGTCTCATGACCGTAAGTAATAATTTGTGACATTTTCATATAAATAAATGCCTGTTTTGCTACTCTCTGTCACTGATTGATATAACGCAATAGTGATGTGACAGTCAAAGTTCACCTACTGCATAAGATGAACACTGAATGATCCTCAAGGAAAAAATAGGCTGCTACATACAGTAACTATATACAGTAACTGACAGCAATTTTACATTGATTAGCTGTTTAAAAGACATCTAAATAAATCTAAATGAGGCTGCATAGGGTTTAAAAGTCAAAGTTTAGTAGACACTACATCTCAGATGACGTCTTCTGAGGTACATGACAAAAATAAAGCATTTTCTTGTACATATGGACTTCTCTGGTGCATATTTATGATATTTACAGCTGTTTATGCATTGTTAAACATGTAATAATGTATTAACTGCTTGGTCTAAAACTGGGGTATACATAGCCAAAGAAGATCCTGGGTTATATGAGAGCTGAAACAGAGACGCAGCGTTGAAATGACTTCTAACGCTCAGCGGGACAGAAAGCAAGAACACGGCAACGGTCATACAAACACACACAACCGCCGATTTCAAACACTAGAACACGCCGAGTGGAAATGAACAAGTGAAACAGAACAAGACAAGAGAGAGACAGAGAGAGAGGGAGAGAGAGAGAAATTCTCCCCTCCGTGGCCTAGTAGAGAGCTGCTCTAGCGAGGAGCCGCTGGCCGGGCCGGGGCCGGGGCCGGACGGGACGGGGCGGCGTTTTTCTACCGGCTATGAAAGGTGTGATTGTCCGGAGGCTTCCCCGAGCCAGGAAAGTTCCCCCAGCGGCGGTCGGCGGCCCCACTATCTGCCAGGAACGCAGGGCCGCAGAGAGAAACCCAGCGCCGGTTATGTCAGATACCGCGTGGGGGGAGGAGGAGGGGGGGTGGAGGAGAGGGGGGTAAAAAAAAAAAGAAGCTGCTTTTCAATGTGTGTTATAAATACTTGGGAGAAACACACACACACACACACATGCAGGGGACACGCAAGACACACAGGGACAGCGGGGCCCTAAATGAAGCCGTCAGCTCAGAGCGTCTGAATGAAAAGAAGGGGCAGCTCTCAATGTGTTTATTTTGACAGGAGGGAGTGAGAGTGGAAGGAGGGGGGGGGGGAGAGGAGGGGGAAGAGGGAAGAGGGAGGGGGAGGGCAGAGAGAGAGAGGGCGAGAGAGAGAGAAATGGAGAGGAGAGAGATGAGAGAGAGAGAGAGGAGAGGGGAGAGAGAGAGACGGAGACAGAGACAGAGGGTGAGAGGAAAGGGAGAAATATTTCGTTCACTTTGAAAAACAAAGTTCCAGTGAGGCAAGAGAGAGAGACAGAGAGAGAGAGAGAGAGGGGGGGGGGGGGGGGGGGGGAGAAAGAGGGAGACTTAGTAAAGAGAGACTAACCATGTTTTACAGCTTCTCTAAGTTTTTTTAGTTTATTTGAATGCAAATATTTTGACCCGGAGGGACAAGGAGCTTGTTTCCTGACTGAGGGAGTTGACTCTGCGTCTTGCTCAATGATTGAGACGGCCCGAGGGTGGATGGGTGCACACACACACACGCACGCACACACACACACGCACACACACACACACACGGACTAGCTTCCCTGTCTTCCCCCTAACTGGAAGGGCCTGGAGGGAGGTTACTGGGGGGGGGGGGTAACATGGCTGGGGAGGGGGAACAGGACAATAGCAATGGCTCTAGGCCCGGGCCTCTATTCAAATAGAGCGTGGGACGGCCTAGGGCCTAACTGATCTGATCTGACTCAACTGTCAAGGACACTGTTTGATCAGTCCATTGTCTTACTGTGTAAAAGGTATTATTCATCACCTTAGCTGTACCATCTTGGAAAGAAGGAACATCTTCAGTTTTTTTTTACCTAATGAAGCTATAATGAGCGAGCTGCAGGTCAGGGGTCAATGTCTTCCTCGATGATGTTTTTACATTTTAGGGATTTCACTGATGTTCTTATGCAAAGCAACTTGTCATCGCCTGTGAATGATCGTCATGGGCCAATCAGCATCAAGATGCATCATCACTTTCATCATTCAAGTTAATCAAAATCAGACCGGTAGAACTTTAGCTACGGCCTTTGATTGATTGAGTGATTGATTGATTGATTGATTTTATTTGACAGATTTTAAAACAGACATAAATTTGATCGCCCTTCGGGCACAACCACACTGTATATAGTAAAATTGTCAAGGAATTTAACACACAATAAAGTCAAAAAGACGTATTTCCATTGTGGTCCTGGCTCCATTGTTTTCAAAATGTGAAGCTTCAAAATGTGAAGTCATGTGTGCTGGGTGAAAAATGAGCAACATAAATACATGAGGCTCCCGCACACCATCTACTTGAAATATCAATTAAATATCAAATAATTGTGACGTTTCGGTCGTACACAGTTTTCAAAGCAGCGTACATGGAAATTATATCACCAGTAGCAGTACATTTTAAATTTGGACCTTTAATTATAGCATCCCTCTCAGGCCATTTAGTGTACTATTTTAAAATGCTAGAATACAGTGCCAAAATGCATCATCCCTCCAAATTTCATCAAAATCAGGCCAGTGGGGTCTGAGAAATGAAGTTTGAGTTAAAAATTTTGACCTCAATTTCGACCTCGTTCGGTTTGAACCCTCTGCTGTAGGTGGAGAGAGCGACGGAGAGAGTGACAGTAACAGCGAGAGAGCGAGTTTATCCAGTCGAGAAAAAGTGAAAGTCGCACTACGCATTCAACATGCATGCAAAATGTCTTTTGGTTACATTGCATTCTGGTCTACTGAGGAGACTGCTGGTGGAGAAGTTGGTCTCTCCTCTTCTACGATGGATTTCTCCCTGTATGATTGTTGAACGTCTCTTGGTACAAAATGGTGGCTCTAGAAAGAAGCCCTCGCTCTTTGATTCTGAGGGACTGACACCAAAACCTGACGTTCACCGCTGATGTTTTAGATCCTGAAACATTTTCTGATATCAAACTCCATTGTAATATCTTGATCTGACGTCACGTTTTTCTACGTTTGACCTGTTATCCACAGGAATAAGACAAAAATTTACCATTAAACTACAAAATAGACCTTGAAGTGTAAGGTACATCGCCAGTAGCTGTTGTTTAACAATGGTAAAGTGCTGTTAAACTTTGGTAGTACCTTGGGTTGTGTAGCTTCCATGATATAACCCCAAAATCGGCGATTCTCCATTATAAAAACTTTAAGTTTGAACAAGTGTAACACTGAAATTCATCTGACCGGATTTCGGTGTTACACTTGGTTGGTTTAATAACATAAAGAAAGCGATTCACTTAAAAACAATTCAGCAACATGACTAGTTTTTTTTATATATATTGTCAGAATCTGCTTCATTTATGTGCTAGAATAGTAATTTTCCTCCATACAATGGCAGTGAATGGAGAGAGAAAAAATGCAATTCTCCAATCTCCTCACAGATCACAGAATCACTGATTTGGGGGTTTTATCATGGAGGAAGACACACAACCCAAGATACTACCAAAGTTCAACAGCACTTTAAAGTGTTTTAGGATTTTTCCTTTAACCCCCCCTCAGTGTCCAGCAGCAGAAGACTGTACTGGTGTACTGTTGTATTGGTGTGTCTGTGTGTTACTGTATGAATGTGGAGCAGGGCGGCGCTGGGAAAGAGCAAGCGCACCCAAAGCACTTTCCCTGGATAAACAAAGGATAAAAAGTTACATCTGATATCATGCTAGGAAGCCTCTGTTGTCCGATCCTAAAGAGAACAGAACCACTTTAAGTCTGGCAGTCTTGGTGCCTTGATCTACCTGTTGAGATGCATGAAACCAGTTCCCATAACAGGTGTTCCTCCTGCCATGAGGTTCGTTTGAGTTCGGTTCGGTTCTACGGTGGCTGCAGAGGACCAAACTGTTCGTGTTTTCACCGAGCGCCGTGGATATAAGTGGAGCTTGTCTACCTGAGCGTGAGAGGCTGTCAGGCTCTCCTCAAGGAGCCTGTTTAGAGGAAGGCAGGAGAGTCACACACACACACACACACACACACACACACACACGCAGAGTCCGGAGCCTGCAGACATAGTAGCACTCATTCATCCTCTCGCAGCAGCCGCCTGTCCTCCCTCCCCCCGACTCGCCTTCACTCCTTTCCCCTGCTTTTTTCGTCCTTCCACCCTCCGCCACCTCCACCTCCACCTCCTCCTCTTCCTCCTCCTCCTCCTCTTCATCGCCCCCCCCCTCCTCCTCCTCCTCCTCCACCTCATCATCCCCCTCCTCAGACCACGTCCATTTTGGGTTCTGGGAAGGTGGAAAAACAGTCCGACAGATAGACAGACAGGATGGATACGTCCATAACACAACTCGGCCCGTTAAAGACGCCGCCGCCGCCCGCCAAGCCGAATTAAGCTGTGTCCACTGGCGATCTGTCACTCTGCTTCTTTTTCTTGGTATTTTCAGTGGAATGGACACGCTGCTGCATTATGCTGGACAGCGCTGAGGACAGGACATGTCTGTGGTGCTCAGAGCTCGAGGCTTTTGGTAGAAAAAAAAAGAGAAAAGGGCGTCAGGGTGTTGTTGTGAGTAGGGGTCTTGGGGTGGAGGACCGGGTTCAAGCCCTCATGATACCAAGCGGCCGCCCTGCTGAAGTGTCCTTGAGCAAGAGAAAAGAGAAAGAAAACCCGCCTAACCCTACAGTGATCAATAGAGTGTCACAAAATAACAGAGCGCTGTGTTGGACACGCCATTTTCCGCTGCTAGTCATGTAAAAAGGTTAGCTTAGTTATGGTTATGGTTAAGGTTAAAGGAATAGTTCACCCAAAAATGAAAATTCTGTCATCACCTACTCACCCTCATGCCAAATGAAACACAGGTGAAATTTGTTAGTCCATATAACACACAGGGAGGTTGCCAGCACAACTTGGTAGCAGCCTTCTCCAAAACAACTGTTCTTTAGAGTTCCAATGCAAAAACAGCCAAACAATCACACTGTGAATAGAAAGACCTATACACCATGATTTGTTCCAAATCAATCAGCTGTAGTTAAGATTTGCACTAAATGATGGTGTAAATATACTGTAGGTCTTTTTGGAACTCTGAAGAACTGGTCCCCACTGACTTCAGTTGTTTTGGAGAAGGCTGCTATGGAGTTGTGCTGCAGCCTCCCTGTGTGTTATATGGACAAACTTCACCTGTGTTTCAACTGGCATGAGGGTGATGACAGAATTTTCATTTTTGGGTGAACTATTCCTTTAAGCTAAGGTTTTGTTCATGGTTAAATAAGTTGGGAATGAAACCTAGGTAGTTGGAGTTGGAGGTGTATACAGCCACAACCACCGCTCCGACCTCCACACTCCACACATCTGATTTGCATACTAG
Source organism: Centroberyx affinis (assembly GCF_046629955.1). Lineage (NCBI taxonomy): Eukaryota > Metazoa > Chordata > Actinopteri > Beryciformes > Berycidae > Centroberyx > Centroberyx affinis. The sequence continues at coordinate 236,792 of NW_027279202.1, forward strand.
CTAATGTCGAAATCTTGTAGAAGCTAGCTTTAGTAGTGGCTATTAGTTGCAACTTAACAATGCATTGGTTGCTACAACTCAGAGTGTTTGGGAGTAGAGACTAGGGCTAAAGACAAGACAGTTTACTGTGTCACAGTAGCCTACATTTGGAAACAAATCCACCTTATCACACTATTCACTTTACGTATTATAACATAACTGAGTTGACCTACAGCCACACACCTCAACAAGCTTTTTCAGGTGTGTCATTTTCTTGCCTGGTTGTTATATGTAGACATTATTTCTGTACAGCACAATTCTCCACTGGAACTCCAAGATGGCGCCATGTTGCTAAGAGTTGTGTGACGCAAATGCAAATCCTCTATTCCTGTCTATACTGCACTTGTGATATGGTTTGAATCATGGGATAGTAGGCCTCTGTCTCTGTCTCTCTCTCTCTTTCTCTCTCTCCCTCTCTCGCTCTCTCTCTCGTGTGTGGGTGTTAGTTTTAGCCCCCTGATCATCACGGCAGCACAATAGGTGGGCGGAGGGCTACTAATCTGCCCCAGCTGGGTGCTGCAGCAGCCACTCTGTGTGTGTGTATGTGTGTGTGTGTGTATGTGTGTGTGTAGCTGTTAATTGCTGCTGGCCAGGGGGGCTGTGATTGGAGGCTCTGGAAAAACAAATCCCCCACAGTAACAGGTCGGTGAAAGTGAGAGGGGACCCCTTCAGCTGCAGGTCTGGACCCCCTTCAGACCCTCTGTAACACGTGTGTGACAGGCAGGGGAGGTGCTGTGCTCAAGAGGATGCCAAAGGTTTCAGATTATCTGTTCTCTTCAAATACTGATGATGGCTCGAATGTTCTTTCATTCATCTTTCATTCCCTGCGGTCTTCACAAAACTCTCTAGATGTTCTCTAGATTTGAATATATTCCCTATCAGAGCAATCAGTCTGGTTCCAACAGTAAAGAAGAAGCATACTGTAAAGAAGAAGAAACATTTTGATATACTACTTTATATACTAGTCAAAAAAGAGACCTATTCCCTTTCTAATACATTTCTACTTTTAAATTTTATATACATATATTTTTTCTTTTTTATATAAATTTGTGTTGTTTTCCACCAAGTCAAATTCCTTGCTTATGCAAACTTACTTGGCTAATATAAAACTGATTCTAATGCTGAAACTGAATGCTGTGTGTTCTCCTGTCCTTCATCTGTGCAATTAATGTGATTATTCTAATCCAACTTTATTGTCATTCCACTTGGCACAAGTGTGCAGTGAAATGAAAGACCGGCTTATGGCTAAAGTAAATGTCTTACTTTAGCCATAAGCAGATCCTCTGCAGTGTGGAAACCCCTTGGCATGGATGGATTCTGGACTGTTGGACTTGGCAGAGCAGACCGATGTGAGTCTTTGCTCCCTAGTCAAAACATTTTGCATTTAGACATTTAGCTGTCACTCTTCACAGGATAGACAACATGACAGACAGGCAGCAGTGAGGAGGTCAAGGGTCAGAGCCACAGCATGTTAACGTTAGAGGAACAAAATGTAACAACATTACAAAATATTCCTGTGACCCTCGCATGTTCAACTTTGAACACTGAGGTATTACAAAAAGAAGGAGTTATTTAGGGATGTGTTGTTTAGTTCAGTTCCTGTTTGAATTTTCCTCCACATTTCCAATTTAGTCAACAGTTTTATACAAAGCACTTTACCATGAGGGCGTCCATTTTTAACATAGGGCCCATGGAAATGCCCTTACCCTGGCAGCATCAGTGCTACTCTATTTAGCTAGAGGACCACATGATGATGATGATGATGATGATGATCATGATTCTGCTGAAATAACAGATCAACATCATTAAAATCCCTAATCAATCCTGCATCAGGTGCCAAGTCATTTCTTGCATTAACCCTAAAACCCTCCATGATGACTGATGCAAAGAGAATCCCCATTTTCCAGCACTACAAAAAGTTTATTTTAATAATTAATTACATTAGTTGACTTATTATTTATTTTAATTAATTTATTGATTTTCATTTACACCCACTCAACAACTCCATAATGATTGATTCAAAGAGACTCACCATTTTCTAGCATCGCCCTGCGTCACATTCATACACTTCCACACAACCACAGTCTTCTGTTGGTCCATCAGCAGTCGGGGGTTCAGTGCCTTGCCCGAAGGCTCCTCAGCAGTAGTTGTGGGGGGAGCGTTACTTATTCACTTTCTCCACCCACATTTTCCCAGCTGGTGTGGGGATTCAAACCGGTGACCTTCCTCCCACACATCACACACCTCCGCTGCACTGCAGGCTCTTATATTGTCCCTACCAAGATGTGTGTGTGTGTGTTTGTGTGTCCAGCTGAACACACACACAGCTAATGAACTCTAAGTGCCTGGCTGCCGTTGTCACGGTAGTGCGACTGTCTCAATGCCTCCGGTCAAAGGCCAGAAAACTCTCAGACTTGGCTTCTTTCCCGTCCGAAGTGTACCAGTGGGTCAGCAGAGCACTGATTATCAGTTATCAAGATCGGGAAAGACAATTTGATCAGTTCAACTTTATCGTCCCTGAGGAGAAATTCTCCTTGCAGCCAGATGCATAAAAGCAAGCCTGAAAACTTAGAAACGTAAATACACAAAAGCACATAAGACACAGGCTAAAACACAAAAGTCATAAGTTAAGAACATCAACATCCATGGAAAAGCATGCAAATAAACAGCATTAACATTGGCCTCCTTGCTATCTGCTAATACATAAATTACTCAGAGTTAAGCACTTTAATAGCACAGGAGATAAAAGAGTTCCCCTCTTGTCCTTCAGTATCTAAACCCTCAAATTCCCCTTAAAGGAGACAAAGGGGAAACTCCAGTGTGGCTCTGGCTTCCCTTCAAAGATGTCAGGTAGCTGCTTCAGCTTACAGTAACACCAGTGAGGAATAGTACACCTCAAAATGAAAATTCAGTCACTATCTACTCACCCCCATGTCAGTTGAAACCGCATTGCAGTTGGCAGGACGACCAAACTCACAGCCAGTTAGATCTCATAGCTCCATCCCAGACTTCTACCAAACTATTGACATAAAATCAGTCTTTTTACAGCTCCTAAAAAAAACATAAAATACCAGTCAAATTTGTCCAAACAGATCAGGCAGCATAATCCAAGTGTTTTGTCGCCAAATGACGCAACAATAAGACCTGCATGCATGTCTTATTGTGGTTTTGCTTTTATTGTGTCAGACTGATTTATGTATTTTATACACTGTGCATGCTTTTTATGTCTGTGATTAACATTAATATTCTCTCTTCTTTTTATTATTGTTCTGCATGCTTATAAATGATCTCAATAACTTTGTAATTTCTATCTTATATTACATTATATATTATATTCTGTTTTTAGGGTGACTCTGTAACAGTCCAATAGTCCAATATTTACCTCATTATCTTGTATATTTTCCTCAGTGACAACACTCTGGTCACACTCACTCCCTACAGCAGAGAGCAGAATGTCCTTCCAGAGCGCTGCAGGGTGCATGAGCCACCACAGCATGGTCAGTGAGGAAAATAGGAGATAATGACGTAAATATTGGACTTTTGGACCCACAGTAGAATCGTTCGGCAACAAAACACTCGGGTTATGCTGTATGAGCTGTTTGGAGAAATTTGATGGATATTTTATGCTTTTTTTTGGAGCTGCAAAAAGACGGCCCATTAACTTCGATAGTTTGAAGTTTGAGATGGAACTACAGGAGCTAACTCACAGTGTGTTTTGTGATCCTACCGACTTCAGTTTTGACTGACGTGGGGGATAAATAATGACTGTCATGAGCTTCCTCAGTTTAGTATCTTCTGAAAAAAGCGTTGTTGATCTTTTTCACATATTGCAGCAGGGTTCTTTCTCATCAAATGTCAGGTGCAATATTTGATAACGATATAATCAGATAGAGTACTGTTCCAATGCACATGATCACAACACAAGGAAGGCAAGCATGGATCAATTAGTAGCCCCTCGACCCCTCTTGATATCCAATCAGCAAGTAATAAATTGAAACACCTCTTTTTCAAGAATCAAAAAGATCTGTTTCATCAGTATTGTCACATAGCTGAGGTTATGGGAAGCTTATTTATTGAAGTGTTAATGTTAATACGATAATTGATTGACAGACACACAGGCAGACAGACAAATGGACAAACAGATGTATAGATACACATACACAAAACTACATGTGTGTACAGGCAGGTACTGACATGCAGGTACAGACACACTCTCACACACACACACACACACACACACTCTCTCTCACACACACACACACAAGCATCTACTCTTAACAGTAAACCGGTAAACGGGTGGGGTCACTTCAACATGCACACCTGTGATGTCTGATAAGATTACTGGAGGGCATAGCTTATGTGTGTGTGTGTGTGTGTGTGTGTGTGTGCGTTTGCATTTTATGAGTGTCTGTGTCTGTGCGGCTGTGTACGTGTATATGTATGTGTCTGTGTGTATTGTGTCTTTGTATATGTGTATGTGTGTATGTGTGTATGTGCATCCGTGTGTGTACACATTTGTGCATGTATGCTGTATGTGTATCTATCTATATGTTTTTATGTATGTGTGTGTGTGTGTGGGGGGGGGGACTTTGTAGTTCAACTGAAACATTACCCATGATGATGCTCCTCTCTCAGTCTTCTTGTCTCCAGGAGCTGCTGTTGGAGGAGGAGGAGGCAGGCTGTGTGCTGCGCCCCGGGGCCATCATACTTGCAGGAGTAGTTTCATTGCCATTGACTATATTACATACACAGGTAACACAAAGCAAATATGATTTTCAGATGATAGAATATTAAACAATCAGAGATTGTCTTTGCTGTAAACAAAGATTAATTCTCTGATTCGCAGCAAATATTTGCAGCAAATAATCAGAGTCGTGAGGATATTTGCCAAGTCATGGCTGTCTTCCTCGCCATTCTGCTTCCTCACACGTGGATTAAGCTTAAGCTAAGACTAACTTTTATTTATATTTGATTTTCTTAAGTAGACATTGTGAAGCGTTCATTTCCAAAAACACTGCATGTACTTTTAGGGGAAAACAGAAATCATTACCTAAATTTCATCATTTACCATCTAAAATACAGAAGACAGTCTGTAAAAGTGTTTCCAAGTGTTTTGTCAAGTCTTTTAGTTTTAGCTCTTCATATCTTTGTATAACATAAATGAGTTACTTATATGGTTAATATTATATATATTAATATTATATTGACTAACACTTTTTACTACACAGTATATGATTAGCTTTTTATTCAAATGTTAACTCAAATGTTAATATTTTGAAAGGTGGGTAAACTCTTTAATGAGTAAGGAACTGTTTTTATGATGAGTACGCACATGAACAAAGTTTTGATATGCCAAGTAAAGAGCGTCCAGCTGTGATGAAACCCTACGGTGAAACATGTCGAATTGACGCGGGAACACAGGAAGCAGCAACCAGCCAGCGAGGGGAGCAAAAGTTGTGCAGGGACCAGAAACTCTCTAATGGAAGTGTGTTTCCAACCAAGTGGGCATACAAGGAGTGATCTCCTCTCCAACATGAAGAGGAGATCTGCGACTACTGGATGTTATATTTTCAGTCACCTTACCATATTCTACATCTAGCTAGATACTGAGCTAGGAATGGCTCTTTTCCTCCCAACTTTCTAAAATATCTCAACCCGGTCTCACGGCAGTTTGTGAAATAGTCACGAAATTTAATCTATTGATTCGAGTACATGGACACGATTTTTCAATTTTTTTCGTGACACTCAGCACGACTTTCAAACTAATGTATTTCAATTGGAAGTATCTTTCGTGCCCGCAACACGTTTTTTTTCTTGTCAGTCGGGACTCAGGAAGTAGTGTGACACAATAATATGTGAAATAATGTGAAATGTGTGAAATAATACGTGTGCCTTCGATGCTGCCTTCCCAGCGTGTTCAAAGTACATTTCAACCGTTAAGCCACATTTAAATTTTTAACAAACGTTTTTCTTATTTAACCATGACCAAACCGTTTCTCTAACCTTAACCAAGTTGTTTTAGTTGCCTAACCATAACCATGACACAAGTATTTTCATTTGCCAAAACTTGTGTTTTCAAACTCGTGGTGGAGGAACGTAATTCAGGTCGTGGTGGAGGCACGTTTTTTAGGTCGTGTTCATTTCACGAAAAAAAAGGCAAAATCGTGTCCATGTACACGAATCAATAGATAAAATTTTCGTACTATTTCACAAACTGAGACCGGGTTGGATATCTAGTTAATATGTGCAAACTGTGTCCTATCTGAAAGACCCATAACAAAACCAGAGGAGGCGAACAGAGGCTACCAATCATCTCAACCATTAATGTCTCATTTGTTTACTGTCCTTAAAGTTATCTTAATTCATTTGACATTAATATATTTGTTTAGAAATGCCACATGCAGCATCTTTACATGATGACAGGTGCCCAGTTGTTAACCGCAGTGCCGTACATGCTCTCACCCATCCAGACCCATCTCTCTAACACCCAAGACAGGTTTAATACTTCAACACACAGAGGGACGGTTGCACCAGATTCTGTGTTTTGGCAAAAAAAGGACATTTCAGTCTAGAAGACTCCCTTGGTCTCACTCCTACACCGAGACAAACACTGCTTCTGACAAGGGCCCCGCTGTGTGTGTGTGAGTGTGTGTGTGTGCAGATCTTTATGTCAGTATGTCTCGGTGTCTGTGATTTACAAGGCAGTGGACAGTGGTCGCTGTCATGTCAATTCTAGTAGTGTTGTCTTAAAGTCTAGCCACTAGCTCACACACCTACACACACACACGCGCACACACACACACACACACACACACAAACGCACACTTTCACTCTCTCTGACCCGACACATGCTCTCCAGATGTTGAGAACATTCCTGAAGGTCTCATCTCACTGGTGGACATTATGAGGCTCCTCACAGCGTCCTGACAGTGTGACAGTGTGGGATCCAGAATAAAACCAACAGAAGAAGAACCCTGAACGCCTCGTGCCGGCCCGGGTGTCTCGCTCCCCAGTTCAGACCAAATCTACCCGTGTGTTTGTCACACTGAAAGAAACTAGAGACACAAGTCGCAGTCAAAGTCCATCCTGTTTCAGTAATCAATGAAATACTAAGGAAGCCCATTTGTGCCACCTGTTAAAAAAAATCAGAATTTTTTTTTTCCATTATCAAGTGAGTTTTTTTTCTCAATATTACGGCTTAGTGTCTCATAATAATGACTTACTATCTCATCATCATAAATATGACTGAGATACTAAATCATAATTATGAGATTATGAGATACTAAGTCATGATATTGAGGAAAAGCCTTCTCACATAACAATGAAAAAAAAATGATGTGCCAGATGTTTTTTTTAACAGGTGGCGGAAATGCGCTTCCATAAAATAATAATGACCAATATTTCCTTGTCTCCTTGCTGGCAGCAGGTAAACTTATCATATCGACTCTCACTGCTGCCAGCAACCACCCGACTCCAATCGGACAATACTCAACAAGCATTTCATGGACTTTGATGTGCAGGAGGCGGCCAAGTTCAACAGCAACACAAACAAGTACCACGTTTTCACAAAATGATATTATGGCATCCATATCGAAACAGCTGTGGAAACTGCTGAACTGATTTCAGAAAGATATTTAGGTCCCGATTTCACAAAATGATGCAGATTGCAGCTATGGACGTCGTCTCAACTTTCATTTTGACACCATATTTACACTGGATTTCAACATTGGTGCAGGCCGGAGTACCGACATCTATTCAGCGTCATCGTGTTCGCTGGGTATCACAGTAACGTGGTCGCTAGTGGTGTGATAACACATCTAGAAAGGGACAGGAAAATGCATGTGTGCATGCTGAGCCACATTTTATTCTTTCGCAATCATGTCAATTAGGCTATATTATATACGTCAGAAAAAAAGGGGGGAGGAATTGATAAGTGCGCACTTTTACCCACTCCTTTTCAAACATGTAATATTATTATTATTACTATTAGAAATTTACAGTCTTGTATATTTTATTTTAACATGCACATATTTTTGGGGGATATTTCTTTATCTGTACATGATCAAAATGGGACTGGACTGGACTAATTCAGACGTTTTTAACCTTTATTTATCCAGGGAAAGTCAACTAAGCACTTGCTCTCTTCCAGCAGCGACGCCCTGCTTCACATTCATCCAGTTCCACACATTCACACAACCACAGTCTGCTGCTGTCCAGCTCCAGACTGAGGGTGAGGGTGAGGTGCCTTGCTCAAGGGTACGCTGACAGTAGTTGACGAGGGAGAGCGTTACTCATTCGCTTTCCTCAAGTCCTTATTTTTTTGTTTTTACTTCTATAGCCCTTCATCTCAAAGGACTTTACAGAGAAAGAGCCTAACTAGATCGAACTAACCCTGTAGAACAGAATGATGTAAGACAAAAGGAAGCAGAACAAAGCGCCAGACACGCCGTCATTCCCTGATCCACATTTTCCCAGCCAGTCCGGGAATTCGAACCTGCGACCTTCCCCTCACAAGCCTGCTCCTCTGAGCTCCAGGCTGCCGCCGCTCCACTAAAAACAGGAATATTGGTTCAGTGAAGGAACCATTTGCATAGAAAGTATTTCAGTGAAAGGGTGACGGCTGGAGAAAAGGAGGGAATCCACCTTTACTGATGGTGCGGGCAGTCTGCCAATATAAACGGCGTACAGCGGCGTTATGGTTTAGCCCGGGGTAAAACAATGCAGTGATTATAGTTAGTTTGCATGATGGAGTGGATTTATCTATTAGATAGGCTGCATGACATCCCACATTCTAGGAAGTGATGCTTTCTTTCTCTGGATCATGGTTTATTTAACTGATAAACCGACAAAGGTGTTAAACCCCACTTTCCCAAACAAGCTGTGTGAGGTTTGCCCTGCTTCAGTCCTGCAGCTAACCGGCTACACACAGTTCATTCAAATTAATAGACAAAGTACCCACATGTAACTTCTCCTGTTGTGTGATGCCATCAAAACTCATTTGCATACAAAGAGGATTATGGGAGATTAAAATCACCACTTAGGGGTGAAGATTTAAAGTCATAGTTCAATTTTCACCACAACTTTTATTTTGTTTTATTAATTAGTTACTGCTCAGTAATGGACAGAATTAAATTGTACAAAGTGATTTTTACCACACCATGTTCATTTGTTCTAGCTTTTAATTTGAAGCTTTTTTGATTGGTTCAACAAACAATTTTAGTTTCTTAAAACCCTAACCAAGCAAAGTGATGGGACATTTTGTGTGCTTTGAAACACTGAAGCAATATAAGAGTTTTGACTCATTCCAGTAAGAGTCAAGCAGCCAGACTGGAAAGACAGAGTGATAGTTCAAAGTCCTGGAGCAGAGAGAACATGACGACGACTCTACTGCATATTCAAACACAGGCTGAAGTTTTTGGAAGGACTTGAATAGACAGGAGAAGCAGAAGGATGGCCCGTTAGCCACATCCGGTACAGCGGCATTAGTCATGATAGAGCAGATTCTTATCACTGTCTGATCCACGGGCCTGGCGTTAAGCAGACAACGACATAAATGATCTTCTAAATTAAAAACCACAAGGGACTTTTATTTTGAAATCCACAATGTATCATGTTACAAATCCATAACAAAGACAATGTTAAGATAAGATAAGATAAGATGAAGCTGTAATGATCCCTGTGGGGAAACTGGGTCAAACAGTAATAGGAGACAGAAAAGAAAGAGTAGAATTACAACGGGAAAATAGAATAGAACGTGCGTTTAGCAAATGAGAGGTTATATAATACATAATTTATGCAACCGACAATTTCAGTTGTATTTCTGCAGTGACTAATGCCGCAGTTTTTTGTAGCCTTTATTTATCCAGGTAAGGCTGGCTGCTCTTCTTCTGCAACATCCTGCTTCACACTCATACAGCTGCACACCTTTCCACCGGGGAGCTGCCCAGCACAGCCACACATTCACATTCGTTTCTCATTCACCCCCCCCCGCCCCCCTCTCCCCTCCCTCCCCCCACAGGCAGACAGCCAGTGTGTGAGGGGGATTTGAACCGGCAACCTCTGAACCTGCAGGTCAGCAGCCTGCCCCTCTCACCTCTCGCCTACCTCCCGCCGCTGACGCTGTTTCCCGAAAGCGGCGGCCTCCGTCTGCTGTCATGGAACATTTTATTTTCTCTTGCGTGTGTGTGTTGCGTCCCTGAGTCGATGGTCCTGTTTTGATCGATACTCCACCCCCCGCCCCCCCACCCCCCCCCCCTCTCCAGGTTAAATGTAATCAGTCTCCTCCTCTGTTTCGTCTCTCAGCCCAGTTGTTTTATCTCAGGTCTCTTTGCCAACACCCACGGCCCACAGAGCAAAGTCCAGTCTCTTATCTGCTGCTGCTGCTGGCCGGTGGCGCTCTGCCTGTCTGTCTGTCTGTCTGCCTGTCTGACTGACTGTCTGTCTGTCCAACTGTCTGTCTGTCTGTCTGTCTCTGTCTGACTGACTGTCTGACTGACTGACTGTCTGTCTGTCCAACTGTCTGTCTGTCTGTCTGTCTGACTGACTGACTGACTGTCTGTCTGTCTCTCTGTCTGTCTCTCTGTCTGCCTGTCTGGTCCAACTGTCTGTCTGTCTGTCTGTCTGTCTGTCTGTCTGTCTGACTGACTGTCTGTCTGTCTGTCTGTCTGTCTGTCTGTCTGTCTGTCTGTCTGTCTGTCTGACTGTGTGTCTGTCCAACTGTCTGTCTGTCCAACTGTCTGTCTGTCTGACTGTCTGACTGACTGACTGACTGTGTGTCTGTCCAACTGTCTGTCTGTCTGACTGTCTGTCTGACTGTGTGTCTGTCCAACTGTCTGTCTGTCTGACTGACTGTCTGTCTGTCTGTCTGTCTGTCTGTCTGTCTGTCTGTCTGTCTGACTGACTGACTGACTGACTGTGTGTCTGTCTGTCTGTCTGTCTGTCTGACTGTCTGTCTGTCCAACTGTCTGTCTGTCTGTCTGTCTGTCTGACTGTCTGTCTGTCTGTCCAACTGTCTGTCTGTCTGTCTGTCTTTCTGTCTGTCTGACTGACTGACTGTGTGTCTGTCTGTCCAACTGTCTGTCTGTATAACTGACTGACTGTCTCTCTGCCTGCCTCTTTACTAGCTGCAGCTTTACCTGACTGTCAAGCAGGCAGGTAGCACTCTCTCTGTCTAACTGCCTGCCTGTCTCACTGTTGCTCTGCCTGTCTCACTGTTGCTCTGCCTGTCTCACTGTTGCTCTGCCTGTCTCACTGTTGCTCTGCCTGTCTCACTGTTGCTCTGCCTGTCTCACTGTTGCTCTGCCTGCCTCTGGCTCTGTCATCCAACACATTTATTTTTCAAACAGGAGAGTATAGCCTGAGGGCTGAACTGTAGGTGCTCCTTTCCCTCTGTCTGTCTGTCTGCCTCTCTCTCTCTCTCTCTCTCTCTCTCTCTCTCTCTCTCTCTCTCTCTCTCTCTCTCTCTCTCTCTCTCTCTCTCTCCCCTCCCTCTCCTCAGGCAATAAGAAGTGTAAACAGTACATCCACCTAACAGGATCCAGGATGCACTGCCTCATTTGCATCGCACATCTTGGATACCTCTACCACCCTTTCCTTTCTTTCTTTCTTTCTCTCCCTCTTTTTTCTTTCTTTCTTTCTCTCCCTCTTTTTTTTCTTTCTTTCTTTCTCTCTTTCTTGCTCTCTCTCTCTCTCTCTCTCTCTCTCTCTCTCTCTCTCTCTGTGCGTGTGTGTGTGTGTGTGACCTTTTCATGATCAGGGAAACCAAGAGCAAACACCTGCTGTGGGATAAATCATCACAATGCAGCAGAGGAATTTCACTGTCTGTTCACAGAAAGACAGTTTTTCAAGTCACTATTAATATTTGTTATGTTTTATCAGTCTGACATGATCTATTTATGTTTTATATATATACACATCTATTTCTATTTCTGTTATATAAATTAGCATGTAAAAGTGTTTGGCCCACAGAACATGCAGGATTTCAAAGCATCAAAAAGAATGAGAACAGTAAATACAGAGAATATTATGTGGAAGAAAATAAAGATTAATTTACACATATCAAATCTTGACCTACTGTATGCTAAGAGGATTTTATAATAATGATTTATTTTGCAGAAGAAGAAGAAGAAGGGAAAAAGAAGAAAGAAGATTTTTGCTTATGCACATTGTTGAATGTTGTTTCCAGATATTATGTTTGTAGCTGATTCTCTTCTTAGGTTTCTCTTGCAGAACAGATTTGTCACCTCAGTTGGACTATCTGCTGAAATGAAGGTTAGAAATAACAGCACAGAATCATATTGTCAACAGCAGCAGCATTTTCTCTGAGTAGGTGTCACAGTTTTCAGAGGAGATACTTCATTTTTGCATGAAGCTCTTCATTTCATGTTAAAAGTGTCTCTGTGCCGCTGCTTCATGCGCGCTCCACTCTAGATCCTCTGTCACGAGCGGTGGAGCCTGAGGCAGCTGTCATCATGTTTCTCCAGCAGGGCAAACTGAGTGACTGTTGCACCTCGGGAGACAGATACTCATTATGCAAAACATGACATGAGCATCACTCTCACTAAGGTCTGCAGGCCAAATTAGCCCACAGCAAAGTTGCCTTTTGGACCTCCAAAGCGAGGCAGGAATTATGCAAAACTCTATTGCTATCTTTGGAGAAGCAGGTCAATTATATCACCAAAACTGTCTTCTTCCACCTCAGATCAAGCTGCACAACCTCCATCCATCACTTTCTGTCGCACCTCCAGAGTTGACCACAGCAAACTCCCACCAAACAGTAAGATATTCAAACCTCTGCTGAATCCTCCCTAAAACCCTCATCCTTGAAAATGGAAGTGATGGAGTGTGCATGGTAAATGACGCTATTGTGCGAATACCAGTGAAGTTTGGAATCAGTTTTAAAGTTATTTTAATTACGTACAAAATGTTGCATGGTCAAGCACCTGCTATAGCTCTGAATTTATATCAGATTGTTAATCGACTAACATCTTTAAACAGTGGCTTGAGAACCATTTTTATTCTCTCACCTTTGATTGTAGCTGATGTTTTATTTATTTTACTGTGTGTTCTCCATGATTTACTATTTTATTGTTTTACTAAACTTGCATTTTACTATTCTACTGTTGTGTGTGATCTTATTTTTCTAATATCCCTTTGTGAAACTTAACCCTAACCCTAAAGATATATATAATTTATAATTATATAGAAAGGTGTTATATGAATAAAGTTTTTCTTACTTACTAATGTGGCCCTCTGAAGTACTCATATTGTAAAAACACAATAGAGCACCATACAGGCAATAGATGTTCAAAATAGTGTTATGGCTAAATTTGAGAGTGAAGAAATTAAATATTTGGACTAATTTCATTCGCTGATGTTTGAAGAGTAATTTTTGGAAAACATGCTTATTACAGCCCACATAAACAAACACCATGATGATAAAAACCTACAAAGCTAATACCCGCTTGTTATATTTCTAAATAATCAATGCCCATTTGTATTTTTTGGCCCACAGCCACCACTCATGTCACATTTCAGCCCTCTGCATATCAAGCCGTAAAATAAAACCTATCATTCAGCAGGTTTGTTACCCAGAGGTTTTGGTTCCTATCAGACCCGTTTGAAGTATGCTGGGAAAATAAAGCGATAATGAAGAATGAAATAAAATCTGTGTCAGCCTCGCAGCTCTACCGAGGCCCAAGAATCCACCAGCGAAGAGAACAAAAGAAAACATTCGGCCACACTTGGTGAGCAACAAAAGAACAATCTTGATCATAAAGCCGGTGTGTTTGGATAATAAAATAACACCGGCTATGTTATGTCAGCTGAAACATGTTGGTTTTATGATTAAAGTCTTTTCACGTATTAAAAAGCGGCGATAGTGGCAATAAACCAACGGGACAAAGTATGGATGCGAAGTTAATCCCAGAAACCGGAGACAAAATCTACACTATTATGACCATTTGTTAGAAGAGATTAATTTGTTGCAACATGCAGACGGCTATCAGCCTGCGATTATCTGTTTTCTAAGAGTCTATTGCATTTGGAAACTGGGTCAGCCAAGGGTTACAGATTACACTGGAGGGGTTGCAAATGTGAGACTTACATTTTAATTTTTTCCTTCAGTGCCGAAATTGTTCCACTCTAACTGCTTTACATTGTTGCTTCCTGAAAACCTCAATCTACAATATGTTATCTGGATGGATTTATTGTAATCTATTTTCTTTCATGGAAAAAGAAAAAAAGGCTCGGGCTGAATGTGTCCACAATCAGCATGGTCACCTGATTACTGCGAGGGACATATCAGAGTGACATTTTAGAGTCGGCCAGGTTAGTCATACCTGAATCAACCTGGTGTGTGTGTGTGTGTGTGTGTCTGCCTGTGTCTGTGTAGCTGTGGAGACCATATCAGGCGAGCGTTCGCCTATCTTATCAAGCCAACTGCTCTGAAGGGACTATTGTGTATGCAAGGTGACGAACTGCCTTCGATTCCCACTCAAACTGCAGGCCAGAGACCATTACTTTAAAGCGCTCTCTTTGTGTGTGAGTGTGTGTGTGTATGTGTGTGTGTGTGTGTGAGTGTGTGTGTGTGTGTGTGAGAGTGCTGTTTTTAGAGGCTTACAAACCAGAGTTCTATCAAAAAAGGGGTGAAACAACCAGGAAAGTGTTGCCACGATGTATTTTGTATTCTTAAACACTGTTAACCATGTTGTACACTGTGGATCCAAATAGAGCATTTAAACAGTTGTGAGTGTGTGTGTGTGTCTGTGTTTCTGTGTGTGTGTGTGTGTGTGTGTGTGTGTGTGTCACCATATATTTGAAGCCTCAAGGCTCCCTGGGATTAACGTGACAGAGAAGAAAAGGCAGCCACCGCTACGTGACAACTGACAACACAGGGTTGAGCAACTGCCAGTGGACAGACAGACAGGCAGGCAGACAGACAGGAGGCCTGGCGACAGGCAGAGCGACAGACAGACAGGCAGAGAGACAGACAGACAGGCAGAGAGACAGACAGACAGACAGGCAGAGATACAGACAGGCAGGCAGACAGAGAGACAGGAGGCCTGGCGACAGGCAGAGCGACAGACAGACAGGCAGAGAGACAGACAGGCAGAGGGACAGACAGGCAGAGGGACACAGGCAGAGAGACAGACAGACAGAGAGACAGGCAGGCAGAGAGACAGACAGGCTGGGCAGCAGCAGCAGACAGGAGGCCTGCAAAGGGCAGCTGCAGGAGCCAGGATCAATAAGTTAGCCGGTCCTTTTTTTTTTACTGCTGACTCTCTGAAAGATCTGAAGACGAGGCGGCGATCTGCGTTTCATTTTGCAAATGAGTTCCTCTGTGACGTCATAAAGCTGCAAAGTATCCATGCTACCAGTGTTCTTTACAGCTTTGAAGTAATAATCTGCAACATTTTCATACACATAAACAGTCCTTTTGCTCCTCTCTATCACTGACTGATATAACACAATAATGATCTATACCCTATATCCACTTTATGAAAGGTTTTCCATTTGCTGTTCTAAACACCCAGAGTCTGGCAGCTCTTTCCTTGGAAGTGATGGGTCTTATGTTTCAGTTTGTTTGGATTAGAAGAAGAACTGAGTAGTTGGGGGCACCCTGGTGGCTCACCGAGTAGGGCGCGTACCATTTGGCTCAGGCCTTCCCGTAGCGACCCGGGTTCGAATCCGATCTGTGGTCCTTTGCTGCATGTCCTCCCCTCGCTCTTTCTCCCATACCTTCCTGTCTCTCTCTCACTATATCTCTCAAAATAAAGCATAAAATGCCAAAAATAAAATCTTTAAAAAAAAAAAAAGAACTGAGTAGTTAGTTAGCATGAGCAGCGATAGCCGGCATGGCTGAACAGACAACGAAAATAGCGCTGTTGTCAAGTGAAAACCTTTTATCTCTAAAATGTCAACTTCTCAGGAGCTGATAACAGTCTCGATCACTCTACCACCATGCATTTTTAGTTTATCTAATTGCTTTTGAAAACAGTTTCATGAACCCAAGCGCTGTAGAATTTACTCAATCCATAGAGAAGCATGTAATCCTTCAACTGGAAGGTAAAACTTGATAGTCACCAAAATTGGAGTTATGAGGTTTTCACCTGACAGCAGCGATATTGAATACTGAATTTTCCCATTCTTTGTCAACATGGGTCTGACCTTCTCTTTCTCACTGTTTTTGTTTTGTTGACATCCTGATAGTTGTTGTAGTGAAGGGTCAAAGCCAGGTCAGGAGTTTGTGGAGTGGTGGGTGTCTTAGCGTGTGTGTGTGTGTGTGTACATGTGTGATCGGGGGACGGCAGCACGGGCCTTCAGTTTATGCGGAGGTCTGCTTTGAGGCTCCCAGTGTGATCCAGCAGTGTTTAGTCTAGCGGTCCTACATGTCACACACCACAGTCATTTGGTCGGGAGCTGTTTCAACAAGACGCTGCTATTCCTGCAGCGCCGCTGTGCCAGCCGGCCGCGACCCGCCGGCCAGCAGCCTGACTGATTGATCTGTCCGGGGCCCGTCGATAACGCTGTGTGATCCAGAAACTGCCATCTGTCTGCTTTCAGCTGGAACTATTTTTCAGTGCAGCATTAGTTTCTTCAACTATTTGTGCATTGGTAAAGAATTGTTCCCTCTGAAAGATGTCCACAAGTCACTGAATCTGGTATTCAATATTAGCTTTTTCCTAAAATAAATGAAGATATCTACCAGGGTGGTGAGATTAATTTACTTGATTTCAACGCAACTTCACATTTTTCAAGGATTTTATTTTGTGACATGGTGGACTGGTCTGTCTTTTTTCAAGCTGCTGTGAGATGTTTTCAGAAACACATGAAAGTGCCCTTTGTGCCTTTTTGGCCCTTTGTTCAGACTGGAAGCATGATGAAAAGAGTTGCACCTTCATTCCACTTTACATTGGATTCGGCCGGGCTGAGCTGAATACAAGCCCCTGCTGCTTAAAAACATTCATTTGTGTAGTGTGATGCAAAGGAAAACACAAATGCACTGTTTCTCCCCACGTTTTTTGCCTTTTTAATAAGAAAAAAGAAACATGAATCATTTCAATCACAACATTCAAACCAACAACGACAAAAAAAACAAGACAATATATTATATCAACACACTTTCCAAAGTCTGAGAAGCAACATAGCTTAAATAAAAGACATCTCTCTTCGAAACTAAAATATACTCCGCAAAGGACAGAACATGACCTGAAACTTCTGTGTCCTCCGCTGCATCACAATAATCCTTCAATAGATCGTCAGTTTACATCGATCTCACAAGATCAGCAATCATTTCAAGAAAAGGCACTTTCTGAGTTTGAGGCTCCGAAGCTTTGAAGGCTTTGAAGCTCTTTGGCATCGTTACACAGAGATCCTGCTGAGTTGATCCGTTAACAGTGTGAGGGAAGCCATCGCTAAGTATTGTTGTAACACACACACACACACACACACTATCAGGCCCACCTGGCACAGTGGGAGCTCCATAGTGCAAAGTACTGTATGTAAATCCTCCCATAGTGCATCTCTCCCCCTCTGTATCTTAGTAACTGACTGAACTCCTACACAGCTCCCCCGGGTATCTGTTGGCTAATATTCAAAATGGGACAGTTTATGGAAAAACATAATTTGGTTTCAGCGGACATTATAACATTCCTGTAGGTAACAACAGAGAAGGACTGTGGGACACAAAATGGACAAAACAAAACAAAAAAACTGACATGCCATTTACCACAGTTACTCTCTCTCTATTTCCTTCTTATTTTACTAGTTTTCTTCTTCTTCTGTTTGTCGCCCCGGTGGAGGGAAACGGCTTTTTTCTTCATATCAACCTAAGCAACATTCCGCCATTTTGAAAAAACAAACTGTGGGAGCTACCTCTGAGTTGACGGACGTGTGATTCGAGAGAAATGCGGACAGAATGTCAACAAAACAGGAATGTAGTGTGAAACATGAATGTTGTAACACAAAAATCAACCACTGTATCCTACTGCAGTAACACCTGCCTGAAGCAGTAACCTGAAGCTTGCCTCTCGCTCCCGACTTTGGCTAAAAACCTCACATTTGGTTTGTAACTGGTCAACACAGCACTATACAAGATATATTAAAATTTATTCCCTTCATAAATAAATGCAAATATCCTTTTTCCCCCACATTACCTCTATTTACAATTTATACAAAGCCGACATCGCTACACGTCACGCTCCTACATGGCTGTTAAGCTTATGAGGATCCGTTTGTTTTCAGTATAAAGCAGGAAAACTAGTAATTGTAAGCAACAACTGGTAAAAACAGGGTTTGACTTCTATGTAGACTTACACAGATGAGTAAAATGTCTTCATCATCAGTTAAGTATTTATATTATCCAGTTTTTTAAGCTCAATATCAACCTCAGTTTTCTAGCTTCCATGTAACTGACCAGTCTCCATGTTCCTCAGTGTCCACCCAGAGTTGGTGAGAAATGTTCTTTGGTCCCTCAAACACGGCGGCCATTTTAGATGTGAGTCTCTCCCAAGGCCGCTGGACACGAGCCAGAAAGAGGAAGAGAGAGAGAGAGAGAGAGACAGAGAGAGAGACAGAGAGCAAGAGAGAGCTCAGGTGTCCATTTTAGAAAATGCTGAGAGAGAGAACTAGCGATCCTCCACCAGCCTCCATTTTAGCTCACCTCAACACTCACAGGGAGGAAGGGATCGTCCATATTAGGAGGCGTTGAGCACCGAGCGGCTGTACAGGGTTTGGTAGTACGCGCCTGAGTCCATGGCGGCCGGCCCGGGGCTGTCGTAGATCTGCTTGGCTCCCACAGGAGAGCCGCTGGTGTAGCCGTTGTAGGCCATCACCTGATCCTGGTAGGACTTGAGGTCCATCTTCTGCTCGTTGGACATGAGGTTGGTGATGGAGAAGGGGTGGTTGAAGTTGTAGTGAGGGTCCAGGGACTTGAGGGCGTCGCTCTGCAGGTCCATGTGCTGCTGCATGGTGCTGGGCAGCAGGTGGGCGCTCCCCCCTAAGGACTGGGAGTGGAGCAGCGGGTTGGAGGAGGAGGAGGAGAGGGACAAGGAGGACGGAGGGATGGAGGATGAAGAGGAGGACGGAGGAAGGGAGCCGGGCGGGCTGTGGAGGTGTGAGGAGGGAGGAGGGCAGTCTAGCGGAACCAGGGAGTTTCTGGGATGCTGCTGGTCGTCCGAGGAGGAACCGGGGTGGGAGTTGTCTGAGTGGGCGGAGTCAGCTCCCTCCGACCCTCCTGCAGGACTGTGCTCCTCCGCCATGTTATCTCCGCTGTGGCCTCCTTTCCCCGACCCCCCCTCCTGGTTCTTGCCTCCTTTCTTCCCCGTCTTGTCCTCGATCTTGAAGCGTTTCTGGCGCCTCAGGTAGCACCCGTTCTCGAACATGTTGCCCGAATTGGGGTGCAGCGCCCAGTAGGAGCCTTTCCCCGGCTTGTCGGGCGAGCGAGCCACCTTGACGAAGCAGTCGTTGAAGGAGAGCGAGTGGCGGATGGAGTTCTGCCAGCGCTGCTGGTTCTCACGGTAGTACGGGAACAGGTCCATGATCCACTGGTAGATCTCGTTGAGGGTCAGCATCTTGCTGCCGCTCTGCTGGATGGCCATGGTGATGAGGGAGATGTAGGAGTACGGCGGCTTGGCGTGGGTCAGGGAGCGGCGGTAGGGCTTGGGAACCTCTTTAGGCCCGGCCCGGCTCAGGGAGGTGGGGGAGGGGTAGCCCAGCTGGCTCATGGGCTGGCCCATGTTCTGGTAGTGGGACAGCGAGCCCAGGGAGCTGGGAGCAGTGGAGCCCAGCTGGGTGAGAGAGCCGGGGTTGAGGGAAGACGCCACCGGGGACAGAGACATGTGGCTGGGTCCTGAGCCCATGGAGGCCAGCGGGGAGCTGCTGAGGCTGGAGCTGGGATACGCCATGTTCATACCTGCCGGAGAGGCGGTGGCCGGGTTCAGGTTGATGTAGCTGTTGATGGTTCCCATGGAACCCATGGAGCCAAGACCAGAGTTCATAGTACTGGGAGAGGAATACATCTGCAGACAGAAAACACAGAACAACATCTGGTTATTCAGAGCAAAAGACACAAAGGTGGCAGAACAATTAACAGTGATGAGTGCTTCAAGTTGACTGTGAATTTAATGGAAAAATAACAACGAAAAAACGTTACAACCATTGCAAATAACAATTGAATATAATTTAAAAAATAGTTCAGTATAAAATTTGTAACATTTTGTGTTGTTAAACAATTCTAAAACCTTTAATTGAAAACAAATAAAATGGCCTAACTACAGTGAATGTTGGAAAGCAGAATGTGAGAGAAAAGCGGGTTTCCATTTTAAAAGTTACTGCTTATCAATGCACAATGCAGCTCTTAGTGCGCGCGGACAGGACATGGATTTCACACGGCGATGTTAACCTGAAAATGCGTAAAATGCGCGTCACGGGTGCCTTTCCTTTCAGACGGCCTTCTTCAGTTCTCATGGAAAAATGAAGCAAATAAATCAGTTACAAAATTAAACATGTAGGAATTCGATTTTTATATGATTATTTTATGAACGAAACGTTCTATTTTTTTGTTTCAGGATGACCGATAACTGAATTTGAAAAACCTCAAATAAATAAATTGTTAAAAGTCAAATTATTGTGCCAATAAAGTCTATGAGAACGAAAACTATTTAAGATGTGGAAAAAAAAACGCTAAAACATATCTCACGTCGGACTAGTGATCGTTGGTTAAATATTATCAAACTCTTTCTTCTCTGTAATTTCATCAGGTCCGGGCGAGGTGAGAACTGAAGCTTGGTTGTTGATGGAATTAACTCTTAATTGAATTAGTGAGAAAACCTTTTCAAGTTCCGTCTGGTGCTGAATTTACACCTGAACCGTCTCAACACTTCTACGGCTACGAGGAAACAAGAACAGGCCTGTTGATAAACGAATATATATCTTTTATTATTATTTAGTCCGGAGGTTTGTGCCTGCATACTTTCTGTTATAGGCCTATTTAAGTTTAAAGCAACATACCTTATATCACAATTTACTGTTTTAATAGCTCAAGATGACTGGGTACAATTCTGAAAATAAATCTTCTCCAACGAAAAATTCCAAAAAAATATTCCTACAATGTTCCTATTGGGACTTAATATTATTGAGTTTATAATGATCTCATCATACTTTATGGTATTTTTTCTATGATATAACTATGATATTCCTATAATATATAATATATAGGGACTTAGGGTTTTGCTGTGATATCTCTGTATTATTATTCTATAACTCATTATAGGATTAAAGCTCTTTTTCGTAAGAGTCCCGCTGAATTGAACGGAGAAAATTTGCCCAAATAAAGTCCAGTCTTTACTTATCATCTCGTGTTTCTCACTTACAATCCAGTAAACACCGGAGACACTTCTGCATTCATTTGGAGAAAGCTAAAGCAGCGTGCTGTATTTCTAAAGCGTAATGAAAGCCTATAACAACACATTCAATCCGCTATGTATTTTTTTGTATTTCTCAACGCGTCTTTACCTCGCTGGCCTCGCTGTAGAAAGTATTCCACTCTGGTAGATCATGCGCTTCCATCTTCACAGAGCTCAACATCCCCAACACAACTCTTCTGAGGAGGAAAACTTTGCGAACAAATACTTAGAATAAAGAAATAATAAAATCCTAAATCCTTCACAAAGGTGGAAGCTTCAGGCAAAAAAAACAAAACTCCAAGTAGAAAGTCGTCTCCTTTGCCAAGAGAGAAAATATCTACGTCAAAATGTTGGGGAAAAAAATCAAATATCTCTTCGTCATGTGATGCTCGGCTCCTGCGAATAGTAAAGTCAATATTTCTTATTTGTCAGTCATCCATTGTTTCATAACCTTAATCTTGTTTACGGCTGGACAGATGTTGACTGCAGGCCCTCTGTTATTTTTTTCACCACCGGGGCCCGGGACGCTGCGCACCGTGTGACAGGCTGAGATCTAGCGGGCAAATACAGTAGGAAACCTGGCCGCCCCTCTCTTATAAGGTGCCGGTGGGTCCCGCCCCGCGCCGACATTTGAATACCGTGGCAGGATCCAGGAAGGGCCCCGCAAAAAGGCCGATGTGGCCCCCTGGCGTGCTGTATATTGGCCCGGCGGCTCTGCCAGGCCACCCGGACGAACCAGTCACTGCAGAGTTCCTATAATATTCCTGTAGTGCGGCAATGTATAGTGAGTTTGACATTATGTAACTGTGTGGCTTATCTCCTATATATGATCTGCTATAGTATTCCTATAATATTCCTATAGTGACTTATAGTGCGGTAATGTGACCATAACTGTGCGATGTTTTTATTTCCTATGCTATAGTATTCCTATAATATACCTATAGGGACATTTTCTCCCTCTTTTTTTTTTTTTTTTTTTTTTTAATCTCCCATGGTATCACTATAGTATTATTATAATATTCCTGACTCGTAGTTTTACTGTGACATTTGTATCCTAAAGTATTTCCTAGTTAATCTCCTATGGTATCTCTATAATATTCCTAGGATTTTTTTTTCTTGAATAAAGTGTAATTTTTGTGACGCTATAGTGAAATGATCTGCCTCGCCCTGCCTTGGAAAAGTTGTGAAACTACATTGGATACAAGTGGAGTTATCTCTCTCCTCTAGCAGAATTTCTCACTTGATTTAAGAAAAATAAGACTTTAATACTGAATATGAGACTAAATGACTGGATGTGTGTTGCCGTGTGAGGTCAGTGGTGTGTGTGTGTGTGTGTGTGTGTGTGTGTGTGTGTGTGTGAGGGGGTGGGTGGGTGGGGCAGGCAGTGTGTCAGAGTCGTTAATTCCCCCGGCTATCACTCTCCGGGGTTACTAAGTGCCCCCCTGCATTCAACAGGTAACAATAGCACAACGGCCAAACTTTTAGGCTATTTCAGATTCTGGGTGATGATAGTCAAATGTTTCCATGAGAACCATAAAACCCAAAAGAACTACAGTAACCCCATAATACACTTAAGATGATACTATGCAAATATAACAGCAAGTGAATACCACAGGAGTATTATAGGAGTACCACAGGAATCACCATAAACTCACTTTTGAATACCAGAGACACTATAAATCACTGTAGGAATACCATATTTAGGGTGCGTAAACAGGCTATTTGGTTAAACAAAAGGGAATCTTTTTAGGTATCTGGTGCTATTCATTATGACTTGCAATCAAAATCTAAATGTTTAAATTTGGTCAGGCTCCCGTTTGGCCAACTGAGGTTTTCAGACACACAGGCTGCAGTTAACCCGCGCGCAATCCGTGCGTAAATTCAGTTCGGTTAAACATGAGAAACCCGCTTCCAAGAGACAGCTGAGGCCTTGGAGAGCCGCACAATGAAATACAATAAATAATGTAATCCAATGTGTAATGCATCCCTATGGCCTGATTCCTGTGTGTGGGAATACACATCGGGCCTTGGTGCAGACGGAGGCCTGTGAATGTCAATGCCTCGGCCTAATGGCCACTCAATGGAGATGTAATTGATGCGCAGGCGGGTGGTCGACGGGATTATCTTGTGAGAAAAGATCCCGAGGAAGCACATGCACGAATCAGTGGAAAAAACATGCAGAAATACATCGAAAACTTTTGATTTAAAGACGAAAAGACCCGATACGGCGTCTTCCCTTGGGATATAGTAGAGGGTAAACCCACCTGAAGTCTGATTACTCATCTTTTTTATTTGTGGAATAAAGTTTACAAACCTTTTAAAGGCTGATATAGATATTTATGATGGAAACTCTCAGCATACATGTGGATAAGGTCTTTTAAAGAGCAAAACAGCTGCTTTTCTCAAGATATGACTGATATTGGTGGATATTTTCCTCAGGATCACCGACTGGAGGTGATGGTTTACCATCATTTCATTACATGGTTATTTCCCATCCTGTCATCTTGTTGCAGTCAGACTGCCCCTGCGGTCTGTGTGTTAGTATATTGCGAATCAAACGCGCTACAGGCCGACCATCACCTATAAAGACTCAGCGATTATCGCCTGTTTGCAAAACGTTGTCAAATCGATTAACGCGCTGAATGAGCTAACACTTCAATGTCTGTAATGATGTAATTAAGCCTGAAAGAAATGGGCTTTTTTAATCAATATGGACGGTGATGTAGAAATAAAAAGCTGGGCAAACTCTGACCTGCATTCGGTGATTTATGCGCAAAACAACACCAATATAACCAAAAATTAACTATTCTTTAAGAAAAGCGTTCATTTCTGCGTATTTTCCTTAAAGATCATATAAACTAAACCAGCTTGAAACTACTTATATATATGAATTTACAGATTTAAGTCAGCCTAAAAAAGGGTAAATTAGTTTTGGCGGATTTACCCTGAAACAACTGGCATCACTTGGGTTTAAACAGGTCGTTTCAGTGGTGGACCTTTTGTTCTAGCTAGTGCCATATTAAGCTTCAATTCCTAAATCAGCAATATTACAAGTAACCAATAGCAAGGAGGTCAAAGGTCACAAAACAGATGCAACAAATATTCCTGTGTCCCCTGAATGATCATGTAGAGAAGTGCTAGGTTAGAAATATGAGTCACGCAAAAAAAGAGGCGTTTCACAGCAAGTCAAGGAGATAGACTTCACTTGTGGTTCCCAGGATGGGGGCCAGGGACCTCCAGGGGTCCCTGAGAGGGTTTCCAGGGGGTCCCCACATAAAACAAGTCACTGTTACATTTTTAACTCACTAAAAAAATAGACTTAGAGAGACGAAAAGCCATAAGAATGACTGTTCTGATCAGAGGTTTCACTTTCCTCACTGTCCCCATCTATCACTCAGTTCTTAATCATTATCCACCAGTGAAAATCTCCTCAGTTGGGGCTGTCTGGGTCAAAACAACACATCTGTTTGGGGGTTCTTGAAATGCAAAAGCGTCCTGGTCAAGGATTATCTTATCTTTCATTTCTTCACACACTTCCATCTGTTTGGCCATGATGACGCATGAAGCTGCAGCCCCGGTTCCTAATAAGCCTCGGTGAATTGGTGTAATGCTCCTTTACGGTTCCCCTCTTTTTCCCCAACACACATTGCCATATCCTTTCTCTGCGGGTCGTTTCTCATGCCAATGGGCCTTACATCGTCCATTAACACCTCTATAATTGGTTTAACAATAGCCTTAATGAGTTGACACTAATGGAGGAAACGACAGATCGGCCTACAAGGAGCACGACGGCGAATAATTAAACGCTCCCTCCCCCTCTTTTTAAAACAATTAAAATGCTGCACCTTCATCATTAATCAAGAGTTTATCACATTACATAAACCGGTACCTAGGGTGCCATCAATCTTCATCAATTTTAAGACTTTTCAATGACAAACGCAATGGAATTTAAGAGCAATGTCCCAAATGAAATAAACGTAAAAAATGAATACAGCTGTTGACTTATCAGAATATGGCGTAAAATCTGCGTGGCCATGCTGATTTATGCACCAAAAAAAATCTAAAACTGAATTTCTGATATTACAATTAACTATCTCACTTTATTCAAGAGCTTTTAAGGCCTTGCGTTTACATAATTTAACTTTTAAGACTTGTTTTCAGGACCTGCAGACAGCCTGTGATGTCAGACTAAATTAACATTTTACTTACTAAGATCTACATGTTTTCAATGGCAAGCTTATTGTTGTGTCTCCAGACAGACTGAGGTCAAGTGCGCTCGCCCGCTGCCTGCAGTCTGCCTTTATACAGGTCAAAGAGCGCCATCTGGTGGGCAGTAAACACAGGAACAAGTTACACCACTGCCTGTTGTGATTCAAAGGGAAGGTTCAGGATTTTTAAAAACTTCCTGTAATCCCCCTGATAACAAATCAAACGCTCTCTTGGGTCGTTCAACGCTGATTTTTTTGTTTCTGAGAAATTGGTACCAGATTCATGTCAGTATTTATTGGTCAAGTCAATGGGGAATTAAACAATTAGGGTCATAAAATTGCCAACAAGTCCTTTGATAAACCTTGATTTATCTTATTATACTACTACAGTTTACAGAAACTAAATAGAACAGCTTGCATATGTTGATAGTGTTATACTGTGTGTGTGTGTGTGTGTGTGTGTGTTATAGTACTACTGGCTTTCTGGCATTGCTCTAAAGATGATTTGTCAAAATAAAAACCGCCTGCAGAGAGGACTCCGTTAGTCAAGTGTTGGTGTCTAAATTTAATCAAACTTCCCTGTAAAGCAGGTACTCAACATCGTTCAAGCTCATCTTGCTGGACTCAATGGAATAATTCAACAAACACCCAGAGAGAAGGCGAAAATACAACGTTTCATCCCATTTATTCCTGTTTTTTTTTTTGTTTTTTTTTTACATAAAGCTGAAATAAATCTCTAGAAAACCGAAGCATCTAAAAAGGAGACAGAACAGGAAAGAAACGCGACAGAGGGGGGGATGCAGGGACAATGAAAGACCAAACAGCTAACAGCCGGCCTGCACCTCAAAGGTTCAGCATCAAAGCAAAATAACCGTCAGATGGCGACTGGACAGAAAACACAGATTTAGGTTAATCATTCACTAGGCAATAAAAAAAGCCATTGCACTCCTACTTCCCCTGAGGATCCCAGACAAACATACAGACAGTAAACATTTTCAAAGGCACTTACGAGGGATTGCATGATCTATCAGTGCATATTAAACTTAAATTCCACTTCTTCAAAGACATTTCTCTACATCACACTTGATCTGTGGGCTTTGCTCTAAATATAGAAGGCCTACATGATTCTATTCTGAATACTATACATTTTTTTTAATGTAAAAATCCTGTAATTAAAGTACAGTAGACCACGTTGGCCGGTAAACTGTAATGGCTGGATGAAGAAGATTGATTGATAAGACCTGGCCAAGATATATAAGCAATATATTTTTCCATAAAACATTTACATCCACAGAAATCTGTTTGGGCATAAAGCTACCTTTGGTTTGTCTGTGCTTGTGTACTGAGGGGTACATACTGCACTTAAAGGGAAAATCCACCAAAAAAAAAAAAAAAAAAAGATTTAATGTGCAGTTATTATCAACTTGGATCTCTGTACATTTGATGTACTTGGCGAAAAACAAATCTTTAAACAACTCTCCCAAAGCCACGATCCAGACGACCAGGACTGCAGTCTGGATGGTCACCAAGCAACCAGACTGACCATGAATGGGATGCAGACTTAATGGACTTGTGCATTTGTTTGTTAAAATCAAAATGAGATTCATTTAACTGTTTCTAACCATAAAATGTACCTCTGAATATTGTGGCAGTGTCCTCAAAATCCTAGTTTCCTATTCATTGTCAATAGAGAAAGTGTTGCTTTATGAGAAGAGAGTCTTTGCCATCTGAACTCTAGCTTTGGGAGAGACTTATTAATCTTCACTATACTGGCCAGGATTACACATATAACATGAGTTCTGTTTTAGGGTGGATTTTCACTTTAAAAAAACAAGAACATATCAGGCTAAGTAATCATACACAATTTGTTTTTAATAATATATTCCAAACTTTTGCATATACTATAACTATAGATTGCACATACATACTATTGCGGTACTATACAGTATATAACATTTAACATTCTAGTATAAAATATAGTCCTAGGCCTATCCATAGATATCTTTTCATATACATTCGGGGTAAAGCGTAGGCTGGGCTAGATCTGGTATGAAAGCAGTTTAAATACAGTCAAACACAGAGTCTCTGTGGCTGGTCAACGCTTTGACAGATTAACTGGTGCTTTCTACACAGCAAACATTCTCCTTTCTGCTGGCCAGTCAAAGTCAGCTTTATGTAAAGCTGAGACACAACGAAAAACAAACACACAGACAAAGGTCACAACTGGCATTCTACCCAGATCCCAGGTCTGTTTGCCTGTTGGGTTTTTTTGGGTGGAATTTTTTTTTTTCCTTTAAAAAAATCCCTGATTGTGTGCCAGTACGTGGAATCAGTTACGAATGAACAGCGTGGGATTATGGAGAATTCAAAACCAAAACAAAAAAATAAATGTATTTGAATTTAGATTTAAATAAAAAAAAAATAAACAATGACAATGAATGAAGGCAGTCTTTGCAACATCCGTCAGATATCTCCAGAAGACTGATAATGCTGATAAGACTGGGTGGTGTGAGTAGGTGGAGTTCGGACCTGTGTGATGGCGGTTTTCTGAACTGTGGCTCGCTGTATTCTGTGTTGCTTCTCTTCTGGATCTGTAAGCAGTCCGGTGCAGACGCCACTTTCTGGTATGGGATGGGACTCTGGAGTGACGGAAAAACAAACACACACAACATTAAATAACACAGAGTAACCGGCCTATGCTTCAAAGGTTTAGCTGTGTAGTCTAAATGAAATAAAGTAAATGAAAAGCCAAAGCCAGTCTCCCTTGACCCTTGGAACATAATAAAAGTTACAATACTTGTGATACTACCAATAATGACTCAAAATCCTTGGTGCCACAAGTATCATGTAGGTCTGGTATTACAAGTCCTGAGCAGGGTGGGAAATAACACGTCAGATACCAGCTAAATCTTGGGACATTTCCCTTTGACTGCTACTTTTGTCGACTCAACAACAAAACCAGCGTTTGGAGGTCTTACTCCATCTGGAAAATCTAGATAGCGGGTAAAAATAGCGTA
Source organism: Centroberyx affinis (assembly GCF_046629955.1). Lineage (NCBI taxonomy): Eukaryota > Metazoa > Chordata > Actinopteri > Beryciformes > Berycidae > Centroberyx > Centroberyx affinis. The sequence goes on from NW_027279202.1 coordinate 265,460, forward strand.
AGTGGTTGGTGAAGTTCTGGATGAACCATGTGCTGTGGTTGGTGGACAAAAAAATATTTGTTTCCTACTAGGATTGAAAGATACTGACCAAAAATCGAATTGCAATTATTTGACAGAATATTACAATGCCGATTTAAACTGCGATTCATATCCACGATTTTTACTTGTCATACATTTTTTAGAACTTTCAAATTGTTTAAAGAATAGTGATTTTGTCTACAAAAAAACATAGATGTCAGTATGCAGGAGTTTGATGAAAGGTTTTCACCAGTACTTGATTCATGGACCAAAGATTACCTGCAGCTCTAAAACACCGTGTTTAGAAATCCATTTTGGACGCTCCTCTCTCTTAAGCAATTAATTGCAGCCTCTGCGATTTGGAAATTGCGATTGAAAAGTTCATATTGCAATTTCGATTTTTTTCCCGATTAATTCTTCAGCTCTATTTCCTACCCCGACCCTGAGGCCGGTAGATTCTACCAAAACAAAGGGCAGATGTCTGTGGACCTGCCTGCTGCTGCGTTGGCTCCTGGCTTGCATGGAGATCACCATCACGTCTCTCTCTCTTTCTTGACAGTGACGTCTCCACCTCCACCTCCACCTCCACCTCCACCTCCACCTCCGGTCCCGACTCCGGCTCCAGCCCCAGCCCCAGTTCCAGCACCAGATGCGGCACTGGACGCAGCTCCTGCTCCAGCTCCACCATTCCCCAGTATGGTGGAGACTTCTCCCTGCATAAAGGCCCAAGGGGGACTGTTGGGGGAGCTATCCAAGGGACAGCGCTCTCCGCTGGGGCAGTACACTTCCCCGTCACCCCTCCGGCTTTGAATGTACGCTCTGGTGCATGGGAAGCAGAACCTAGATGGATGGAGATAGAGCAGGCTGGTTATTTTGATGAAACGAGAGTTACAAGTTATCATGAGAGTTAACTATACAACACCACCTAAACAAGACTAAAAACACCAAACAGACAAACCTATGCCCCGGGACAGACGGACACTGCACAAAGTGTGTGTCTTCCAGCCTCTCGTGACACAAGGTGCAGGAGAGAGTGGTTCCAGAGGAAAGGGTGCTGCCAGCCGAAGCCGATCCTAGCTCAGATGCTCCGCTGTGGGGTAAAGCTGCGGCTGTGGTGGCCGCCTCTGCAGAGATACTGGATCCCAGGGGCTCGCCTCCAGACCTGGCGGCCAGGGGGCGTGGCTGCCTGGCCGGAGATGAAGCAGGCTTGGGGCTGGTCTGGCTCACACCCCCGGCCATTGAGGAGGAAGAAGAGGGAAGGCCTGAATTCTTGCTACTGCTGCTGCCAGCCACAGCTGTGTGGATCTGCGTCTGTATCTTGGACTGGGTCTGGGATGAACTTAGCTCCCGTTCAAGCTCCGGAGTGATGAAAGGGGCTATCCCCATCCCTATCCCCAGCTGCCTCCGGCTCATCTCAGCAAGCACGGGGGCAGGGAAGATGAGGGGGCTGCTCATGGGGGCTGTCCTGGCGGTCAGACCGGCTGGCATGCCCGCTAGCAGCCCATGGGGAATCCCTGCTATACCTTGAGTTACTAGACTGGGAGGGATGGCAGCAGCCAGCATGGGTCTCCGGCTGGCGCTGGGGCTCTGACGGTTCACTTCTTGTGGCGGCTGGCCGTCACGGTGCAGCCCGTTGGGCGGCACACGAACAGTGGACCCGCCACTTTCCCCTCTTCCTCCCCGGTCGAAGCGGTCAGTGTGCGGCCTGCCTACGTCAGCCGCCCCCTCTCCTCTGCCAGCGGTGCCGTGTTTATTAGGTGAGGGACCGGGCGACCTGACGTTACCGTCCTGCATCCCGTGAGTTCGTTTCAACTGTCGGGCGCTTGCAATCAGGAATTCAATTTGGTTGGCTCCCTCGTAGTTCACGCAGCCCCGACACACCACCTCGCTGAAGTCCCACACCACAGTCCACGGCATCTTCGGCAGGTCGCACAGGTAGCACCACTGGCGCCTGGAGGAAGAGGGGGACGACATGGCTGGCTAGCTAGCTAACCTTAGCGGTTTCAACGAGCTAGCTAGCTCGCTAATGTGTTAGCTCACGTTAGCTGCGTTAACCTATTTAGATTTGACAGGTGCACGCCCTCTCTCTGCTGTCGAGTTTGTACACTAACAAGTTTCAAACCACTTTAAAACAATGTTGCACATTCTAAAAATGTCGAATAAGATACAACTTTCGGGCTGTTGTCGCTCCTCTTTTGAGAAGTTTTGTTTTGTTTACCCACTTCGGCCTGTTCTTGACTGCTGTCAACTGCTTCCCCGACGGACACTGGAACGTTACGCAACCTCACGAGGTGCATTGTGGGCGTTGGAGTTCTCCCACGCATCGCGGGTAACGCAAACACGCGCACGGCGCCTGATCGTGGAACTACAGAAGAAACTGGGACGGAAGTGAGGTGATTAAAGGTCAAAGTTCATTTTCTGTCAACACATGTTCCTCTGCTGTAGCCATGCGTGTTGAGGGAGATAGCTTGTAGTTTTACTAGTTTGCACATACTCAGAATCTTAAAAAATGCCCAGAGACATATCATCTTCATCGAGCGAAGATGAAGCAGACGATTCCACAGCCCCGTCGCCGGTAACACAAAAAGGAAACGGTAAGTTCACACCAAGTTTTCAGCCTTGAATCAGCTGGCTTGCTAATGTAGCTTATTTCTCAGTGTTAGACCAGCTTCAGGTCGCTGCAGCCTTTACGTTATTCATTTAACTGGTTTCCTGAACTGCTTCAGCCCGGGCCCCAAACTTTAGAGTTTAGTTCCCCACTCTTAGACCCCGATGCATTAAAAACGTAGAAGCATTATTGTCATGTAGAGATCCAGATACTAGTCCAGATCTAAAAGTTAAGAAATGCTGCTGTACAATAGTCAAAGTCATGATAATGTGTTTGTGTATCATTTGAAAGTTTTAAATCCTAAGGAGAGATAAATAATGGATCTCTTCAATATTTAATGTCGGCTTTTCATACACTAATCGTGGTTTTTCATCATAGTGCTTTTTGTGCATCAAAAGCCAACACACAACAGTCACACCCATCATTTTAACTCCAGTCTTCCTCGGGCTGTGTTGTGTTTCTCTAACCCTAACCCTGTGGTTTTTCTGTGGCTGTGAGCGCTCCTTCATTATTTGATCAGTGTCTCTCTCCTCTGGATCCACAGATAAGAGGAATAGCAGGTACCAGTGTCCTGCTGACTTTGTGTCTTTCTGCCACAAGCCCTGCAGCAGCACGCTGACAGACAGCCTGAACGACAGCAACAGTGAATTATGGCTCATTAAAGCTCCTGCAAGCTTCAACCCAGCATGGTAGGCAAGCTCTCTCTCTCTTTTATATTTATTTTTTTTACTAGAATTCATTAAGAAGGGATGTGGAAAAAAGGATGAAAAAATATTCTCTTATCCATGGAAGTAACAGGTTTTGGTTAAATGCCTTAATTAGGTTGCAGTGATGCTTAAACTTTGCACATATTTCAATCTGCACACATTTTCTGCGTATAAATGAAGTTTTAAGCTAGGTACCAAATCCTTCTTCTAATCTTCAAAGATTCACATCACAAAGTCTTAAAAGAAAGCAGCACTTTAGTAACAATTGATCACAGATAATACCACTGGTCTTTTTTTTTGAGGAGATTGAATTCTGTCCTTTAAAACTAAGGAAGCCAAACTGCTAAATCTGCATTTTGTCCCGGCTCTGATGTGGCAGACACTGTGCTTGTAGGCTAAATTATCTCATCAGCAATTTATGTGGCAGCACAGCAGGCAAGACTGACTCAACATGCAGTCAGTGGCAGTGGGACAGTTTGTATTCTTCTGTGAAGTCCACCAGATGGAGCTGGTGGTCGTTTGATTCAGAGTCAGATGGTCTCAGGAGCTTCTCAACATGTTGCCTGTGTTCATGCTGAAGCTTCACAAAGACTTAACACCCCCCCTCCCTCCCTCCCTCCATATATATATCAGCAGTGAACATTGATCTATGCCTCAGCTCCTCAATTAGGTCTTCAGAGTCTGACAATGTTTTCTTTGGACTGAACAAATAGTGGAAAAGTTTCCTTTGTTGCATTGTTGTACTGGGTTTGTTCAGGTTCACTCTGCACAATTACAAGCGAACCAGGGCTTGTAAACAAAAGTCACATGACTCATTAGTAACTTTTAGAGTTTTGGTAACCTGTCATCCTGCCAGGTTAGGCAATAAAACACATGCACTGGGGGGTCAAAACAATTCCAGTTCCAGTTTCTGTAACTTTAGCTAAGCATGATGAACATATCTGTGTTTTTTTGCCATAATCCCGACTCTGCTGTTCATACCAGGTAAGAACACATGAAGAAGTAGCTGAATATGAGCATCAGTCCAGACTTCATTTTGTTCTGCTAGGCTTTCCAAGCATGAGGAACTGCTGGCTGTCTGATGTCAACATCTGTCTCCTTATACCCATAATCCCTTGTATTTTGGGGTTGTTTCCTGTTGTTGGTTGGATGACGTTTTCACTCCTGATGAACCGCACCGCAGTTCTCATGTTAGAGGACTGAGACTCGCATTTTCAGCCGTCTCATTGTCGTTATTTGGTGCCCCCAGATTTTGAATGCTCATCGCTCTCACCTGGACAAACTAAATGCTCCAGAGATCAAATAAACCGCTCCAAACATGCTTGATGTGAACGATCCCTAACTCCCACCCCTCTCTCTCCCTCCCTCTCCGTTTCCCTCTCTCTCTCTCCCTCCATCCAGCTTCAGCAGCGTCAAGGTTCCTCTGTCGGGGCTCCAGACTCTGCAGGTTCCCGCTGCTGTGGGCGGAGCTAAGAGCGGGAGCGGCCGGCAGATCTACAGCATCCTGGCCTCCACCCACCGAACCTCAGAGCTCCGCCTGCTCACCGGCCGCAACCGATCCTCCTCCTCCGACGGCGGCGGCGGCGTGGTTTGCGGCCCCGCCTTCTCGGGCCTGCTCAATGTGTGCGAGAGCTACGGCGACAGCAGCACCAACCAGGCGCCGCAGGTCATCCCGGCCACTCCGGCGCCCTCCGTCCCGCCGGGCCTCAAACAGCGCTTCCACCCTTTCGGCAGCAAGACGCCCACGCTGACCTGCGTGGCAGAGAGCGAGGCGGACGGCGCCGCCTTCGGGCCCTCGTCCACGACGCTCCGCCCCCGAGTCGTCAAACGATTCCTGGAGGAGCAGCAGGAGGAGGAGGATTTGGAGGAGGAGGAGGGGAGGAAAAAGAAGAAGAAGAAAAAGAAGGAGAAGCGTATAAAGACAGAGCGAGAGGAGGTGGTGGCGGTGGTGAGAGTGAAAGAGGAACCTGTAGGTGAAATTCCCCGTCGGGACGAGGTGCTGTCGGAGCTCCCCTTCCAGGAGGGCGACGTGTCAGAGGAGAAGAGGAAGAAGAAGAAGAAGAAGAAGGACAGAGAACGAGGAGAGGCGGAGGAAGCGGTCGAGGCCGGACACAGAGTGAAGGAGGAAGAGGTGACGGTGAAATGTGAACCCATGGACACTTCGTACGGGGATGTGGAAAGCTCAGGGAAGAAGAAGAAAAAGAAGAAGAAAAGCAAAACTGAGGATGACTAGTCTGATGTTATTTTGTTGCTTGATGTTTATGTTTGATTTCTGACCTCATGACCCAGGGTGGGACTCAATTCACTGTCAATTCACTACAAAAACGAGTGATACTGCCTATATTCTCAGTAGTTCCTTGATAGATTACATATGCGAGCCTTACTTTGGCAAGATTTTTGAATTCTGAAGAAAAGCCACATCCTGAATCAATTGAATAATGAAGTGAATTATAATGTGGACAGTGTTCCCATCATGTTGAGCTCAGAAAACGATGGGTTTTAAACACGCATTCACACAAAAACAGCCACAGGCATGTATGAGTACATGGGTAATGAGCGTGTACATAGGCAAATTTCTGTATTTTCTGCCAGTGGCTGTCAAGTTGTGGTCAATTTTATTGGATTATGCTCACATTGTGCCGCTGTGTTTGTGTACATATTTACACAGCCGGGCCGGCAGCGTCGCCGGTCTGGCAGCGGGTTCAGAAATCCCAAGACAGAATAATAGTTTATTGTCAAGTAGGATTCATTATGTTAGTTTATTTTTTTAAGGATATGAGTTAAATGTGTTTTGGAGAGAAGTGTTTGTGTCTCAGAAAATACATGACAAAAAAATAAACTCCGAAAGTGGATAAAAAAAAATAAAAATGAAAGCGTGTTGTTGTCCTCCAGTTGGCCCGTTCAAGTGTTCCGATACCGCGCAGCATTTTCCCCTCATGCCTTGTTGCAGCGGTGATTTCACCAAGCAGGAATGAAACTAAACCCATGTTGTAACTCAGACCGCTGCTTACCAATTATGCAACAACAAGAAAGTGCCCCATTTAGATCTCATTTGTTTTCTGATGATCTGAAACGGCAATTAAAATTTGCATTTAATGAACTGGAAAATCTGTTCCTGTGGTGTTGCAGTGAGACTTTTCAATGTGCAAATTATTTCATGTTTGAAGAGTAATAGGAGTCGTCTGCTGTCTGTCATATCTTCTGCAATGTATTTTAGCTCCTGTTGTCCTTGCACCATGTCTCAGTCAGTGTTGTGAAACTACTGTAAGTTGTCTGTATAGGTTTAGACCGATATATTGGCTGATATTGGCCTTTTATTAAATATCAGATATCAACCGGTCAGTGTCGTCTGCTGCTGATATGATGATTCGTAAAAACGGTCTGCAAAAAAACCTGCAGTGACATTTTATTGTCTTTACTCATTTAATTGTTCAGTAATGTTTTTGCAAAATAATTCTTCACTCAAAGGTCTAATGTATCCTAGATTTTCCCATACCATTAAATAGGTGCAGTGGAGAGTTTTAGTGTCCCATGATGGTCGAAATGCTGTTTCAGAGGCTTTTCCACCCTGAAAATAATTGCAAATTTAAAGAATATTGAATATTGGTACAAATTATCTGCTTCAAAAGCCCATATTGGTCGAATCTTAGTCACTACATCCCTGCATTTACACCAGCACCAGAAATTCCTGTTGGTTTTAACACAGTGGAGAGTAAAACTCCTCTGCCTGTGTGTCCTGGCAGGTAGATGGCGCCACACTCCAGGCTGTCCAGACACCTGCTCAGCCTCTGACCAACCTCTCAGCCTCTATCATCCACACACTACCGTTTCTGATTTTTTTTTCTCTCCCCACTAATGCAACACAGATCTTTCCATCGCTGTCTAAACATGAAAAAAAAAAAAAAAAATGGATTCATAATTTTTCCGCTTTTCAACAGCAATGCATCATCAGATCTCAGTGACACACAGGTGAAAAATCTCCGGCTGGAGTTGGCAGTGAGTCCAGGGTCTCTGCATCCCTCCCTCCTTCCCTTCCTCCCTCCCTCTCTCCCTTCACTGCTCCCTTCTCCCTGCTCTGCACCGGAGTGTGGTCCTGTTTCTTAATGAGCTCCGGCACCTCTGGCGCTATCGCACTCTCACCATCTGTAGTAGCCCCTCCACACATGCTGCAAGGCTTTATTGATCCAGCCTGACTGTGGCTTCACATTCTTTAAAGGGCTTACCACGTCCTCCGGGGTCAGGTTGACCCACTGCGGCCCAGTCGCATCAACAACACCATTTGTTTCCTCTCAAAAATGAAACATATGCAAGAGAGTTTGTTTTTTATTATTCTTTTTTTTTTAATGCCTGAATTGTCCACAGTGGAGTTCAGATGGAGCGGACTTCTCTTCCAGCAGCATCACCTCCTCTAGCTGGTGGTTTTTATGGGATCAGCAGCCAGCCAGCCGAGCAGAAAGTTATGCCTGTCACATGCTGGATCAAGCATTTCCCCATGTGTCACATCTAATGCCAGATTTCTATGTATCCTCACAGGTATGTAGAATGTGTGTGTGTGTGTGTGTGTGTGTGTGTGAGAGAGAGAAAGAGAGAGAGAGAGAGAGGGAGAGAGACTCATATACTGATCAAAAAGAGAGAATGTATGCATGTGTGCATTAGTACATATGCATGTGTATCTAAACTGTGTGGGGTTTTTTTTGCCTGTTTTAAAGCCACAATGAAATGAAAAATGACCTTTTCACCTTGTTAGCAATTCATAATTCATATCATAATTTACACCTATTTAACAATATAGGGCACCAAAAAATTACGACATTATTAATTATTGTATTTTTATTTAAAAATCCCATGACTTTTACTTACTGGAAAATGGTGTATTTTTAGTGATTTACCTCATGGTGAATCAGAAAGCGGACCTAAAAAAATTCCAACCAATAATACTAATATTAAGCATTAATAAAGGTTTATAAAAAGTATGTATAAATACCATTACAGATTTTTGAACAATTTCCCTCTACCGCCTCTCACATCATACAAAACTGCCTTTCTCTCATTAATTGATATCCAATTGATTTACACTGTCGACCACTTTTGAATGATCCCTCTCTGTGTTATGTCCCTCCCCAATATCTTGTTTCAATCGGTAAAATTTTTGAATTTCGAAAGCCAAAACTCACTCAAGCATCTTAAAGTTGACATCAGGTTTCTGCCGTTCCCTGAATGTTGCATTGTGGGTGCATCAGTAGAAGTCTGCTGTGTGTCAGTGTGCAGCAGTTTGGTCGAGGGGATGAATAGGAATCCCCCATCAGTAAACCCACATATCGGCCTATAATTAATAATGAATATACAGTATAGCATGATGGGATCACAGTATATATACTGTATATCTCCCTTAGGACAGTATACCCACTTCCACAGCTGCCACTACGCCATTTGATGTGTGTTTCCCTCTTTCATACACACAGAAACTTTGAGTGGGTTGTCAGTTACACCTTCACACTAGCTGGGAAAATGTGGGTTGGGGGGAAGTGAATGAGTAAAATAGAAATAAATAAAATATATGCCTAAATGATTTATTAAATAATTTGTAAAATGGGTCTGCGTATTGATGTCACAGAACAAAAACCTTGTTCTGTCCTGGAAATGAGAGTAATGGTGCCCCTTGTGACTAGAATGGTAGAATTATTGTGGATGTGTCCCTCATGGGGAAAGTCCAGGTTCTGTGAAATAAACATAACACTATAATAATGTCGGACTACAGGTGCAGTGAGGATGTTTCTCCCGGGGGAAACGTGACTGATCCCCTGCTCTGATCACTGTACAGCTGTGAAGAAACCCAGAGAGAGAGAGAAATATCTGACAGCAGCAGCCTGGAGCATCGTCTCTAACAACAATCTTTGCATTTCTTTAAAGTGTCTGTGTGTAATTTCTGGTCCAATGCTGGCCTCTATCTTTCAGCGTTGTCATGACAACAACACTCTGCCCTCCGTAGAGCGAGAGCATCATCAGCATGGTGGGCAGGTTGGACTGTTTCACAATCAACAACAATGAAATTTCTGTCATGTTTTACCGAGTTAGCACATTTTTTTTATTCGATTGGACGTTTGCTGTGATCAGGTCCCACGACTCCTGCTGTCTGTGGATTTTTGGAACATATGGAAGGTAAGGAGTCACTATTTTGTGTGTGAAGTAACTCCACTTCCCTGGCGCATAAATGGGCCGGTCCATTAAAATTTCAAGCTGTTTGGAGGATTGTATACATGCCGAATTTACCAGAACACCCTACCGATTAGCAATAATGTCTCAAATTATATTTTCTGATGTGTGTTTTTCGCCAATAAGCAAGAAACAAAAAATTGCCAGATTTTTTAAATGACTTTGGTGTGGTAGCAGGGCCTTCAGCCTCGGCCCGCTCTTGTGGTTTTTAATGCAGAAATCTCTCACTGCTGCTCACTTTGTTTCACTCACTACCACTCAGAAACCTCTGCTGATATTTACTTGTCATATTATGCTTCAGTAAAGCAGAAATATTACACTTTAACCTTTAAAGAGAGTCGGTTGTATATTTAGATATTTTTAAAATATATTTATTGAGGCAGTAGGGAAGCGGAGCAGGAGAGACTCAGGAGAGAGAAGGTTCTGGCAGGATTCAGCTCCTGGTCAGCTGTATCTTAGCAACCCCATCACTGCTGTTACCACTCAGCATAGCAACCGGGAGGTCAGGGGGTCAAAGCTCAGCCAGGGAGTGAGGCGGCTTCGCTTCGTGTTTGTGGGACACACTGATGTTTGAGTGAAGGAGCCGGAAAGCTGCTGCAGCTGGTGTGAGAAGAAGCTCTGTGGAAGATGTGAACCAGCTGATCAGAAGTGGGAGGAGGACAAAAACATTCTGCTCAAGGAGAAGTACTGTTACCTTGCTGGAATGTTACTGAAGTAGAAGTAAAAGAACTGGTGTAAAAATCCACTGAAGTAAAAGTAAGAAGTAGCTCATTTAAATCTAGTTTACTCTACTTTTTAGAAAAGAGAACGTTGTTAGCTGTGATCTTTCCCATGTGATTCTAAAAGGACGAGAGGACAGGTTCAAACTAGATTCTTTTAATTGGAATATTTGTAAATTCCAAAATAAAGTGCAAAAAAAAAGAGAGTCTGATTACTCTTCTCTCCTTTACTGACTCACCGTTCACTGTGAATGGCTCCACAGTTTATCGCCAATCGTCAATTTATCGTGTCAATTTATGTCCGGTTTTTGTTGCTGATGGAGAGACACAAAATCTGTCTTCTGTAATGGATGAGATTTAAAATGTAGTGAAGTACAAAACTTCAGAAAAAATGTACTTAAGTAAAACTGTAAAAAATAGTACACAAAAATATATGGAATTACAGTAACTTGGAGTTGATAATTTCCACTTTCTACTCAATTCATCTTTTCTCTTGCCCCCCTATGAAAGGAGGTCAGAGGTCAGAGGTCAGCTGTTATAATGACCAGGTTTTACAGACTTTGTAGAGTTTGTTGACATATTTGCTTTGACTTGTCTTCTTGGAGCGTAGCACCCACTGGTCTGCACATGCACCTGGTGTGTATTCTATCTGCAAGGAACTAGACCTCATGAATCTGGTTCTGCACAGCGCTCAGCCATGAAAACCAAATGAATCGTTCAGTAGAAGACCACACAAGTCTGTTTTAAGTGGTTTGAAATGAGTGATCAGATCTAATTATCTACAGACTATAGAGTGCAGTGTAAGGCAGTAGAGGTTGTGTACTTTCAGGTAATGTGTCATACAAATGGATTTATGGATTATGGATTAGCAACATAACTGCAAGTATGCTGGCTGCTCAAACTATTTTCATAACAAATTTACACAGCTTTTTATCTGAAGTCTTCAAATATTCACTGAGCGTGTCTCACTCTTGCCTGGCACATATTTAACTCAAAATGGGACTTATTTTTTATTTTTTAAGTTTTAATTTTGCCTTTATTAGACAGTTCAAAGTAGAGAGAGACAGGAAAGATTGAGAGAGAGAAGGGGATGACATGCGACAAAGGCAGTGGTGAAAAGTAATCAAATACTTTACTTACTGTAAGTAAAAGTAGCAATAACATAATGGAAAAAAATACTCCATTAAAAGTAAAAGTCCTGCATTCAAAAGTTTACTGAAGTAAAAGTATAGAAACATTAGCAGTAAAATGTACTAAAAGCATCAAAAATAAAAAATACTGATTGAAGAACGGTCCCTTTCAGAGTGTTAAGTTATTGAAGCATTAACCTGTGAGAAGTATTTTAATGTTGTATCTAACTGCTTCATATACTGTTGGCAATGCAACATAGGGTTAGGGTTATGAGCCTATTATATGTTTTGCAAGTAAAACCTTATTCTGCAACTACAGCCGTCTGATAAATCTAGTGAAGTAAAAAAGTACAATATTTCCCTCTGAAATGTAGTGGAGTAAAATTATAAAGTCTCACAAAATGGAAATACTCAAGTAAAGTGCCAGTACCTCAAAGTTGTACTTGAGTGAATGTACTTAGTTTCTTCCCACCTCTGGACGAAGGTCTTGGGCCAGATTTGAACTCGGGACGACACGTCTACATGGTACGCACCTCTAGACCAGTGGTTCTCAACGTGGGGTCCGGGGACCACCAGGGGTCCTTAAGGAGGTTCCGGGGGGTCCCCAGCAAATTGATGAATTGTTAAACTTCACCATTATATCATTTATAAGAAGTTAACACAGTTACAGAATGTAGAAGAATGACTGTTTTGATCATAGTTTCTCTGTTATCTCTCTCACAGATAGTCATGGAATTCTGGACAAAATCATATATAACAATAAAAATATTCTCAGATTTGGGTCTGAGAGACAAATGGGGGTCCATGGCCCTAATGTGTACTAACTTAGGGGTCCTTGGTATGAAAAAGGTTGAGAATCACTGCTCTAGACCACTGAGCCCCCCCGGGACGCCCCGAAATGTGACTTTCTGACCCCCAGAGAGAGAACAGAAGTATTCCAGAGTTTAGGCCGGGCACCTCAGTCTGTGCTCGTCACTCAGCCCCAGACACACGAGAGGTCACGGGGGGTCAGACCTGAGCCCGGCTCCTGCCTGGCTCCTGCCCGTCACTGCAGCCTGTATCTCAGTATCTCAGACAGTAATCTTAGACCTGCCAGTGTATCCTCAGTGCCTGCAGCCTGCATCGCCACTGTAATGCATTATACAGTTCAGAGGTAATAGAATGATGCATTATACCGCGCCGTGTAATCGTGCGTGTTGGCTATAGGCTGTCTAAGCTCAGCGCCGGTCTTGTGTGTGTGTGTGTGTGTGTGTGTGTGTGTGTGTGTGTGCATGTATGCCTGTGTGTAAGTAAGGCAGTACAGCCAGGCGTTGGGCTGCGGTGCTGTCTGCCGAGGAGGAGGATGAATAATTGAATGCAGTCTGAAGTTTGGATCCAACGTGTTCAGACTGCTGAGCAGAGCGGGGGCCTTTTCACGGCCCAGCCGATGCCAATGATAAGATTTGGAGAGGGGTTGAGGGGGGTGGGGGGGGGGGGTATTGGAGAGAGAGAGGGAGAGAGAGAGAGGGGGAGGGGGGTGTTGTAGGGGTAATGAATTGGAGAACCAATTCTCGCCTGCCACATTCCCCTCCCTCCCTCCCTCTGCAGTGATCTCTCTCTCTCTCTCTCTCTCTCTCTCTCTCTCTCGCTCTCTCTCTGTGCTTTCTTTTTCAACCAGCGCGCCTCGCTCCAGCCAGCCTGCGGCAATGTGAGCATTACCATGGCAACGCGGACCTGCCAAGGACCACGGCGATGAAGAGAGCGAGAGAGAGAGAGAGAGAGAGAGAGAGAGAGAAGGGGGGGGGGGGGGGGTTGGGTTTAGGGAGAGAGGAGCGGTACAGCTCATCAATGTCTTAGTGCACCCAACCCCCCCCACCCACCCACCCCGTCACCCCCCCCACCCCACCCACTCTACCACACACACACACACACACACACACACACACACACACACACACACACACACACTTCTTCAGGCATGTTGTTAAAAGAACAAACATATCACAGAGGCTGGAGCCCAAATCTGCAGCAGAGGAAGCAGAGAGAGAGAGAGAATCTACCACAGCTCCATTCCTTTTGCTTTACATTATTTCTCTTTAATTAACACACACTTAAAAAAATAAAACAGCGCGCCTGCTTCTGTCACCGCTAATGGGAAACCAAAATAAATAAATAAATTCTCTCCAATGTTTTGTATTCTCCCTCCTTCTTTACTTTCTTAGTCGGAGGCCACATTAGGGAAAAAGTCTCTCTCAGTATCTCTGTTCATCCTCCTATTACAGTTATGCATGCAGAGATATTCTGATATGTATACTTTCCTACGGAATTTTTTATTTTTCTAAACAAATTAAATCAATTCAAATCAAAATCAAAATCGGCCTTATGCAATTTGACTCTCATCTCTCCCACTCTCCTCTAATCTCCCATTTTATTTTTGGTCCTCCTCTCCTTCCATCCTTTTCCATTCTTTTAAAATTCCTACCCCCCCCCCCCCCTCTCTTTCTGTCTCTCTCTCCTCCTCCTTTTCCAATCGAACAATTTCACCATATTGGAATAACTGACAATCACAGACAACACTGACAGCCTAAGAGCATGCGGTGCGCTCCACATGTGTGTGAAGCGGCGGGCTGGTTTCCAGCAGCAGCCCCCTAATAACAGCCTGCGGTGGAACTGAGAGTGTGACACTGATCAATAACCAGATATATGGCGCTATATTTTACAAACTGACATGGAAGTGCTTCTTCTTTTCTTCCCTTTTTTTTCTTTTCAGACAATGGAGGGAGTACGAGCGTCGGTTGTTTGTGTGGTGTCACTGAGCGACGTGTGAATGAGTGTGTGTGTGTGTGTTTGTGTTTGTGTGTGTGTGTGTGTGTGTTTGTGTGTGTGTGTGTGTGTGTGTGTGTGACATTGCAGTGTAGATTTGAAAGGCTGCGGCAGCCGTCGACAGACAACGACAAGCCTTACCGCACCAGCAACTTGATTGCATACTAATGTTTTGGTATGACGCACTCTCTCTCTCTCTCTCTCTCTTTCTCTCTCTCTCTCTTTCTCTTCCTCCCTCCTTTCCTATTTGCCTTCCTTCCTCCCTCCCTCCTTATCTACCTCCCTCCTCACGTCTATTTTCATATGTCTCTCTCTTTCTTCGTGCCCTCCCTCCCACCCAGCTCTTCACATTGTGTGGCAGTGATATGGCACTGAGCTGCCGGTACAACCCACCCACTCCCACCGCACTCACAAACAGGAATTCAACCGCGGGGACATAAAGAACCGAGCAGATGCCATCTATATGGCTGCTGAGCACGGCAGTGACCTGAATGTACAGCCAGAACGCCACTGACCTTTATAGTTTCTGGGTGTGAGACGTGGAGAGGAACGCCTGCTCCTTTCACGAGGTGGAAAAAAAACAGGCGAAGGCTATGACCTCCTATGGATTTCACCTGTTCAGTCCACTTAAGTTGTGAATGTAGAGGCAGATAAAGGGGAGTAGACAGGTTAAAGATGGATTTTATAAGCTGTAAGACAACTTCTTATGCATTTCACCTGTTAAATCCACTTTAATTATGAAGGATGGAGGCAGATAAAGTGGGCGAAGACAGGTGAAAGACGGATGTTTAAGCCGTGAGACGACTGCTACTCGATATGAGGAAGTTGGACCTAATATTTGTGCACTCAGTGACTGTTAGACATTTGCTTTTCTGAGGTAGAGATTAGGTGTTATGGATTTTTTATTCATCAGGGGATTTGGGCTGTGGGTCTCCAAGGCTCTTTCATGTTTTTGTTTTTTTTTCTCTCTTTGTTGCAGCGACGTTTTCAACCTTTCCCTTTTAATTACCGCGTAAATACGACCGAATACCTGAGAAAATATTCCGTTTGAAACAGGATAGCAAACACAGCGTTTGTCTTTCCAGCCGCACAGCCACCTCCGCCTCTCTGAGTCAGGAAGCCCGCAGTCGCTTTTTTATTTTTAACGTGAATACTTTTTCTCGGCGTGAATCATCTCTGTGTTCGTCCCAGTGACAGATACCAAGTCAAAGGTTAGAATGGTGAATGTCGTGCGAGACAGAGTGATAGGCTGCGGAGAGAATCTGTTGCTATGCTCGCTGTGAACAGACCAGTCAAGTCTGACATATGTTTTGAAAGCAGCCCTCTTAGCAGCTTGCAGCAGTTGCCATGGAAACCCCAATGCCATTTCCCCCCATTGTTTGGACCGCTCGATATCCCGAAAGCTTCTTCACAGTCCTGCTTTTATTAAAGCCTGCAAGACCGTCCATGTGCTGCTTTTACATGCATGTTGGTACGCATGTGTGTGTATGTGCATATATGTGTGTGTGTGTGTGTGTGTGTGTGTGTGTGTGTGTGTGTGTGTGCATGCCTTGAAGTATCGACAGCATATGTGTGTATGGATTTGAGTGTGTGGATGTGTGTGTGTGCAAGTAGCTGTCAGTGTGTGTGTGTTTTGTGTGGATGTGTTTGCATGTGTGTGCAAGCATTCGTTTGTGTGTGTATGAGTGTGTGTGTGTGTGTGTGTGTATGAGTGTGTACATGCATTTGACGTGTATGCACGACATTTGTGTGCGTATGTCTCTCAGTTTGCGGACACATGTGTGCTTATACTTGAGTGTGCATGCTTGTGTGTGTGTGTGGGTGTGTGTGTGAGTGTGTGTGTGTGTGTGTGAGTGTGTGTCTGTGTGTGTGTGTGTCTGTCTGTGTGTGTGTGTGTGTGTGTGTGTGTCGGTCCCTGTGGGGGAAAGGTCCTTCAGCTGACCTTCACAGCAGACAGAGAGGTGGACTGAGGCTCTGCTGCTTCAGAAACAGATAATAATACAATACATAAATAAAAAATAAATAACTGAAAATAACAGAGGGGATTATGGGAAAATTCTGCTTTTCTTTCCAGCTTTTTTCCACATTTTTGAGCGTGACATGGCTGCCACTGCGCTATAATCATCAGTCAAATTCAGTGTAAACAATCTAATATGAGACTCTTCTTCTTCTTCTTCTTCTTCTTCTTCTTCTTCTTCTAGATTTTTGGCAGCTTAGACATTTTCAGGTGTGTTACTGCCATCAAAATAAATAATTTAGCTATGAGCTCCGTCTAGATCCACGGATATACACTGGTAGCATGTAAACAAAACACGACAAAACCCTTCTTTCAATTAACTCCTGGTTCTTATTTCGGCTTAGCAGAATTTGTTTATGTTTATTTTTAGGTTTATGTGTATTTATTTCGAACATGTAACAACGAAAAATAAATAACAAAGAAAACAACAAAGAAAGGCAAGAAAAAGAAACCGAAAACATATGGTAAATTCTTGACAAACAAAAAAATTGTTAGTTACATGTCCGAAAAGGAGTAGGAAGAAGTAAAAACTTATTTTGTCCAACCCCCTAATTAAATAATCACATCATCAATATATCCATATATAGTATATCATATATATATATCTATAGTATAAAAAGAGAAGAAACACCTAATTTAGCTTCTTCCTCGACCAGCATCTCCCTCTCTCTGCTTTACTTCTTACAGTCTAGTAAAACTTAATGTGGGCCTCTGTTTCACTTCACTCCACTACACCTGGACACTAAACATTTGTCATGGTGCCGTGAAAATCATGTTGTGCAAATCAACTCTGCTCTTTATTGAGCAGTATCTGGTTAATAAAAAGAAGTAAAGGATGTATTACTGTTAAAAATTAAATTGAACTATAAATCTTCACATTTTAGTGATAACTTCAATCTCCTATAATCCTTGTCGTATGCAAATAAGTTTCAATGACATTACGTTACAAGAGAATTTACTTCTGGGATCTCTGTCTTTTACTTTATTAGGACTAATACATTTAGTTTATTAGGACAGCTGTGACATAGTGATGTAGCGAGTCATACTGTATATATAGCTACCATTTTATAATAAAGTACAAGAGATTAAAGCTATTACAGACATTAGAGATGATCAACTAGGGAGCCAGAGAGCTGAACACACTCATTTCATTTATTTATTTTCTTTTTAACATTTTTTACATTTACAGCCTTACATAAGGGGGTATGAAGGAAGAAAATATACGTATTATATATAAATTGATTGCTGTAACTGACTACAAAGACTGGTATCTGGAGTCGGTCACCAGCTACCAGCCTCTACTGCAGATTTTCTGAGTTTTTTCCATCTGATTACTGTGTCTACTACAGTAACTGGCTTGGTTTGCAGTTACCATTTCATGTAACTGGTTTAGACTGCGCTCATATTAACAATGTGGCATTTATTTGTAATCTGGAAGAGCGTAAATTGATTAAAAAAGGAGAACTGCAATTGGTTACAGCTATTGTAAAACAACACAATAATCACATTACAGATACTAGAAGGAAAAAGGGAGTTACTTCTCACTCAGAAACCTGTTTGAAAAGGAAAAAGCATAGACTGAATTTTCAGTTATGTTTAGATTCTTGTAGATCTTTTCTTTTAGATGTAAAAATATGATCTTTGCCTCTTTCATAATTACAATTAATGAAATAACTCAAAATACAGACCTGTTTTACTTCAATGTCTACAAACATTACCATCATAATGAAACATACAGCATACATACATAATTATGTTTGCATTACCTCCATAACTCAAACATAAAAGCCAGCAGCGGGGTGAGGGTGTTTCAGCAGAGGCACCATGCTGTAATTATAGAGTTGACTTTAATCTTGAACTTGCTGGAGATGCTGTTTAAAAGTTGCATTTCTTTTGGATTGTGGCTTTAATGGATGTTGGTTATAAGATTTGCTTTTTTTCCGATCTGTCTCAGCAGCCTCCTCTGCCTCTCCCATCCCTTTAATATTTTATCATTCTGTACACAACACTATTTAATATGCAGTTTATCTTGAGCTGTTTGTATAAATGTGTGACCATGTTTTGTGTGTGTGTGTGTGTGTGTATGTGTGCGCACATGCCCATGTTTGTGCTTGTGTGTTTGTCTACATGCATGCTTGTGTGTGTGTGTGTGTGTGTGTGTGTGTGTGTGTGTGTGTGTGTGCAGTTACCCACACAGTTCACAGCTGCCAAAAATTTACAGGGAAACATAGGTGCAAACTCTCTTACATAAAACTCAGTAGAGAGAACAAATACCTTCTTTTTTTTTAAATGTGGTAACTTTTATTTGTTTTATGTGATAGTAATGTGATTTGAATTTGCATTAAAATATGTCCTGAAATGATGTACAACTAAGCAACAAATTAGAGTAAAATGAATAATAGAAAGGATTGTGCCTAGAGACGGCCGAGAGGTTAAAGGGGCATTAAGTCATCTATGACTTCTATCGACCTCTAATGGTGACCAGGGGGAACTGCAACAACATGGACAAATCCCTGGCTATGGGACAGTAAAAATCTTACTTAATTCACCTTTAAGGGTGCTTTCACACCAGCCTTGTTTAGTCCGTTTGAATCGAACCCCGGAGCGTTTCCCCCTTGGTTCGGATGGTTTGGGGTGGTGTGAACACCCTAATCGAACCCTGGTGCAGGCCAAACAACCTCTCTCCGGTCCTCCTCCGACCGCTGGTCTCGGGCTGCTTCCAGGTGAACTCTGGAGTAGTTCAGGTCTGGTGAGAACACCATTCAAACCAATTGCAGGAAGCGTACTATTTACGCTGCAGTTTTATTGGTTAAAAACATCTTTTGCATGGACTAACTTGGTGTGATTTTTGCATGTTTGCAATGGTCAGCTCAATAGTTTGGACCAACTAACCTCACTGGTCCCCATATGGAAACAATATGCAAACAAGTGGTGGTAGGATCTCATCAGAGCCATCCGTCTCCTGTGATAAGATTGTGATCTGATTGCTGAGCGTCTTCCTCAACATGCCTGTATTTAAATTATTTAATACCTGCATTCTTGACAGACGTTCATATGCGCGGTCCTCTAGAGTCCTCTGATCTGCCTCCAAATCAAGACCGACATGAACAGAACCTGACGCTGCTCCATGATGTAACATATAGTAGGTAGAAATTGGTAGAAATTGTGAGGGTTTTGTCATGTTTTTACCTGCCGAATGTCTGACCAATAATCGAATGACATTTCCAACCACATGGCTTTGTTTACAAGTTCTGGATCGTTTGATTCTTGCCTTTGTGAAATTGAACCGGACTGAACTGAAAACTGAAACAATGTATCATTCTCAGCAGAGTATCAATCTTATATCAATCTTAGTAGAGCTTTCTGTCCTTTGTCTATCAGCTTTTCTACTTTCCCAGTCTAAATAACAAATAAAACTACTCATAGAGTGACCTGCCCACTTCCCTAATGTTTTTATTTTTTTAAAAGACAGATTGTTAACAATGACAACAACAAGTTGCCTCTTGATTTCATTGCAATGCTAACATGAAAACCTTTTTTTTTTTTTTAACCTTTTAGCCATCAAGGGCCTGGTAGAATTAAATAATTGTAGTAAAATGAAATAATTAATGTAGCATTTAAGATGTCACAGCAGGCCTATCCCTTAAAGTGTTTGGCTGCAGGGCAAAGTGACAGCAGAACCGCAAGGGACACACACCACATGACACTGTTCCCTTCTTCAATAGAAGTGCTAGTAACAGAATAATAGAAGAGCTGCTTCAAAGCCCACAGTTTAGATATTCAGCCAGAGAAACGAACAATGAGCCTAACAGCAGAATCAGCTTCAGTTCCAAGATCACCAGAATTACAAGCGACCCCGAACTGAAAGGAGGAAGTGCTAAGAAAAGAAATAAAGCAGCTGCTAAGGAGAAAGGTATTTTTTTTTAAAAGAGGAGATATAATTCACTGGGCACACAGTGATATGTGAGGTACATGAAGAGAATAAAGGGGAAGGACACCCATTTTAAGAATTCACATGTGTTCTCCCTGTGCCCAAGGACAGTTCAGTCAGAGTTTGTGAACATGCATCACTCTTTCCTAAAGCCAGAAACTGGAGGACTAACCCTTGAATTTGTGATGTCACTGGGATGTAAAATCTGGCTCTGCTCCGTAGACAATTAATCTCCATTGTAGCTGTGCTGGAAACATCTCGACGTGAAATCCCGTTGTCTACGTTTGGCCAGTTATCTACTGGAATAAGAAAAACACTAGCCTGGTTCCAGACTCCTGAATCGTGCCCCGCCCACTCTTCAGATTTTGTCAAGCGATTCAGAGTCTGGTGTTGCTGTTGCTAACGGCTTGTTCTCACTCTGAGAAACAATCGAGCCAATCAGCATCTTTGAGGGCGGGACTAAAATTTGAACCGTTCGTGCAACGGTTTTTCATTGGTGTTTCCGCAGAATAGATTTGTTGAAGTCACCCCCTTAACCAACACATTGTCTTTGCAAAAACAATATTTTTGACAAAATTGACCAACATTCTTGGTAAAGCTGGTAAATCCGCTTGCTAACCATGGATGTAGAGGCTAACTGGCTGCAGCATCAGTGTGACTGAAGTAACATCAGAGCGGCCGGATACGTCAGTCACTAGTGATTGGTTAGGGAAAAATCAACACAGAAAATGACTAACTAGCAGGCAATCTGAGACTGAATAATGGAATGGGAACAAAATGGCTATTCAGTCTGAATATCAGGCTAGAAAAACACACCACCAAACAACAAAATGGATCCCAGAAACGCAAGCTACATCGCCTATAACTGTTTTTCGACAGTATTAAAGTGTTTTAGGGTGGAGTTTTCCTTTAAACCCCCCGATGCAACAGTAGAAGACTGTGGTTGTACTGGGCAGCTGAGACTGAATGTGTGTGACCGAATGAGTGTGAAGCAGGGTGTTGCAGCAAAACACCATGCGTGTTTAACACATTAAATACACCAACCTTTTTTCATTATTATTTTCTTCTTGATGTACATTGTAATCTATACGATGTAGTCAAGTATCAGACTGTATTTATTAAGGACATACCAGTAAACTATTTCTCCAAAACCACTATATATATATACTGTTTCCTCAGAGGCTTCTCATCACATTTCCTCAAAGGAACGCTGATTCAAAAGGATGCAAACTTCATTTTCCCAACCAGTAATTCTATCCACACCCAGAACAGAATAAGGATCCATCCTCACTCTCTTACCCCGACAGCTTACTGGACAGTAAATGGCATGTTTGCATATCCAGGCGTCTTCTCTCGTTGCCCGGTGGCTTGCAGGGCTTCCTTCCCAGAGTGCCTTGTGTGTGTGAGCCCTCATTTAGACTCGGGTCAGAGTTCAGGCTGCTGGACGAGAGACGAATTGGCCAACGGAGGAGGGCTGCCGCTCGCCCTGCCAGTCCTGCTGGGCCGCCATCTGCCTCTGGGTTGAGGCAGAGTGGCCCTTCTGCCCTGAGCCCTCCAGACTGCGAGTTTGGCAAATTGGGTTTGTTCAGTGAAAACAGTTATGGCAGGGAAACTGGATCACTAACACTTTCCCCTCCCTTAGAAGTACTTCAGAATTAGTTTCTATAAAAAGGAACTTGAAATCACACAGCCTTCCTCGGCTGCTGGGTTAAATGTAATCCAGTGCAAGAAAAAGCCAAAATACGATGCTCCAAACAATTTTTATTCAATATTAATGCAATGCAAAAAGCATAACGCCTTTCCTGTGGACTGTCAACAGCTCTGCTGTATTGTGGGAACCTAATACAAATACACTAGGATAGAGAAACTGTCTTGTTTTTGCTTTAAATAAAACGTTTGCTTTCATGATTTGTCCTGCATTAGTTTGGGACTGCATCATTTGCATGATATTCATCCACAATATCCTGCATTAAGTAACAATACATGTGACTTAGCTGGCTCAGTTGTGTGATTGAATAATTTTTTGCTATAGCTACATGCATGGTAGCTATAGCTACAAGGACATATTAAGGCTGGTGATGGAAATTAGTATAAGCTATAATCATTGTGATACAACACAAATTATTTATTTATCACTATACTTGCATAACTGACCTAATTTCCCTACAAGGATCAATAAAGTTTAATCTTATGTTTATATAAAATGAGTTCATGTCAAAATGCGGGAGAACTGTTTAGATGTGGGTAAAGGGGATTTAACCTCCATCTATCGTTTTACATTTGAATAAATCCTGTGCTGTTCATAGCAATTCAAAGATTGTTTGTGCTCTGTGTGTTATGTAATTCAAATAAGTAGGTCAGCATGACAGTAATAGTAACTTTCTCTTTCATACAGTAAGAATTATCTTTTGTTCCTTTTGTTTGAAAGCACTATTGTTACACAATTGTATTTGGTTTCACCAAATATACTGTATGTTGGGTAATATATAAAAAAATATATTGGTAATGTCTTCCCTTATAATGGTGATATGGTGGCAACTTCTAATGATTTTAATGTTATATACCTACAGTATCTACCTATTGTCCAGTAATGCAATGAAATGCATCCGTCTCTCTCTCTCTCTCTCTCTCTCTCTCTCTCTCACACACACACACACACACACACACACACGCCCACAGTAATAATGACAGTGTATGGCTGTGATATTTGTAGACTGAAGCTCTCCTCTCCTCTTCTGAGAAAGCATGCTGCTCTATAAGCTGACTTATGTAAAGGGGGATTAGCCTACGCTGAGAGTGTATTGCATAAATAGTCTCTTTGTATTCCAACTGTCGATCTAGAAAACTCTGCCGCTCCTCCAGGCTTTCATTTCCATGGAGGAAAGTACATTCACTTGACCTCTGACCTCAACAACAAGTGACTCCATCTGAATTGACATGATTTCATTTTCCTACAGCGCTGCCCAGCCAGCTGTCCATGTTCCAGGGCTTTGCACAGGCATTTTAAGCAGGCAAGGGCCCAAAACAAAACAAAAGGGGGCAGTGGTAGCCTTAAGATTACGGAAGTAGGCAAATAAAAAATAATAAAGCTTTGTGCACAGCATATACTGTAGGTCAGGAGGTGCAGGAGACCTGATGAAGCTGTATGTGAAACATTTAGCTCATGACGGTCTTCAGTAAAGATAATTTTTTGTCCTGGGCCTTCTGTGTGTGGTTACAATCACATATACACTCACTGAGCACTTCATTAGGAACACCTTACTAATACTGGGCAGGTATCAGCTTTCAGCTCAATGTCAACCGGCTACCAAAGTGACATCCGCCTCCAGGTTGGACGTGTTGCATTCTGAGATGCTTTTCTGCTCTCCACAGTTGTAAAGAGGTTATCTGAGTTACTGAAGCCTTTCTGTCAGCTAGAACCAGTCTGGTCGTTCTCCTCTGACCTCTGACCTCTCTTATCAACAAGGCGTTTCTGTCCGCAGAACCGCCGCTCACTGGATGTTTTTTTGTTTTTCGCACCATTCTGTGTAAGCTCTAGAGACTGTTGTGCGTGAAAATCCCAGGAGATCAGCAGTTTCAAAAATACTCAAACCAGCCCGTCTGGCACAAACAGCCACGCCACAGTCCAAGTCACTGAGATCACATTTTTTCCCTATTCTGATGCTTGATGTGAACATGAACTGAAGCTGCCGACCTGTATCTGCATGATCTTATGCATTGCACTGCTGCCACATGATTGGCTGAATGGATAATTGCATGAATAAGCAGGTATACACGTGTTCCTAATAAAGTGCTCGGTGAGTGTATATATATGCAGAGTTATACACTTTAGCTTTGATGACAGAAGTGGGCTTGTAACCAAAATGTCACAAGTTAGAATCCTTGGAGCGGCTGGAAAAGTCTGTGCAGGGAAGGTGAATAAGTCACACTCGCTCCTCTGAAGCCTGCAGTGCAGCTGCTCCGACAGCAGCAGGCTGTGGTTTACTGGGCAGCTCCCAGGTGTGGCTGTGAGGAACTGTGTGAATGTGAAGCACAGCGGTGCTGAAAAAAACAAACAAAAAGTAAAAGCACATGGCACACCTGCACCTAAAAATATTTAGGTTAGGGGCAGGGTGCCTCTTTTTATGTAGGTTACCTCTTTTCTCAGGGATGTGCTGCCCTGTTTGAGGTGAAGATGATGGTGAAATAATTTTTATACAAAGGATAAAGGAATAAAATCATTTAAGAAACGCCAAATAGCATTCGGAGATGATTCTCAGTGTTTCCTTTAACCTGCTTAGTGTATCAGATGGGCAAGGTTTAGAAGATAATGAGTGTTTAGACTACTAAAAAGTCAATAGATTTCATTTTCTTGTAATTGGCAACTTAATCTGGCACTATCTGATTTGCCCTGATGTGGTAAAGCCCGCTCATCTGGTGATCCAAGTCGGATAAAATGATGACATGAGTTATTTGGAAACACTCTTCAGTTTAGGATCTGCTTGCCAAGGCGAAGGGGCAGTGAGTCATCCTGCCTGGACCCCCATTTACCTGCCTGCAATGGTCTGATCATCAGGCCATCTCTTCAAGTGGAAAGATTCACTCCAAAATGAACTATCCACTATTGGAAAGAAGTAACACTCTCACAAAATGATTGCTGACTTGAAAGTAACACACATTTCAGTAGAGAATATTTTAAAGCTGCTCTGAAATGAAAAAATACTTTTTTTGCCTTTTAGCTCATTCTATCATACCATATCCAAAAATGTATTTTATTGTATTTTTATGTCAAAAATCTCATTACTTTTACTTTGTGGAAAACAGGAGACCATCACAGATTTTTGAACAGTCCTGCCCCTCCACCCCTCCCATCAAATAAAACTGCCTTTCTCTCCCTAACTGATCTCCCATTGGTTTACACTTTTGAATGATTCCTCCCTCCGTTATATCCCGCCCCCAACATCCTGTTTCAACAGGAAATACATCACATTAAGGAAGCAAGCTCTTAAAATGCGGTTTCATTGTGACATTGTGAAGTTATACGGTCTTGACCTTGGCAACAAACACTGACATTTCTGAAGATAGAATCATTTATTTTTCAATCTATTGAGTGATGAATTTGGAGTAAAAAAAATTTCCTCCTAAAAATTGATTCATAGCATTTTGGATTGAAACCCTTTAAGTCTCCTCTGTCTGACTCTGGGGAAGAAAGACAGCTTTCATTTCATCCTCTTTATTTCCAACCACTTAGCCTGATCAGATTATCATTCGGTTATTAAATGACGAGGCAGCATAATAACTGAAGAGCGGAGCGGTGGAATGTGGACATTCAAGGTTAGTTCAAGTTCACCAAACCACTAAATCCGTCCTGAATCCCACTTAGCGCTGACTTTTATTCTCTTATTGCCGACGTCTTCCATTGTCCCGCCTGTAGCTTTATCTTACAGGGGAGGGAAGGAAGGGAAGAAGGAAAGAGAGAAGGAAGGAAGGCAGGAAGGAAATAAAGAAGAAATGAAGGATGCTCCCTTCCCTGCTGAGTCTCTGTTGAATGAACTCTTGTGCGAGGCTGATCTGGTCTCCTAAAAACAGGATGAAACCTTAACCTGCATGCAGATGTATCTTAGATTAACTAAGATTGATCTGCCTACTACAGGAAAATACAGATGTTTCACTTCATCTCCTTTATCACTCCTCGGGTTTTATGCATCTATTACTTTGTCTTTCTGAATGGCCTCCAGCTTTGGGCCCTTAGAAACAAGGCAACAGTAAACAATTTCAATTTCGAACAAATTCGTGGATGTCCCCCACGAATGATGCCGTCCCCCTCTGGGCCAATTAGTAACAAATTTATCACCTTGTTTTGACCTGTAATTATAGCACCAATTCATGTAATTTTGAAATGCTTTAGTGTGGTGGTGAAATGCATTATTCCTCCCAAGTTTTGTCAAAATCCAATCAGAGGTGTCTAAGATAATTTTCGGTGACACATGGACAAATGAACAAACAGCCGACCTAGCGCCTCCCTTTGGCTAATCAGTATCATTTTTAAAATTCCAAAAAGCATCAGTGAGATGAATCATTCCCCCGAGTTTTGCCAAAATCTAATCAGTGGTGTCTAATCAGATATCAGGTGTGACACATGGACAAATGAATGGACAGACGCTGTAGCAGCCACCGTGGGCTAATCAGTGTTTTGTAAATGCAACAATGCACTGGAGAAATGCATCATTCCCCTGATCAAGTCCCAAGATCATCATTTCCCCCAGTTTCATCAAAATATGATGAGCGGTAGCTGAGATATCACATGTGACAAACAAGCGAGCTACCAGAAGGAGACCAAACTGTATTCCTCTGTTTGATTTCATGCGGGACAACTGCTCCCTCTCTTCCCCTCTGATCATTAGCCAACAGAAAATGCACCTGTCAAAGGCAGAACTTTTTGAGATATTTGTTTTCCTGTATCTGCAGTGCGTACGCGCCTGAGGCAATCATGACCGGTCTGTTTTGGTTTCTCTGCTGTCTGGCTCGCTTCCATACATCATGGAAAGTCTAATGTCTCCCGACAGGGTTTGCGTGATGTGCTGGGGGTCTCAGAGACAGGTGGACTCGTCCGGGCCGCCGGGCAGAGCCGAGCGGGGCGAGAGACTGCTACACTCCTGTTAAAAATGAGTCTAAATGGCACCGGCGTTCTTTCGGGTACTGGAGCAGAACCATTTTTGGTCATAGAGACGCTGGCAGTTTCTCCCGGATGCCAAGGTATCCTCAAATATTCTCTTGTCTCTGACTTCTTATCTGCGATAGCACAGGCTTAGTGGATCTGTTCCTTCGACTTTCTCTGCCGGTCTCGTGTCGCTGATTGTCTTTAATTATGCAGCAAGTCACATAAGCTCTTATTACATGCAACGCACTTCATGAAATCTACTACAAAGCTAGACTTTGCTGTGATTAAATGTAACACGGTTGAATTCATCCCACCACTGTGTGACTGTTTCCAAGGAGCTGACGTCTCCCCGGCTTCCAGTACAACATACTCCTTACAGGTTTTCAGCTTGGCTTCCGCACTCACTTTCCCCACCGCACGTCCAAGCATGCAAAGAATGTATTTTTTCTCACATATTTTAATATATGGAGACAGTGTGCTGGAGCCTCAAGTGGGATTTAAACGTAGGTCTTAAACGGCTAACTGGTTTTTATAGGCAAACGTTTAGGCCACTTAACCAAACTATAAAACCCATTTTGGTCTGTTAGAGTTAAGAGCTACCACACCACCAGACACTACATGGAACTACTTATGGTTTTCCAAATGTAACTAACTAAAGCATCATTTAGTCCATTAAGGACCTCTTCAGAACCGTATTTTTTCAGAGTGTAGGATGAGTGAGGAGCTGCTGGCTGTTTCATAAACCATGGAAAGACTAATGTGTCCTGGTGGGGTTGGTGTGATCTGCTGGGGAGAGGAGGGTTGTTACTGCCCAGCCGAGCAGGAAAGCTAGAGCTAATAATAATGACGATAATAATAATGTATTTGTATTTAACTTTTTCAAAACAGAGTTACAATGTTCTTTACAGACAATCAAACAATCATAAAGGAGCAGCCAATAACGTAAACACTGAAAATGTCAGACAGGATTTAGAGTCGGTGCTAAAGAAAAATAAAGCAGGCATATACAACAGGAATAAAACAGATAAACATGAGCTGCATAAAATCCTGTTTGTAAAAATGTGTTTTCATTTTCACCTATAAAACCTGAATGTAAACCTAACTCTTGCCTGAATCCTAACATTCATATCACTGGATCCCCAATGGGTGCAT
This sequence comes from Centroberyx affinis, assembly GCF_046629955.1. Classification (NCBI taxonomy): domain Eukaryota; kingdom Metazoa; phylum Chordata; class Actinopteri; order Beryciformes; family Berycidae; genus Centroberyx; species Centroberyx affinis. The sequence continues at coordinate 293,397 of NW_027279202.1, forward strand.
TTTCTGTTGTTTCTGTGTCTCTTAAAACAGAAGATGAAGTGAACAGCGTCTGCATTTATGTCTCTCTGTCCTCTGAAATTTATGAAGAATTGAGTCTGTACTGTATTTAACACTATATCACATTTTTTTGTGTTTGTGCCACCAGGTATGTGTGCATGACTTTTCCTAAAATATTATTGTTCACCATCAACACACAATTTGTACTTCTTCCAGCCTGTGTCTAATTAATGTCATGCTCTAAATGTAATTCAAAAAATATGATTAACCTGTTTTTTAGAAAAGTTGTATTGGTTGTTGTTTTTTTTTTTTTTTTCTTTAATTGTGACCAGGTGGAGCAGTGCTAATTATCAGGGGGAATTTCCATGTTGGTCCCATCTGTAATCGTAATGTTACAATAATAAATTACCACCATTAGATTATCATGTAGAAGGCCTAATGAGTAGTTCACTTTCCTGTTGAAAGGTACAGAATCACCACAAAACAGTGAAATAAGCCAACAGTACACATTTAGCCAAAACTCACCTTTGTAGCATCTTTTGGTGTTCACCTGCAGCCAGTGTTTGTCTTGACCTGCTGCTGCTGGTTTTCACTCTGAGGCCCGTTAGTCTACACAGTTTACACAAGAGACACAGGGAACTGAAACTGAAACTGAAAGCTTTAGCTCTGTTTGCTCTGGAAGAACAGCGCTCTCTTTCTGTTTTGTGCCGTAAAGCGATCCAGCAGATTTCCCTCCAAATCTAACAGTCTGACAGGCTTCTCAGCGATGGTCTTGTTTGTTTACAGTAATTATATGATATGATTTATTTATGTTAAAACCCATTGCACCTTTAAATAAAATGTGAAACATATATAAAATCACCTCTTGATGATTTAAGGGGATTTACAATGTCAGATAATCTCGACAAAATTTGTCTGAACTGGATGATTTTAGTATTAAACAGCCTTTGATATTTGATACCAGGTCAAACTACCAAGGTCTTAATCAAGCCATGCTATTTAGTTCTTATTCCTGTATCTACCAACTATTATTGACAATTCATGAATATCTTGCATGTGAAAACAGGAATGTATTTTTTAATTGCTCTACTGTGGGCGCCATCTTTTGACATTTGCACTCTTCATTTTGTCCTTTGAGTGAAGTTGTTGTAGGTCGCTCCAGATAAGACCGTCTCCTAGATGAACAATATGTAAATGTAAAATGTCAAGAGGAGCCATTTCTGTTAGGAAATCAGTATATCATTAGCATTAAATTAATTTGCTCCTGATGAATCAGTTCATGTAATGTTTGATATTTACAGATTAGTTTGAGCCTGTGCCTTTTCAAACTCATGACTAGCATTAGCAAGTGAATAATAGTTCCAGTACATACAGAATATACATTTTGCCACGCCACCAATAATGAGTAAATGCATTGTTTGAGAGCCAATTAATCAACAAGCAGTATAATATTACAAGAAGGTAATTTTTCCATTAAACAAATGGTAGCAGTCCCAAACAACCTGCACTGACAGTCCTTTGTGATTAAGGGGTTTATAGTTTGGCAGCTGCCAGGCGCATAATGAAGGCAACATAAGTCAGATTCCTTGCTTGCAGCAATTACGCAGAATGAAGGAGCGGCTTTTTATCTAAAAAAAACACTGGGATACACAACTAATCGCTCTCTCCTGTACACACTTGCATACACACATTTGGTAAACATACTATAGCTAATGCTTCTCTTTCCTTCTCAGTCTCTTTCTCTCTCACAGACACACACATGCAAATTTGTGATACATTGCTAATCTCTCTCTCTGTCCTTTCTCACGCTCTCTCCCTCTCTCTCACACACACACACACACACACACACACACACACACACACACACACACACACACACCACATAGACTCACGCAGTGCTAGCAGCTCCTGCTTTCATGTTTATGAGATTACCTTTGGTTGGCACACTGTAGAACCTGGGAGAAGAGAAATTACATCTCTTCTGGTTCTGCAGCTGGTCCTCCTCAGCCCACAGCGGCCTGTGGAGGCCGGAGGCTGCGCTCGGCATCTCGTTCTCTGCTGCACCAGACTCAGAGGAGCACAGCAGCACTTCCTGTTCCAGGATTTGGTTAACATTAGAAATACGTTTAAAAAGCCCTTATTGTGCTGGTTGTTCAAATAGAGGGTTGACAACATTAAAAAACTGACCTGGCCCTCAGTTATTAAGAGCCAATGTAATGGATTTTTTCCACTGGTTTGTTAACAGTCTAAAAATTGTGATATGAGAACAAACTCCGAAACGCAGATTAAGTGTTGTGGACATGAACAGCGCTTAAGATTATGTTCCTACACCATGAAAGGATTATGTGACTACAGCACGAATTGGACATTTAATTTTCATGAGTTTGTCATGTGAAAACGTTAGCTAACGGTTATGTTTAGGCAAGTAAACCTTAGGTAAAACAACGTTATTAGGATCAAGATTAGGCAACTAAAACAATTTGGTTAAGGTTAGGGTTAAGGTTTTGGTCATTTTTAAATAAGAAAAACACTCACATTAAAAAATCTTCATGAGCACTATGACAAACTACTTCCGGTTTGTAGCCGTGTCTCCTCCATGTAATCCTCTCATGGTGGGGAAATGTATTTCTCTCACTCAGAGCACATTATTTACATTTTTAGACATTGTGCTCACTTCACAGAATGTCATGAGAGCAGGCCGGGTTTGGGAGGCTGCATCCTGCACGCTTTTCAACACAACATATGGAAATATACACTGGGAAGAAAGAGAATATATTACTCTATTTGGTGGCGCAGGGAAGTGTGAGTGTGTGTGTGTGTGTGTGTGTGTGTGTGTGTGTGTGCGTGAGGGGGTGTTAGTAACAAAAAGCAAAGTCCCGCACACACAGGATCACCTCTGCATTCATTTATTTTATTGTTTTTATCGACATTTCGGTCATAACACCTTTCTCAAGACACTCACCCACTCACTTTGTGGGTGATAGGTGTTGAAAGGTCTTCTGCCCCGAGACATCGACAAAAAATAACTTAATGCAGAGCTGATGCCGTGTGCAGGAATTTACTTTTTTATCTGTGCTAGTGACAAGATACACTGACATGTTTCTAATGTGTTGGAAAGAGTGTTGGATCCTTGTTTTCATCACTGTTGAATGTCTTTGTGTCCAACGAGAGTCAATTTCTCTTTTTTTTTTTTTTTACTTTAAAACAGGAGTTGGTAAATAGAATTCCAGCTTTGATTTGAGCTTTTACATTTTAAGCATTTAGCTGATGCTTTTATCCAGATGCGACTTACAATGAGTCCAGCAGTACAATAAGCTTCAGTTCCTTCTTTTCCAGCATTAGAAGCAGCCAAAAGTGAGGAAAGCCTGAGTCACAGTCACAGAACAAAGGGACAAAATATTCTCGTTTCCCCTGAATGATCAGGCACAGTAGAGAAGTGCTATGTAGTGAAATAAGAGCCAGGGAGAAAAGGCAGATAAACTGTATTGTATGTGTAGAAGTAAAAATAAAGACACCAGGGAAGAAGGGAATGGGATTTAATTGAGTTCTGGCCGCGCTGCCGCCCACAACAACAGCGGTTAGTCGTCACATATCTGCAAGGACACATCAAGCACTGCGTAGGCTTCCCTTTTGTACCGTAGAAAATGTATTTATTAAAGCATAGGCTCAAGAACAAAAAAAGAAAAGGAACAACAGCTGCAAGATTGCAGAACATATCATGTACCATAAAATTGATAAAGAAATCACTGTACACGCTACAGTGCTTTTTAAAATCACAGCTTTTGCATCGCAATTTAAACTTATTTATCATCTATATATTTATACACATAATAAACATTCAATAAATCTCAAATACGTCTTTTTTTGGGAACATTTATGAATTAGATGCATTTCAAATAAATGTATATTTATCTGTAAATGTGAGTTAGAAATGTTACCACAACAAAACAAACAACATACAAAAAGTACAATCATTGTTCATTATTTAGCTCAGCTGACTGGCGTTCGGTAAATTAGAGGATAATTATGGATGAAAGACAATGATGAGCAATATAAAATAAATTAATATTAGGACTCACCGATTAAATGCTATGGAACTGACAACTGACGGTTTGTACCATATCTAAACTAACAAAGTTATACATACTTTTTACATTATGTAAGCGTTATTCCAATCTCATTAGTAGTGCAATTGGCTTTGTAATGTCTATATAACATATTAGCAAATTTGTTATAGTGTGTATATCACTTTTGAGGTCACTTAAAATATTTTTTTCGGTTTAATGGCGGGAAAACATTGAGCTGTTGAGCTGTTTTAGGGAGATGCTGGGTGAGAGTGGAACCAGGTGCTGGGAGATTATACTCGTCTTCATATGACAGACAGAAAGAAATATGGTTTGGGTTCCTAAAAAACATTTTAATATCAGGATTATCTTCGCCTCACTGACTTACAGTAGAGCAAAGCACAGCTGTTGTGTGATTCCATTGCAACTCAAATTCTGGTGATTTTTTTTTTTTACTTCAATTGAAACTTGGCATGGTTCTTTACTCTCAGATCCATGAAACTTATTCAAAATCCACTGTACAATTCCAGAGTTGCGTTGCTGTCAGTGACAAAATGAACTGCTTTTTTTTTCGTATTTACTTTGTGGAGATACAAATTTTTCATCAGCAACAAACGTTGACTTTATTTGTTAAGATCCCTGTGGTTCAGGAGGGTTTGGGATTGTATGCAAACACACATGCATTCACAAGGTGGACTCTTCAAGGTAAAACCCCATCCTAAATATTCCCCATTGCTTTGATATAATTAAACTGCAATTCTAGTATTCAAGCCCTCCACCAAACTACAAATTGTATTTCTTTTTTTTTGCCAAAAAAATATACATTTCAATTTGAAATTTGATTAAATTACAAATTCTTGTTTTTCTAAACAGCCAATATCTTATCAAAATCTCAGAATCAATCTTTGAATTTCATACAAAATATATTACATTAAAAACTGCTTTGATTCAAGCAAAGGGATTGCCACACATTAGCTGGAAATTATCAGAAATTGTGGATAAAAACAAAGGAAGACTCTTCCTCATATCCAAAGGATCACAAATCTTTTTTTGTATCAATTGTTGGGTTTCATTCCATATATATTATCTTTAGCAAAGTTGTTACTTGAAATTCATCACTCAAAAATAGAGATGATTCCATTATTAAACTTTATTAAACAGCAATCATTTTGTAAGAGCAGCAGTCACTTTTTTTAAAGGGTGGATATCTGATTTAGAACAAAACTCCTTGACAAAGGAAATACAAACCTTCCTCTATAGATCTCTTTTTGTGAAATAAATCTTGTGTATACACTAATGCAGAACCTGTAAATATTCATGTTTATTGAGAGCAAATTGCACCGTTATTCTCATCTGTCTCTCAGCTCCATCCCTAAATAGAAATGCAGCGCAGAAATAAAAAATTTCATTCCAAAATGAGAAATCCACCATTTGAAAACACTGACACCTACTCTCACAAAATGACTGCCAGCATGAAAGTAAAGCACATTATGGCTTACTGATAAAATTATGAGTCATCGTCATAAGATGTTTGCATATAAAAAAAAAGCTATGTTTTTGAAGATAAAATCATCTGTGTTTTTGACATTGACTAATGAATTTCAGGTGGCAATTTTTTTTTTCCCAAAATGTAAATATAGCGCTTTGGAATGAAACCCTTCAAGTGAAGCTCCCTCCTTACCGGGGTTTCAATTAGACTACATTGCTCAGCGTGTGATTTGCCAAGGATTAAGTGATTGTGTATCTTTTAGATTCAAAACATCTGCTGTTTATGCTGGCAAAAGCTCAGCCACCCTCATACCGGGATGCCAGGCAGGCTGTCAGAGAGAGGGACAGAGAGAGAGAGAGAGAGGAGGGGGCGATAGATAAATACAGATATATAGATACAGAGAGAGAGAGAGAGAGAGAGAGAGAGAGAGAAGGGAGAAAGAGAGATTGAAGCACTGAGTGGGTAGAGGTGGTGGGCATCATTTGGTTGGTTGCTGTGAACATTTGTGGAAGAGAGTTGTTTTGGAAAGGTAGAATCACACTGCAGAAGCCCTGGTCACAGTAAATATATCACTGTTGTTGGACAAAAACCACGGAGCTGCAAAAGGAATCCTTATCTTCTCATTGACACTCGTATATTTGTGAGATTATGTTATAATTATATGCCATTCGGTGGATGTTTTTATTCAAAGTGCCTTATATGGGGTGACCCTACTGGGTAACGAACCCCTAACTCAACATAATTTACCTGTTAAGCTATAATGGACCATCAGTTTTTAACAGGTTTCAAGGGTCCAAAATGTGCATGTAAACATTCGAGACAAGTGAGAAAAAGAGAAACACCACAGTTGCAGGTGCGTGGTTTCTCCCGTAACAGCAGCAGCATGCCGTTTAGCGGATGTGTCACCTCTCTGAGTGCTGGTGCTGGCAGGAGAGAGAGAGGTAAAAGAAAAATATATTTGAGGAGTTTCATTCCACTGTTTGAAAAATGTGATACCTTCCCTCGATAAAATTGTAGCTGGGCTGAAAGCAGCTGCCTGGGACCTATTACTTGCAAAATAATGACATTTTAGAGGATGTAATGATCATAAGTGAGCAACGAAAATCAGGTTACTTTTTCCCAAAATGGCCCCAGAGCATATTGGAATGAAATCCTTCTTTTTATGACTGTGACATGACGTGCTTGATACCCCCATACTAAATTTGCTTTAACATATCAAGATGTTCCTATTGCTGACGTTAACCCTGCAGTGCTTAGCTGGCTTGTCATTTATGTATTGATCGGCCATCTTGTGGCCTCAGTTCACTCGCTAGCTGTGTAGCAGCAGTGAGGGTCTTCCCTTCAGAGAAAAATGTCATTAAGTGAGAAGCATGAATCGGATATTTAAAGAGCTATAGGCCCAGTGAAGAAGAGGTTGCTGAGGTAAATGTGATTAGAAAGTGGGTATAGTCATCCCTCCCAATATAAGTCAACAGCATGTAGACCAACAGGAAGGTATACTTCATTACGCTCAGTGAAAGAGGTGGGGATTCATCCATAAACCTTCTTCGACCCTCCACTGTGCCATTATACGCAAAGTGTTGTGTTCTTGCTTCTCCAACAGGAACCAGAATACACAGGGGGCTCATTATGTTACTAATTTACTACAGCTACTAATAAACATAACAAGAGTAAAGGGGGAATGCTGACATTTCACTTGCTAATGTACCATGCTGTAGTACACTATGAAACCTAGCGTGCCTATTGGTAAACAGGGTTCCCCAGGGACGGTGAGGACGTTAGTGGAAGCAGGGCAGAGGGACATCCAGAATGTAAGATCCCACAACATAAATAATTCGGTCCAGCGCTATCTAGGGCTAGGTTATCTATGTGCTTGCTTGCATCATTTTCCCCACTGCATAACTGTACTGAGCCATACCCATAGTGTCAGTACAGTATGATTTTCCATCATGCCTTGTGCAGGCTTTGGTTTGATACAGGAACCCTAGAAGCCTGCAGGTGGGCTGCTCAAACATTTGGTACTGGCCTACTTTCAAAATGTGCAGGCAGGAATGTCCGCATTACACCGAGGAAACAAGACCACACCAGTTTAATATCCCAATGGAAAACCTGGAAAAAACAGTACGACACCCACAGGTCCAGTATGGGTACAGCAACGTACATGTGTACTGGAAACAGTATATTTCTGCCAGAAGCTAGCCTATCTATCTTCATTCCTGCTTGCGCCTGACTTCACAGGAACAACCTGGGAATTCCCACGAACAACTCCTCTGGGGTTTACTAGGATCCATTCGTAGACTTCAGATGAACGAGGGAACATGTAAAAAAGTGAAAAGAACAGATGATAAAAGAGGGAAATCAATATGCAGCCTCCAGGAGGAGAGGTGCACTATTAGCAGTAGCAGGCGCTTGGTTGGTTAGCACTGACAAAGATGGATGACTAGCTAGTACTACCTTGCATTACTTAAAGAGCTACACTTAATACCCAGCATAAGGAGAGGCACACCTTGGGAAAATGTATAGTTTCATGATTAATTCAATTACTTTGGCTGTTTTTTGGTGCCAGCTAGGCTTGGGTTTTGCATTTCTGGAAGTTTTTAATGGTTGCAGCAGCTGACCAACAACAGTGGTAGCATAAGCGATAGCCTAGCGCCCTAGTTTAGGAGAAGACTCTGATCTATAAGGGGGTACGAGGCCTGTGGGAGCAGAGCTAGTTTATCATGGTAGCTGTCACACAGGCTCCTCTGTGGCTTACAGAGCCGGTGAATCTGTGCATGCTTTAGCCGTCTGCGCTAAAGTAGGGCAACAGCAAAAGATGCTCCTGTGTATATTTCAGCACAGAGGCTGCTTTGTGACTGAAACACCTTGACAACAGTTCTTGGGAAGTTACAGATAATGGGATTAGACGAATCAGATAAAAAAAAAAAGCTGCTACTGTAATTACAGCTACTGTAAAAAGGCAGTAAACAAATTACAGATACTTACAAATACTCTTTGGATTAATAACATGCTTGAGAAAATGTGTCTAGAATATGGGATGGTTGATACGGCTTGTAGATAATGAAAGAAACACTATTCAAACTGCTAAATGAATTAGTCTGTGAATTTGAATAAACTGTATATCTGAATATTCTGTGGAGGCTACTGTGTGGCGCATATAGAGGTTGCAAATATGTACTTGTTTTAGTCGTGGGCAGATGAAGAGGGCTATATGGGAGGGAAGCCAACACTGAGCTAAATCCAAGGTACTGTATATAATTCGGGAACATGATTAAAGGCAGACATGAACAGGATATGTTTTCCTTAAAGACGTCTAGTGTTGTCACATTGGTAAAAATCCACAAAAGGGGCATTTTGGTAGATTTACATATTGCTACAACACTCACTGTCTTGTAGATCTGACCCCTGCTTCCACAGAGCTCCTTTTAATAACAGTTTACGCTCCTTACAGAGGCACAGCAATCCTCTAATTGCTCCCTACATAATGAACAGGCAAAGGTTTGAAAATAGAAAATGCAGACAACAGAATCTTCTGTCTGTTTTTAGGTACCTCAGTACACCATGTAGGTGTTTCTAGCTGTACGTGGATCAAGATCTGTCTGTCATTCCCTTACATAAAAATACCATTTAGCCTCAGTTATAAAACCACTCAGAGCAACTTACCTCCTGAGTCCTTAGAGGCCTCTGCGGTTCTGACACAACCTACAACACCTTTGGGTGCTGATCTAAGGCACATTAACACTTCTCACATCGCTGGAGTATATCTCAATGGCCAATTTTGGTTTCATTTTTGAAGTGAGGAGAAAAGACGGCAACACCTTACTTTGTAGTGGCTTTATTCCTGTGTAGTAACCTATGGAAAGTTACTGTAATGAGACAATAATACTGGCAGATAGGAGTTTTACTTAGAGAAACATTTCTCAGAGGCAAGCTAATCTCACTGGTTGAGCTAAATCTCAATGGGCGGAGCCAAACATCCACTGTTATTTAGAGCGCAAGTTAGGGAACTGGTCAATTTGAATGGCAAAGTCGTAACTCTGGCCAAATTAGCAATTTTTTGCATTCCTTCATGACCATGGCATTCACGGTGTTGGAAGGTCAGCAGCTAGCTAACTAGCTTACCTAGATAGCTATAAGCTAGTATGGCTAGATTGAACTTGGAAGGTTAGCTAGGCTAACTAGCTAACCTAGATAACTTAGTATGGCTAGATTGCATTTTTTAGTTAGTAGCAGAGTGCAAGGCTTTATAATGTTAGCTTCCTCCTCTCTTAACTATTGTCTTTTTCACTGGACTTCAGGCTAACGTTACTTTCTTTCTTTGGCTCCACCCACTGAGGTTTAACTCGACCAATCAGATTATTTCTGCCTCCAGAGCAGCTCTGCCTGCAAGAAATGCATGTATAACTAAAACTCCAATTTGCTCAGTACTTAATGAAATTCTCCCTTTTACACAATGTAATTACAATGCTAGTGAAAGTGTATAAACATGGTTGTTGGTGTTTAGATTTTGTTGATACGCTCTTGTAAATACATTATGTATTACAGGGATTTCATTATTACACTGGAAAAGGCCGTTTTAAAGAAAAGTTTTACCAAAATCTTTTAGGTTATTTTTAGCTGCCTGGAAGACCCATATATTTACTTGTTTGCAGTGCCCTAAGCCATTAGGAGTGTGTACCATATGCACTCTGTCATATACTCTATTTCATAAACACCATATTACACCATGACCTTCTTGCTGGAAGCCGGAGGAACTTCTTTAGTAGTGTATGGAGAAAGGTGTGTGGGAGGAGAGTGACAGAGGTTGGTCGGACCATGCTGTGAATTGTGATTACCCGGGGGGACTCCATTTCCCAGGGGGCTTTGCAACAACAGCTCAATAAGCCACTAGCCGCTAGCCGATGCATGGAGAGGGCTGAGACGATTTGGCCAGAGGTCGCAGGTGCTGATTGGCTGGTTTGTGGAATCATGGCGGATGCGGGGGTGCAGGTGTTTGTTGATTGGATGACTCTGGTGCACAGGAGGATTGTGGGTAGATGGATATGTCAGAGAATTGAACCCCCCCTTCTTGATTGTGATGCCTTTCTTTGGGAGGACGGTGATGTGTGAAAGAGAATAAAACCCTGATTGTCTGTTCATCTCAGAAACGATAATTGTTGACCTGACGCAACACTCAAGCCCTCCTACAGCACCTCGGAAGATCTGAATGGAAGCACATTACCAGGTGCCATGTTGAATCAACTTTTACTGTTGAAACTTACCTCTTAATAGTGTATCTACTGACATTAATGCATTATCCAAGCTTTCAAAGTACCTTTTTGGTACCGACTGTATAAACGAACGTGTGGGAGTTTAATCCTTAAGACTAAAGAATGTTAATTTGCTTCAATGGTTTATTTTACCCATAACCATGTACAAATAAACAAAACCTTTACAGCTTTGTATGGTCACACATTTAGCATTCATTGGTCCATAAGCACTCCTCACGGCGACATAAAAACACTGTTAAAAGACACCGACATTGATTTCTAGCGTCGGCGTCTCAACGTTGCACTGACGTCACAAATGTACCATCCATTCTAACATTTTCATTGCAAATCAAAATAGTCACATGCAATGATTGAAAAAAATTACATTACCTCATGTCACATAGATAGTAAGCGAAAAGTTTCATCATTTAGAAATAAGTACTCTTCAGAGATTTGTCTTTTTTCTTTTTCTTTTTTTAAAGTCCTAGACATTCTTTCAACAGCGTTGTTGGTCTCATTTGGGTTGTAAACATTAGTTACAGTGCCTAGCTTCATTCACCTGGCTGGCTGTGTAGCGTCTCTCAGGAGAATTGGTCAATCAATACTATCAATCAACTGATCGAGAGGAATTGGTCAGTAGTCAATCAATCGTACAAGGAATTTATCATGGAAGGACATAATCGTCTTTGGGCTCATTTAGGGGCAACAGGACACCAGTGAGAGACTGGAGAACAGACTGAACAGTAGATCTATATAAGACACCCTGAGAATCACATCTATTTCTCTTTCATTCCTTCTTCCTATCCTCTCTTCCTCTATCTCTTCTTCTATGGAACGATCATAGTCAGGTGGGCGTGGCCTCGGCAGTTGAGGAAGATGGTTGGTTGGTTGGTTGGTTGGTTGGTTGTGGGGGAAGCCGGTTGCCGTGCAACTGGCTCCTCGGTGGTTGGCATGGAGACAGGTTAAGGTGGATTCTGACCTGGTAAGGTAGTATGCAGCACGTACAGTAGTATGAACAGTAGAATGTAATATGCAGCCCTGGGGAAAAATACGTGGATTTCAAATGGTTTCAAATAACATTGAAGCAAATTAACACGTTACAAGCACACCTCAAGCGGTTAAAAAAACATCAACAACTTGAGGTAGGCTTGAATTTTTTCCACTAACTTAAGGAGCGCTTGGTTTCATTTGCCGCACATTTAATGATCTCAAAGGTGAAAACACCACACAACTTAGTAATAACAAAACCAAGCACACCTCAAGTTATTTTTTTCCCAAACATTTGAAAGTCCATTCTAGGCCGGTAGTTATCCCCAGGTCTGGCAGCATGTAACAGTAGATCGTGACAGTAGTATGTTATCGATGGAGAACATCACATGGGGCTGACGTGGTGTGCAGCAAAGGATGGCGCAGGGGGAGGGGGTAGTGGTGGACAGTGATTGGTTGGTTTGGTTGGTCAGGTGACTGAAGGGGTTATGGACGGTCAAGTTGAGTCAGATCACATGATGAGGGTTTGCAGCTATAACGTCAGGAGGTTCCATCGGCAGGTATGGAAGCCTGACAGGTTTTAGCTTTTGGTGGACACTGGACACAACACCCACCCCAAACCCCGGCCTCACAGACCCAGCGAGCAGCCGCACGCACACACACACACACACACACACACACACACACACACACGCACCCACACACACACAGACACACGCACATGCATACGAACAGACAAACAGAACGGCATTCACACACATGCACAAGTGAACAGACAGACACAAAGACACACACAGCTGTTACACACATACATACACACTTCACACACACACACATACACACGAGCACACTTCACACACACACACACACACACACACACACACTTGCTCAGACTTGCTGTGTTGCATACACACACACACAAATAACACACAAACATAAAGACACACAAATACACTCACACAAAAACACACATGCCCACACACACACACACACACACATACATACACACACACTCTTGCCCACCCCCAGACTTGCGATGTGTTACTGTGATGATGCAGAGTGTGGTGGAAGGTGAAGAATAAGACAACGGAAGACAGGTGATGCTAAAATGAACATTTATAATGACTGCTGTTGCTGTCGCAAAATAAGAATCCTTAAAAAAAGACCTCATATATATTAGCACTAGATTGCCCACTTCACTGGTAATCCACAAGTCAAGAAACACAACTCACTAGGTTTTTTTCTCTTTACAAACACAATGCTACAATTACATTAAATATTCAATACTCTTTAAGTCAGTTAATGAATGTTGTTAAAAGCAACCACTAAAATACTAAAAATAAAAACAAAACAATAATAATATTAATTCACCTTTTTCCAGTCGTTCCCTTTTTCTTGTTGCGTTGTTATTTATTAATAGTATAATAATAATAATAATAGTCTGAGAAATAAATAGCTCATGTGGTGTTCTCAGGGCATGGGGCAGGCAGCATAAACCAAGAGTGGAGCTCAGAGCAATGCGATGATATGGTGGAGTCTGCTCTAGTCTAACGCACTCACTGTAATACTTTCAAATGTCTCTGATGGAGAGCCAAAACATGGAGATATGCCACAAGTTTGGTGCTGCAGGCGGCGGCAGCGGGACGTCCCGGCGTCGCCCGCAGCGGTTAGTCGTCTCTCTAAGCTATCATTCTATGTTATGTAAACTAGGACTGTATTGCACAAAAGTTAGCAGCTCAGCTTCCTCGTTTTGAGACCCGGGAGGAGCTTTGTGTTTATTTTATTTTTTTTTTTCATTTTTCCTCCGCCTCCCTGGGTTTTTTTTTTTTGCCCCGACGCGGAGGAGCTGAGGCTAGCCGTTTTCCACGATGATATGTCTCTAACACGACCAAGCGTTTTCAATAACTATGGCTTGATGATAAAAGATACGAGCGCCACTACAACTCACTGTTAGGAAAACATCAACAAATGTACAAAACAAGCCTACGGTGAGAATGGCTCGGACTACTTCTCAAGGTTAGTATTAGTATTAGATGAGCACAGTAATCTAAAGAGTTTGCTAGCTAACATGGCGGCTAAACAGCGAATACAGTAGGTAAATCAACACTAATAACAACAGCACAGGTTAACACAGTAGAACTAGCATAGCCGATTATACAGGCAGACCTAACTATCGGATACAGAGGATGAAAGTGTAATGATCGTCTACCGCGTCCACTAGTTCCTCTTTATGCTGCCGGCCCCTTTCTGCTCAACACTTCTCTCTTTACAGCTCGGCAAAAATCTGACAAAAATATTTACAATGAGAGAGAAAAAAATGAAATCGTGGAGAAACAGTTGTTTAGTGTTTTTTTTTTTTTTTTTTCCTTTTTTTTGTTTGTCTGCATTTCCTTTTTTTGGATGTTTTTTTTTTTTTTCTTTCTTCCTTTCGTATGTTTTTTTTTTTTTTGTTCTTTTTCGACTTATATCTCAGAGAATTGTCCCCAATGATGAGCAACAAACAAACAAACAAAAAAATCCAATCATATCAGCTAGCATTGCACAGTCTCAGAGAGGTTTTGGGGATGGAATGGAGAGTTATCGTCCAAACAGTTGGATGAACACAGAAGGGGGGTAGGAGGAGGAAGAAGGTCAATAAAGTTCATGAGGGGTGAAAGTTCAAAGTTCAAGAAGACAGAGGATGGCTGCGCAGCTGACGGTGCGTTACACTCCCCACACGACGGTGCGTGTGTCGGCGTGCGTGGGTTGGATGTTAAACGACAACAAAAAAAATCATCATTAGAAAATGGATTTTTTGAATCTTTCCCATCGAGAAAAATCAAATGGAGCGAGAGCGAGAGAGAGAGAGAGACTCTGGTGGGGGGGGGGGGGGGGAGGGGAAAGGGGGAGAGGCGGGGGAGAGGGGGTAGGGGGGTGAGGAGAGTGAAAGGTGCCCCCAACACTATGGCACACAATCAATGAAAGTCCCACAGGCTGAAGAGATGACAGAATTAGGAAAGCAGCTGGTATGAGCGGTAGGGCTTTTTTTTTTTTTTTTTTTTTTTTTTAGGTAGGCAGATAGGCAGGACAGTAGGTAGGTAGGTAGGTAGCCAACCTGCAGAGGGGTTAATCCTTGTCGGGTTTAGCTCTGTGGTGGTGGTGGGGGGTGGTGAGGAGGAGGTGGGGGGAAGAGGGGGGTAGTTCAGTTGAGGCGTCATGAGCGACATCATGTTATGAGGGCGGAGCATGCTGGCTTCATGGGTGCTTCCAGGATGGATGTCCAACACACAAGAACAACTCAAAGAAACGCTTGGAATGGTTGTTTTTGTTTTTTTTTGTTCTTTTTTTTTTTTTCCTCTCTGTTCTATTTTGGCACTCGGGAGAGACTCGTGGGAGGTGGGAGGAGAAAGTGTGTGTGCATGTGTGTGTGTGTGTGTGTGTGTGGGGTGTGTGGTAGAAAAGTTTGAGCAGGGGGCATGGGGGCAGTGAAAGTGCAAAAAGAGGGTCAGGAAAGTGTGTGTGTATGTGGTAGTGGGGGGGGGGCAGGAGGGGGGGTCAGGGAGTAAACAGGCTACACACATGAATGGCATTTTGTTATAATTGGTCTAGGTTAGAGAGAGAGAGCGTACAGTACAAAATCGAAACCAGAAAAAACAAAGAACGAAAAAGGAAAAGAGAAACAGAATAACAGTGATATGACAAATGCAGTCTACAGTTGCTGGTGCTTCGATGGGGCCCGAGTTGGGGTGTGGGGGGGGTGGGGGGTGGAAGTAGGGGGTGGGGGGTGGGGGTGTCGGGACCCATAAATGTCTTGGCTGGGGCGGGGAGGCGGGGGCTTGGCGATGGGGAGGAGGTTTGAAGCGGCGGGAGGGTCAGTGGTGGGTGTGGGTGGGTGTAGGTGAGAGAGGTGGGGTTGGTTTGAATTCGTGGGTGGGTGGGGCGGTGGCGGTGGCGGTGGCGGTGGTGAGAGGGGTGGGGGTGGGGGGGGGTTCAGAGGAGCTGAGGACTATGTCGAAGAGCCACACACCCACTGAGAAGCGATGACGTCACCTGGCGGAGCAGGCGAGCTTTAAGTTTGCATTCCTCTACATGTTACACACACAAAATAAAATATATACGACTAGTCGGCTACGACGCAACACAGACACCAACAGCACGATGCTGGCCTAAAGCAGACACACACTGAGAGAGAGAGAGAGAGGGAGGGAGAGAGAGAGAGAGAGAGAGAGCATGCACTTCTAAATACACTGCAGCAAAACACACCTACAGTAAGGCTACACATCTACAGTAGTCTCGCACACTAACCCCCACCTCAGCCCGGCCTGCCATGCACAGGAACAGCAGAGACTCGACACTATAGTGCAAAACATGTCGCTCGGAGCGGTAATGGAAATTTTGATATATCTTTTGGGAGTTCTGCGGGAGAACAGGTCATTTCCCATGACAGGATTTTGTCAGGATACAAAGCGTTACCACATTGAAAATATCTAAAAAAAAAAAAAAAACGGTTCAGTGTTCAATCTGGTTTCTCTCCCCCAGCTCAAGGTCTTGGATTGCATATGTAGGAATGAGAGAGTGAGAGAGGTGGGGGAGCTTTGGCAATATTGTTAATTTTTTTTTTGACAGTCATGCCAATAAAGCATCCTGGAGAGAGAGAGAGAGAGAGAGAGAGAGAGAGAGAGAGAGAGAGAGAGAGAGAGAGAGGGAGGGAGATCAGGATACAAAACATTACCACATTGAAAATACACTGGCAATGTTCAGTGTTGTTTCTCTCCCCCAGATCAAAGTCTTGGATCGCTTATTAAGGGAGTGAGATAGAACGAGAGAGAGAGAGAGAGACAGAGTTGGAAAGAGAGAGAGAGAGAGAGAGAGAGGGAGGGAGAGTCAAAACACAATCTGTCCCAAATTCTGGAGGGAGGCACCCAAGGGAGAGAGTGCGGGAGACTGATTAGTGGGGGGTGGGGGGGGGGGGAGATAACGCACCCAGTCTCTCTCTCGGTCTCTCTTCCCTGGTCTATCCTGACCGGTGTAACACTGGTGTGCTGGAGATGGGGGCTCCATGTGTCAAACTTGAGGTCTATAAGGTGCAAATCTACGACAAGACAAGCCAGAGGTCAGAGGTGGAGGGAAGGAACAGGACAGACGACAGAGTCAGAGCGACAACTGAGAGACCGTCGGGTGTTAGTAATGGTTAGAATACAAAAAACATACGAAAAAAACACACGAAAGCCTCTACTGCACGTCAATGGTCAGAGGAGTGATATGCAAACTTATGCAGAGGTGAGTACATTCATGGACAATCTCAGTGTTCATTTGAAGCTAAAACGTTATCCTGACTTGTTTTGTTTTTTTTGTTTTTTTTGTCTCAAGTTAGGAAGCAACTTAAGAGATTTTAGTACGAGCTCGCTCCAAAGCAAAGAAAAAATCTAGTCTTAGGTTTGATCGAGAGTTTGTTCGTATCCCTCTGAGGATGATTTGATGCCTAGACAACTTAACGACAAAATACTTATTCTGTTGTAACGAAACATTTTGTTCAGCTGTGACTCAACTCGGCCGCAGCGGAAAACAACGAACATTTGAACATGTGTAAAACAATATCAAAATGCTCTACCCTTATCGGCATGCAAAGATTTGTCTCCGAAAATGAACGACACACACTGCCTAATTATTTTTTTTGTCACTTATTATCGTTTCTTTGTTTTTTGTTTTTTTTGTCCACGCTTCACTTTGATATCATGCAATATAGACGTGCAAAAAGGATAACATCTATTTCCACAAAATACATTTTCATCGTAACTATAAAAGGCTGTATTTAAGAATGCTAGCTAGTCACATTTTGTAGCATTATAATGCTAACCTATCGCTATGGTGATTCGTCTAGCCCCAGAGTCATAGTGCTGTTGCTTTCTGGGAAGCGTAGTTCCCAGCGGACTGGCTAACACTTGGCTAACATGGCGGCTCCCTCGTCTCGTGGCAGGTAACAAAGAGGGCTTAAACAAACAGCTATACAGAGACGCTTTGTCCGTTAGTCTACCTATTTCTTAAAAACTGTCTGGGGACTATTCCCTTCCTATGGAAATTATAAATACGCTTCATTTGGCACTTTTCACATTTTTTTTTTTTAAATATAAAAGTATGTTTCCTCTTATCTAATGTGGTTTAAATCAACGCATTTACAGTTTCACTCTGTAAAGACCTAGTTTGGCACAGGTTTTACTTGTTCAGGTTGTAATTATACTATTATTAACTTATCTTCAGCTTATAACAGAGCGTTTATTACACCGCCTCTTGAGACTAGCCTCTCCAGCTAAAGGACAGATTCGATATGTTTTAACCTTGTATTTTTAGTACATCACTTATTAAATAGCAGCATTTTCCACAAATTAAAAAATTTATTCGTGTAAACCTATTCAACACCTATAGGTAAATCCAAAAGCTCCTACGGCAGACAGAGGATAAAGGACAGGACAAGACAACATGCCACTACGTGTATTGCTTCCAGTACTCATCACATTTTATCTCGATCCCCTAACTTAGAGAGTTAAAAAGAAAATGGCCGCCCTATAAAAACCCCCCGAAAAAACAACATCTTTCTAGGGTTTGATTGATGACATGAAAAACAAATCTGTCCCTTATTAATTAACTCTACTGGCACCTCTGCCATGCAGTTTCCCCACTGCAAAAGTACTGTGCTGTATCCACACTAAGATCAGATGAAACTGGATGGGAAAGTGGATGGCAAACCATATGGTTATGGCACAGGATCGGCACCCTTTGGCTTCCCATTGGTTACTGAGCAGGTTCTGTTTCAGTATGGGTGCGGCACAGCACATTCACACAGTGGGAAAAAAACACACACAACTGTCCCATGGTCTTTATAAGGTTTTTGCCACAGCAATATCAAAACCTAAATCCAGTCAAATCCTTGTCAATGACAACAAAAAAAACAGCTGTATATCCCTTATTTTCCCTCACAATATGTGCATGTTTTATGTTTGTGCAGCATGGTTTTTCCAAATTAACATGATTTCCTCAGTGAGTAAATATAATGCACCGATCCAAACTAGAGTTTCTTGTGCACCCTGCCAGCCTGAACTATGACTTCTCATCCAGCTGAAACTAAAACCCCCAGTGGTGAGTTCGGGCGTCTAGCAAAACGAGCCTCAGCTGCTGGAGGAGGCAAAGAGAGGAGAGACTCAATCTGTGTTTGGTGGTAACTGTTGTCGTATTGGTTTGTCAGGGCAAGCAGCAGACATGCATTGATCGTAACACCAGACATAGTCACCCATGGAGCGATGTGGTAGGAGGAGAGGGGGTCTGGGTGAGAGAGGGGGGAGGGGGGTGTCAGGATGGGAGTGCACTGAAGGAGACGGGGGGAAGGGTTGGAGGGGGGGGGGGGGAGGGTGAGGAGAGTGTGGATGGTGTTAGATGGGAGTAAAGAAGCCTCCTTACCAAGCGGTGGAGATAAACCCTCACTGGCGCTCCAACAGAGAGAGACACATTCGCAAACGAGATGCACAGTGGAGGATTTGGGGTCGGATTGGTTTCAAAAGAATTACACAGTCTGATTGTTTTGTTTTTTTGTTTTTGATCTGAGAGGAGTTCCCCTCCCCTCACCAGGCTGTTTAGGGTCGATAAAATCAAACGCACCCCCTCCTCATTTTGGTATTTTACATTCCGTCACACTTCGACTCCTGTTGGACTAGTAATAGCTGTCCAGGGATTTTGCCCGTTGGATATGCATGATCAATTTCAACTGTTTATGAAAAAAACAAACAGCTGAGATAGAAAAGTGAAGTTGGGAGTAAGATTAACCGTCTTGTTACAGTCTCTTTAAACTGCTATTGGACACCTAACACTCCCCCAAAGTCCCGCCCTCTGATTAAAAAAAACACTTTCCATGACAACATGAGAATTGATTCTACTAATTGATCTCAACCGGTGACCTCGATTGATTGATCCTCTTAAATCGACCTAGTCTCTTTCTCCTCCTTCATTATCTAGATATGGACGTGCATTCCTGGTGAACTTCTTCATATGTGTTCTACATATATTTCATATATGTGTGTTTTTCCCTGCCATACGAAACCATCCGATCACGATGCCCTCTGCAGCACAAATCCCTGACCTCACAGGCCGAGAGACCCGCTCCCTCACAGCTTCACAGTGCATTAAGACAAAAAAAAATTCAGTGTACTCCGATTGTAAAAAAAAACAAAAACAAAAACAAAAACACGACACAAACTTAAACAAAAAAAGAAACAAAAAAACAACAACAGCATCTTCAGCAGCCTCCTGGGTCTACAGTGGGCAGTAAATCTGTTGCCATGGGAGACCTGCAGTTTGCCTGAGGCAGAAACGAGCTAAACTCCCTGGACGTTCGCTGTAAGGTTTGAAAATATCTCACGTCTGCCCTTTACCTCGTCGGCAGTCGGACCGTGCTTGATAAGGGCAAGGATCAGGGAGGCTATTTATCTCCTTTATTGATATGCATGCTGCCTTAAAATAGCAAATCTACGAGCGCGACACGCAGAGGCGAGCAGCCTCTTCCCCCGTCATGCTTCAGTGTTTTCTATTATTCAATGTTTGCATTTCTCAGTAGTACGTTGCGTGTCCTCGTGGTGCTTAAGTGCTCTTGCTCTGTCTAGTCTACGGTTCGGGTTCATCTGAGGGTTTGGAAGACCACAGGCTGAGGAGCAGATTCCCCCCGCCCCCCCGGTTCGTCTGAGAACTGCAGACGGCTTCATCGTCTCAACCCGACTCAATTATTCAGTTCGGTTTCAATTTTACATTGTAGGCGAACTGTAATGGGGGTTTCGCTACAGATATAGGACATCGAGGATATTCTGGACCGTGGGCTGGGATAGCCGAGCATGAGAACTGGGCATTCAACATTAATACGGCCGCTCAGACACTGCGCTGCAGCCTGTGGTGCGAGTGGTATGTCATTTCAGAGATATTTTGTTGCTAAACTAGAGCTCTCACTGCAGTCTGCATCATAGATATGGTGAATTCCCTTTTTTAGCACCAAATATGGCATCATAGTGTTTCGTTTCTGTGTGTTTGTGTGTGTGTGTGTTCCCTGTTCTGTTCTTTGACTGGATATATAAGGTGATCCTTCATTGTAACGATCTTAGTGCCTGGGGCGGCTTTCTGCTTCCTTACTGGACTTAAATAAGACATATATTACACTATGTGACATTACTATTCATCTTCAATCCACTTAAATTAAAAAAAAAGAGATTCAAATCAAAAATAGTCTCATTTACATTCATGTCAACCTGAATTCACAGATTTTAAAAAAAAGAAACAACTGAACTTTTTATGGGTGAACTCATATTAATAAATAATGACGATGGTGATGACTTCTATCGTAATAATCATGACAGTATCATTAATATAATATCATCAGAGCAGACTGCAAAAAAAAAATGCCACAGATTCTGTGCGCTTGCCGCAGCATGCACAGTATCACTCTCGTCGTTTCTAGGTTTTTCGGACTACGTGAGGTCATCAACGTGCGCCTCGGCATTCTATCTCAAAACTAGAGCTGCGGGGGGTGGGGAGTGGGGGGGGGGAAGGCGCTACGTGTCGTAACACCCCCCCCCCCACCACACACACACACACACACACCCGCGCCGCTGCACTGCTTCTGGGATATACATCACAGGGAATACAGGGGGTGGGGGTGGGGGGGGAGGGGGGTGTGTGCGAATGAAGAAACACCCATCTGATTCTCTTTCCCCGCCTCCCCCTCCCCCCCCCTCCTCCCTCGCCTTGCCTCGCCCTTCCTCCACGAGAAGGGGAGGGGAGGGGAGGGGGGAAGGGGGGTGAGGAGGAGAGGGGGGGGGTAGGTTTGGCGAAAGGTGGCGGGAGAGGAGGGGAGGATAAGATAAGAGGGGTGCGGGGGAGTCGGGGGTGTTTCTTCACTCTCACACCGAGTTGAAGTTTGTTCATTATTAAACCCTTGTAGGGAGGGGGAGGGGCGGGGGAGGGGGGGGCAAGTAGTGAGGGCTGGGGTTTTTTTGGGGATGGGGAGTGGGGGTCGAGGGGGGGGGGGGGCAGGGGCCGAGGGCAAATCAAAACTAGAAGAGAAACAAAAACCCTACTGGCGGGCGACAGGGGGGGGTGTGGGGGGAGGGGGGGAGCGGTTGTTTCCGTAGGGGATTTTTTGAAGGGGGGGGCGGTACCCCGTAAACGCCAACCCTTCCCCCCCTCCCCCCCTCCCCCCCCCCCTCCGTCCTGTAGCCTCTCAGGCAGTCGGCCTGTCTACATGGCATTCAGCTCTGTCCACACAATACACAAACGAACAAACAGACAGCTTAATTTACTAAACAAAACAAACAAAATAAAACAAAACAAAACAATAAAAAATCCCGAAAGATCAAGACGTTAAGTAATAAAACCTTATTTACATTTTACACATTTTTTTTCTTGGTTTTTCAGCGTGACACTCGCTCCTCTCCCTCCTCGTCTTCTCAGCACATTTTTGCTTCGCGTCAAAAATTTTTTTTTTTTAATAGAGAATACTGAAAACACGCAGAAGAAAACGCGCGGACGATTCCTTCCGACATTCTTGCTCTCCTCTCCTTTTTTTTCCTTTCTCACTCTCTCACTTTTTTTTATATTCCTCCCCCAAGCCCCCACTCTTTTTTTTCCTCTTTTCCTCCTCGTTTCTCATTGGCTGTCAGGTTTAGCCCACCTTCTGTGGGTTGGTGGCGCGTACCCCCTGCTCGTAGGTGATTCGCTGGCTGATCAGGTACTGTGCGGCCTGCGTGGCGGCCTGGGAACCCGTGATGGTCACCTTCCTGTTCCGGGTTCCGGGGATGAACTCGCCCTTCTTGGAGATCTGGATCCTGGCTCCGGTCAGCTCCTGGTACTCTACTAGCGTCTTCCCTCCTTTCCCCAAGATGGCTCCCACCAGGTTCTCCGGCACGGCGATCTCCACCACTTCCTTAGCGCCTTCTGCTAGCTTCTCCGTGGCCAGGAGAGATGACGCCACCAGCGGCGACGCGGCGCTCAGGTAGCCGTTGGTGGCCCCCGTAGCGGCGGCCAGGGATCCCAGGGAGAAGCCGCCGAGGCCGGCGGCGGGGTGAGCCGCGCTGGTGGACGCGTCGCTGGCGTAGGACGCTAACAAGTTGGCCGCGGCGGCCGCTGCGGGGTTGGCGTTCGCCGCTACGGCGGCTAGCACTCCGGAGGCCGCGGCGGGGTTGAGCCCCAGGCCCAGGGAGTTGGTGTTGTAGCCGTAGCTGGCCAGAGTGTTGAGGGCGGAGGTGATGGCCAGCAGGTCGTTGCCTGAGAAGCTGGACATGGTGGTGGGGAAGGCTCCCACCCCGGCCAGGCTGGCCTGGCCCAGCAGAGAGGAAGCCGTGGCCGCGGCGGCGGCGGCGGCGGCCGGCATGACCTCGGCGGAGTTGGCGTACGGGGAGCCGGTGGGGTTGGAGTTGGCGACGGGCCCCGAGATGTTGGAGTAGGAGATGTTGAGGCAGGAGGAGCTCTGCGGATCCTCCTGGATCTTCTGGACGATGATCTCCACGGCTTTGCGGTTCTGCTCCGGCTCTCCGCTGATGGTGACGACGCGCTCCTGCAGGTTGATGCCCTCGGGCTTCTGGGATAGCTGCACCCACGCCCCCGACTGCTCCATCACCGCCTTCACCGTGGCTCCGCCTTTACCGATGATCAGCCCTGCCGTGCTGTTAGGGACGATCAGTTTAGCCTGGGGGAGGGGCAACAGGGTGGGGGGTGGGGTCAGAGGGAAATAGGAAGGGAGAGAAAGAAAAATTGAATTCATAAGTTATTGCTGTGAGGCTGATATTTTAACATCATATTCTTTAGTTGATACTCTGCTCAGTGTACAAAATATTAGGAGCACCTGCTCTTTCCGTGAAATTGACTGAACAGGGGAATCCCTCAAGCTCTGCCCCTTTATTGATTTCAACTATTAAATCCAGTGAAGTCATGAAGGGAAGGTGGCAGGTTAAAGAAAGGATCTTTGAGTCTCGAGACTGCTGAGACATTTCAAGCAAGTATCAGGAGGCTTTTCCTAATGTTTCGTACACTGAGAATATAAAGGCTAGCAGAGAGAGACAGAAAAGACAACAAAGGTCATGAGCCGATTTCACAGCTGCGATGTGATGATTAAACATACATGACAATAACTCATCTTGATTCAAACTACACAGCGCAAAGAGGGAAAAAAATATAGAGATTGGTGATGAAAAACCTTTCTTTTGTGATGCAAAACAGGGTAAAACAAACATAAATCCATTCAACTCAACTCAAGAGTGCGCTTTAAAGATAAGGTCAGCGCTGGAAAGTTCTTTGTTTTTCAGAGGACAGGAGACAAAAAGAAACAAAGAATAGACAGAGAGAGAGACTGAACCGTGTTTGAATACAGAGAGAGAGAGAGTTCCTGAGTCCAAGCCACTGTATTTTGCCTTGTGTGTGTGTGTGTGTGTGTGTGTGTGTCAGCAGTGTAATGATGTCCTGGGAGAGAAAGAGCTGAGATAGAGATACAACAGTGAGGACTGAGGAGTGACAGCGCCTCCACCGCCTCGACGCATAACGTTAATGAGAGAGAGTTTTCATTGCTTTGGCACGCAACAGATAGAGAGAAAGAGTGAGAAATAGTGAGGTGGTGAGAGAAAAGAGAGAGAGAGAGAGAGAGGCAAATAGAGTGGGAGGGAAGGGAAGACGGAGAGAAACAGAAAGAGAGAGAGAGAGAAAGAGAGAGAGAGAGAGAGGAATTGTAAAGAGGCTACTTGTGTGAAAAAAATAACATTGACTCCCAGGGGTCAGCGTTGCCATGGAAACACAGCTCCAGCATTCAAAGGGTAGTGAAAGGGAGTGAGGAGCTAACACATACACACACACACACAGACACACACACACACACACACACTCTCCATGTCCAAACACACAGCATAGTTGCAGTATTTCATATCACTTATCTGCATGTACAGGCAAACACGTATGTCATCTATAATAGAGCTGATATTGGCCTTTTATTAAAGATTGGATATTGGGAAATCAGTTTCATCGATCTCCGATATGACAGAATATGATGCAGTTTGATTGATTGCATATTCATTGTAGTATTGATCAATATTGCACTGGTTGTCTATGGGAAGCCCTTAACCTGAATTGATTCTAACACAACATTTTTATAGGATTCCACACAAGTATGCATGAATATCTTTTATTCATATTCTCATTCTCCTGGATTGCAGTGGAGAGTTTTAGTGTCCAGTGCTTTTCAGAGGCTTTTCCACTCTACCAAGAATAACATTATGAGGAGACATTGAATAATTATTGTTTGAAAATGTTTGGCATGCAAATGGTCAAATTTACAGCACAATTATGGCCATGGTAAATGTTGAGCCCATTTTCCAGCATGCCGTCTCTCCCTTATGAAATCCCTGTGGTTTTTCTGTGATAACATGTAGCTGGAGGGATTTCATAGAACATTTTGTACATTTCATCTATATTTTCAAAATTTTGAAATGGGTCTTGTAGTGGATAAGAAACAAGCTTTTTATTATCATTAGGTCTGACTGACTTATTCTAATCGATTTCATAGGAACCACTTTGAATGAGGCAGGTTGAGGCACTTTGTATTTTTTATACTGTTTGTTCCAATGTTAACATTTTTGCTCATTATCATAGACACGCCCACTCTTGCCCCGTTTATGCAATAAGGGCTTTCTGAATGCTCACATTAATTCAAAAACATTCAAATGTAGTTGGATGGGAACTACTTTATATTCACAAAATACATTTTTTTAATGCCTTACTAGGCGAGGCTTAGCAAAAAATTTTGTTGATGCACATTCATTCAATTCCTTTATTTAAACAGGTAAGTCCAACTGAGATCGAGATCTCGTTTTCAAGAGAGATCTGTGTACACGACAACAAGAAAACAAAACAAACAAAATTCACAACAAGTTATTTCCAGACAATCCACATGCAGACAAAATAAGAAAACTAAGAATAACTATGAGAAACAAGAGCAATCCGTATATAATGCATCATCCAGCAGCAGCCTAAGCGTCTCTATGGAGACAAGTCGGTCCAATTTGAGTGAGTCCTGAAGCCTATTCCGTCTATTAGGAGTGTAAAAGTTGAAAGCGTTCTGTCTTGACTCTGTGTTCATACGTGGAATGTCCACTCTAATGTATGCCTGCGAACCTGTATCATATCCTGTAGCACTGAAACTTTAAAGCGAAGACAAATACAGTGGTAGCTTGCCACGTAAGGCTTTGTAAATAAACAAAAGGCAGTGTTGTTCTCTTCGAGTGGTAAGAGACGGCCATCCTACTTTCTCATAGAGAATACAATGATGTGTTCTAAGCATGTCACCGGTTATAAATCGAAGAACACTGTGGTAAACTGTATCAAGGGGTTTGAGTGTCACGGCCCCAGCGTGCATATAAATCACATCTGCATAATCAAACACCGATAAATTTTTTTGCTTGTATCTCCTCCTTGAGTTGAATGAAAGCAAATAGCATCCAGAGGTAGGGAAATAAGTCACATGATAACTATTTTTTTTTTGGATGATAGCATGTAAATATCAACAGGATTTTTTTTTTTTAGAAGGGAGAGAGGGCACGCTGAAAAATGGGCTTAACGTTCACTGTGTCTAGAAATAGCCTTTTTAAGATATTGGCACAAAAATATCAGCAATAAGAATACCCGGCGCTGTAAAAACCCATGCAGCGACAGGTCTTCCTCAGCAGCACCCTCTGTCTGGGCGAACCAGAAAGGGTGAGACAGGAGTCCACTGTTGCTCTGTTGACGTAGGCAAAGTGTGACGCATCACACTCTGCAGCAGCGCTGACCTCGATACGCCACCGAAGCATCACTTTATTGAATGGAAACATAAACTGGAGGAAGGTGTCAAAGCCGGAGACACTGTCAGCATTCGATAAGAGACTTGGTAACTGTAACTTGTTGAAAAAAAAAAATCTGTTAGTTTGCTCTCCAATGTGAACACAACAACAGAATTTTTTTTTTGTTATCTTTCACAAACAAGGAAGCCTGCAGGAGATGTATTGACTTTCGCTGCATATTAGCTGTCTAGCAAATAAAGCTTCTGAGAGAGGGAATTGGAGGTGTGTGTGTGTCTCTGTGTGTGTGTGTGTGTGTGTGTGTGTGTGTGGGTGTGTGTGTGTGGGTGTGTGTTCGAGGGCCGCTCTCTCTCATCTCAGCATTGATCCCACTCTCTCCACAACAACTCTTGACAAAACTACTGTTGTTATCTGCTGTCTGTCTCAATGACGAATATTCATATTGAGAGGAGAAAGAGAGTGTGGGTTGAAGGGATTGGAGGAGGAGGAGGGAGGGAACGAGGGAGGGAACGAGGGAGGGAGGGAGGGAGGGAGGGAACGAGGGAGGGCTGAAGAGATGAAAAGACTTGGCCTTGAGAAAGAAAAGAGGACGATAAAGCGAGAGAGACAGAGAGAAAGAGAGAGAGAGAGAGGGGGAGAGGGATGATCGATTCACCGTACAGGGAAAGGAGAGGTATAGAGATACGGTGTTTCTTCCTTTGTTTCTCTCCATGCAGAGAGAAATAAAGAAGGGAGAGAGAGAGAGAGAGAGAGAGAGAGAGAGGGGGAGAGAAATACAGGAGGAGAGAGAGGAAAGGGAGAGAGAGGAAAAGACAAAGCCAGAGAGAAAGAGAGGATCAATCCACAGTACAATAAATGTGGAGGCCATTCCAGTTACCATCCCCATCTCTTTCTCTCTCTCTCTCTCTCTCTCTCTCTCTCTCTCCCTGTCATTCTCTCTCTCTCTCTCTCTCTCTCTCTGTTTGCTGCAGTTATAAGCCTATCAACATCGGCGTGGCGACAGGCTCGATGCCGCGGCTTGTTGCCATGCTGCATTCCACGGCTCGCTCTCTGCGCCGGAGCTTTCTGCTCGGCGGCAGATGAATTTACATAGAAATGGGAAATTAGCAAGAAGCAGGGAGGCGGGTGGGGGAAGGGGGGGGGGGGGGGGGGGCGGGGGTGTGGGCGATAATATGACTGACTTCAAACCCGCCGACAGTGTTGCGTATTCACTTCTCACCGCTTCGCCTCGAATATTAGAGAATTAGCTTTCCCCTGTGAGTGTTTGTTTGTGAGGCTGGCGAAGCCGCGCCTCTCTATGGGATTAGCAGGTGTGATATTCCTTTTTTTTTTTTCTCCTTTTGTTCATTCATCATTTTCTCTGAGAGGGAGTGGAACTTTGTAATCCATTTCTATTGATTAGAGGTTTGTTATTGCGAGGCAGGAACACAGTGAGGGTAACTTCAACACCCGCCTTCATGTCCTGCCGCTGTCAAAGTGCCGAAATACAATCTGTTGTCCTGTGTGGCTTAACGAGCCGAGCAAAGCACCGACACTGTCAGGTGAGAGGCTCCAGTCTCTGTGTGGCTTACAGGAATACAACAGGTGTCTGGGAGATCCGCCCGCTGGTCAACTGACCTGTTAAGTGATATAGAATATAGAGAGATATAGACTATATTCTCTATAGAGAATATAGACACTAAAACCATCCTTGCGTCCCTGGTACATCATTCCCTCTCTTGCTCCATGGTAATACTTTAGCATACACTATGTTGAGTGATAGTAGGCGCCTAGCATTATCTCAAAAGTGAGAAAATGAGAACTTGCGTAGGAGACTGGTAAAATGTATACAAAATATGATATAAAAAATAATGTTCTCTTTGAACCAGCAGGAACTACTTTCCCTGTTTCCATAGTAAGTGAAGGTGGTGGGCGATGGGAGACTGTGTGCAGCTAAAAATCCCTGTGCAGCGGATGAATACGTGGTTTCTCACCTGAAATAGTTCCAGAAATAATCCTGGCTGCATATCGAGTTAATAATATTTCATTTTTAAAATATTATTAACTCGCCTACTATCACTCAACATAGCGTATGCTAAAGTGTTAGCATGGAGCACCAGAGCCAATGATCTACCGGGGACACGTGGATGATTTTGGTGTCTATGTTCTCAGCACTTCATCGTTCAAGTCACACTAGGGGATAAACGTGATAAAAACGTATGCACTCATAATGAAGCCTTTGGGTGTGGTTTGGGTAAAAGCCTCCACAAGATGGGAAATTTCTCTTAATTGGTGCATATTTTTGTATTGAGATTAAGCCTTACTGCAGCACAGCGCCTCCTATTGGCCCCAGCACATCAGCATTTTGAGGTCCGCAACCATTTGACAACAAAATAATCTCCCCTTGGCATTTCTCATTAAAAATACCTCAAATTCCATTCAGATGTATAATTTGGAGACCGAAAACACTCCAGCGCTTTTGTTGTTCGAGTGACAACGTTTTGAAACTGGTTGTTTTTTCGTGGGGAACGCAACTAAATACAAGGAGGGGAGGAGGGGAGAAGAGAGATAAGTGGAGATGAGGGATAAAAGAAATAAGAGACAGGCGGGGAAGGGAGGGAGGGAGGGAGCAGAAAAGATTTTACCCATGAATCCTTTCATCTCTTGCACTCCGCACAGAAACACACACACACACACACACACACGCACACACACACACACAGAGGCAGACGCAGAGTGTTGGTGTAGAAGTGGGAGGATAAACAGTGGCGTACGGCGATGTCTGATCCCTCCTGGCGCTAATGATCACATCTACCATCTTTATATCCAACTGATTCCCCGCTAATGAGGTTCGCCGCTCTCCTCCACTCCTCTGCCGGCTCCGCTTTCTTTTCCGCGCGTCTCTCTCTCTCTCTCTCTCTCTCTCTCGCTCTCTCCGTTTTTCCCCCCGTTTTCCTTTCCTTCGTTCCCCCGTTTTTTTGCAGACTTGTAGAGGTGTTAGTGCTTCCACAGTCGTTTTAAACTCTTATTTCCCTCGATTCTTTCTTTCCTTGCTCGGTGCGTCAGAGTGTTTTCTTGCTGCACCGTTATTCTTCCAATTCACTTGTATCTATTTTAAACCCCCTCTCTTTCTTTCTGTCTCGCTTTCTATCTTCTTCCCTCATTTAATTCTCAATTTGATAAACCAAACCCCGTCTTACAAGGACAAACACACATTCCCACACACACTCCGTTCCCCATCTGAAGGGCACTTTAATGTGAAATCATCGTCTTCATCCTGGCCCTATTTAGCTGACGCTGTTGGTTCGCCTCTAATGACCGACTCAGCCAGGCAGCCTCCTACCCACAATCCTCTGTTCCCAGCACCTTTCTGCAGCGCCGCTACAAAGAAGTAGATTACGTGACAGTTGGCAGCGTGGAGGCAATCGCTCCTTCAACTCCGGCTCTTTCATGTTTGGGCTTTTTTTTTTTCTCTTCCGCTGCTCTGGTTTTAGGCTGCTTTTTGTGAAATTTCTCTCGGTTTTTTTTCTGCCTTTTGTCGTCTCTGGAGTCTCCCTGTTTTTTTTTTTTTCTCCTTGAGGAGCTTTATAAGTGTTGGGAGAAACTTTTCCAGAGGAGAGGAGAGGAGAGGAGAGTTTGGCATCCACCCAGCTGCTGACTAGAACGTCCTGTTGCTACAGCTGCCGGTCTGGGGTCAAAGGTCAAAGCCAGTCTCCCGTTCATTAACATAAACAGACAACACTTTGAAGCAGCGGAGATGGGAAGTGTTGACTTCAGCAGGGAGGAGGGCTTAGCAAAGGAGTCGAAATCAATGTGGACAACACAGTGGGGTCATTTGATCAGAATGTATGATCGCACACCAACTGTGGTGAAACAGTTGGGCTATTTTAGGGTTCGACCGATATGGGATTTTGAAGGCCAATACTGATATTTTTGTGCTGAAGCTGCCGATATTTTGTGCCGATGATCAGTATCTTTAAATTCAGTGTTTACCCTCAAACATGTCTTCTTCTCAGGGTGGAAAAGCCTCTGAAATGGCATTTAGACCATCATGGGACACTAAAACTCTCCACTGAAACCCAGACTGATGAAATTCTTTTAGTGTCAGCAGCTCTTTAATGGAGAGTGACTCACCACTACTGATTCAATGGAAGGTAAACTCTGGGATACATTACTGCCTTTCAATGAAGAATAAAAAAAGTAATGAAATGAAAAAAAAAGTAATGAAAAAGTAAATTGTGCAATAAAAATCTAATTCCATGGTTTTTCTATAGCTGTGGTCACGGAGGAACGTCCATCATATCACAGGTGGAAGACACTGACCAGCCGATATCCGATAATTAATAAAAGGCACATATTGGCCCAAAATATCAGCAAACTAATTTCAGTCTAACCCCGCCCTATTTGCTAATATTTTTTATTGTTTGTTTTATCCTGTTCAGATAGTGCCAGACACATTATCAATCGCAGAAAACTATGCAACATTGATTTTCATCTACTTTCCTGATCCTACTTTCCTCTAAATTCCTGGCACTCAAGTTTTTCCAAATACTGCTTGACTCGTGTATGATGACAAAAAGACTGCTGGGATAATTACAAAAAATCTACGATGCTTCAAGCCCATTTATTAGAATTAATGTTGATGGGCAACGCTCCCAGCTGCAGGCAGCAAAGTCAGTTACAGGTTCAAAAATCCATTCAAATGTTGCTGTTAAATCAGCAATTCTGAAGCAACAGATCAGGCACGGTTGCCCATCAGAGTTGCCCCAAAAGTTGCCCTGTGTATGAAGGCCTTTAATCAGAAATAGAGTACAGAGAGAGGGAGGGAGGGAGAGAGAGAGAGAGAGAGAGGGCAATTTTTTTTTTTTTGCTTTGCCTCATCAACCAAACCATGTCAGTCATTTTGTATATCTGTGAATGTGTGTTTATATGCATGAGTCCGCTTATTGGTGTGTGTGTGTGTGTGTGTGTGTATGTGTGTGTGTGTGTGTGTGTGAAGGAGTTGCAGAAA